>NW_024609838.1:43016966-43595392 GCF_016920785.2 Ixodes scapularis | reverse complement strand
ACGCGAGGAAAACAAAAGGAGAATAAAATAAATTATACGAGCTCGATCATGCTGACAAAGCTTCGTAAGCGCAGAATGTGTAAGAGGCCTTCCAGGCAAAAAAGAGAAGGGCGTGTGAACGGCACCTCCTACCGAAGATTCGCCCTCAGTTCTGACACACGCCGCGAGATGGCGCAGCATGACAGGAAATGCCGCGAAGCGCGCGAACGCACCTTGGCGCGCCGCGCGAATTAGTTCGCTTTTGCGTGCTCGGACCACAGACTCTGGATAGCTCGGATGGCAAAGCACGTGGCTCAAAATCTACAGGTGGCGAGTTCAAAACCTGCCGTGGGACTGAAGTCTACTCTATCGCCGGACCAATCAATGGCCTCCCGTTCACCAATCACCTGATCCCAATCTGAGCGTTGGTGCAACACAAGTCAGAATAATCAAACCGCCGTTCACTAGTATTTCGACGTCATCGCGAGCGAGACTTAGCTCAAATACAAATCGAGCAGGACGTCTGCGTCAGCGGTCGTCTGGGCCTCGTGTTCAGTCAATGCGTCGGAGGACACTCGGCGTCGGGCTCGGGGCCAAGTGCCGACTTAGCGCCATCGCAGTCTGGTGCCGTAACGTAGAGGTAAGGCTGTTCGCGGGCTCTGATCATTCTAGGTGGTGCTGGAAAGTATGAGCAGGAGTGTGGTGACGTAGAGATACATCTACGCACGAGAGTTTCAACACGCTCGTAATCTCAACCACCCTATGAACATACGGGTGCACGAAGTTTGGAGGAAACAGGTTATTGGAAGAGAAACACGTGGGGAGAATCGGACGAAGAGAACATGCAGTAAGAAGAACAGGGTGGTGCGTAAAGAATAAAGGGTAACATAATTCTCGTAGATAAGCGCTAGAATAAAGGGAGAAGTGTGATCACAGAGCACGCGCGAGTTCAGGAAAATACCGTACCAATTAGGAAAGCTTAGCAACATAAACGGAGAAAGGGAAAAAAGGTGACTGATTTGCAAAGCTAACGCGGAAAACTCACCTTTGTGAGCGGCTTACACAATATCAATGAATATATTACGCACGTGCACGAATCGATCAACTTCCGCGGGTAAAATCACGCACACTGAACCTAGGAAATATACAATTAGTATGAGAATTGTAAGCAAGAGTGAAATTACAAAGAGGAGAGTCGATTTGTGAAAAACATCTAGAGAAGCGCGATTTTACACAATACTAGTAAGGTTAGACGATTCTACGAGAGACAGAATATTGAAGAAACTTTAAAGGGGAGCGGCGTATGCGCTTCTAAGCTAGGTGGCGCAAGCTACCGTCCAATACGAGAGGTTTAGCAACTCTCATCGATCCATTCAATGCCCCTTATATAAGAAAGCCGTAATCCCCGATTTTTCTGTGTGACTCGAAGAAGGCCAACGAAGCCGACACAAATGTAACACGATTGCTGCGTCGTCGTTCGGTTGAAACTCCTGTTCAGCCGGTGAGAGCACGAATCCGAGCCGAACACTGATTCGGCAATCGTGTCCAATTGGTGCCGACCGCGTTGGCCTTCTTCGGATGACGCCGACAATGGCTTTTCGTTCTAATCCAGGAAGTGTTCAAGCACCAGTGATAAGAAATATGGTCGATAATGCACTTTAAAAAATCTACGAGGCAAATGCAAAAAAGGAAAACAAAAAAAAAAAGACACGAAATAATAGTATATAAAAATAGGCAAACAAAACGAAGGAGGAAAGGTTTCGGGATCGGTATGATAAAGGGAAATCCTCAATATAAGGTAAAGAGGGGAAAAAAATAGGAGGAGTAGTGAAAGAGGTGTGCATCTATACACCAACGCGCGTCTCTGACATCACGCCGCAGCGGTGACGCTGTTGTAGGCAGTACGCATGCGCAGTGCCCACCACAGCTGGGGTGGGCAAACGCTGACCTATATCATGCACGTATGCGTATAGTGGTCGAACTCTAGACGAACTGTGCGTCAGAAGCTCGATAAAGTCGAAACTGTTCGACCTCGAACCTTGTAGGGTTCGCGACGCCCAGACAATGGCGCCTGGAACGCGTGTCCGACTGGGTGTTTACCGCGTCAAAGGAGAAAAAAATTGTCCCTCGCTCCCCGGCACGACGGCTCCACGGAATCTACGGCAGCCAGGAATCGGGGGGACGCCACGACAACTGCGACGCTCACGTTCGCTCGTGCTTTTTGCCAGCATTTCTGCGACCGACCGCTAGGATTGCGACATCCGACAGCGTGACGGTACGGCATCTGTGACGTCATTTGATGCCACTTTGGGACCACTTTTGATGTACGGGCTGGACGGGACGCTAAACACACCAGTCGGAGACGGGCTCCGGGCACTGCACACCCGTGACTAACAACGGGAGGGAAAGAGCGGCAAAAAGACAAAGCGAAAGAGGAAAAGGTCCTGAAAATCGGGGGGGGGGGGGGGGGGGGGGGGGGGGGGGGGCGCGGACAAAGAATTACAGACGTTTACGATTTTCTGTAACGGGAAATCAGAGTGCCGGTCTTGAGGTACTACGTTCACTTTGAGACATACCGTGGTAGAGAATTTGAGAGAAAAAAAATGCTTGTGTTTTGTTTTATTTTATTTTGTTTGAGGCTAGGCTCCGAGAACGAGAAGGGTACGACGGGAGCCCCATAATGCAAACCGCGCGGTGTTTGCTTCAGCGTGAAAGGCTTTTGGGTAGTTGCTCCGCATTTCGTGAAGCCGCATATCGTAAAGCCGTGGTTTGTGACGTCACATGACGTCACAGTTTTTGCTTAATTTATCTAGAGCATTGAGGCCACGTGACCTCAATACCAATTTAGTTTCCCCGCAAAACTTAGCGGAGAAAATGATGTCACGTGGCTTCATGTTACGTGACTTATACACAAAGTAGGTTTCCCCGCGAAATTTAGCGGGAAAACTGACGCCGCATGACCTCAACCCCAATTGAATTCCCCGCTAAATGTAGCGGGGAAAGTGAATTGATGTTGAGGTCATGTGACGTCAGTTTTGCCGCTAAATTTACCGGGAAAACTGTATGCGCAGTGTTGCATTATGGGACGTCCCAAACATACACACCAATTCAGTTTCTTCGCCAAATTTAGCGGGAAATTGAATTGGTGCAAAGGTCTATGACGTCCTATAATGCAACGCGCGCGGTAACGCCGACGGCGACGTCGACGCCGACGCCGCTTTCCGCAGGAACGGGCGCCAAAGAGCTGCGCTCTAAAAAAAAAGGAGGACATCGGAGGATGTTGGGAAACAGGGGTGCGCGTTCGTATAGGTCACATTTCAAAAAGAGTGGTTCGGCCGCGGTGGGCAGATATATACCTGCGGTGTTGGGTCGCTCCGAACGCGCATCTCATTAATCAGGAAGCGAGCAGAAAAGCCGCGTAGCGAGGAGAGGGGCCGAGAAGGGACGATTTATCACGCCGGTCGTCGGGGGGTGTTTTGCGCTGCGAGAAACCGCCAATTTGTCAGACGTTCCGTTCCGAGATGCCAGCGAAACACGCGGCTTAACGCGACTGGACCCGAGTTACGGCTGCGCGCGCACAACAACCGCCACTGGGAGTGGGCGACAATGACGGAAAAGAAAGGAGGAAAGAGATGAATGTGATTGAACGGCCTGGTAAACCGGTAGAAAACCATTAGGCACTACGTTTCCTTTTTTGGCTCGCGACACAGCGTGCCTGGCAGAGGTGAGGGGGAGAGGCGAAGGATAATGGTAACTGCCTGTGAAAGACGGGGCAGCGTTTGTTCCGCTCTAGGAGGAACTTAACGGCTCCTTAATGTACCATTTATCATTCCTCTGGTTATTCGTGCAATGATCCTTCCCTATTGAGTGTAACCATCGACAAAGTTCGGGGCTTAGTGATTTCCTTCATTAGCTCGCCATTTATCGTCTGCCAATAAAAAAAGTAATGGGCTTAGCGATTTTTCGTGCAATGGAAGTAGACGTACGAAAGTGAGAGATCAAAATGGCAAGATTAGAGTGGTTTGAATTTCCAGTCCAGAAAAACAAAAGGGATTTGGGAGCGATGTGGGTCTTACGCCATACGGACCAAATCACTGTCACGACTGAGAAATATGAAAACCGACGATGGCTAAAAATGATTGAGCGAACGTTCAGTGGTGTCACCGCGTTATAGATGTGGCAATTATTCTTGGGTGTCTCGCATTAGCAAGATACACTTGATATCTTTTCTGCCTCGGCGTATCTGACCCGCAGGAAGTTCAAGATGGCTGCGAGAGATGTGTTCAACGTTTGACGGGGTACAGCGGGAAGGGTATTTCGAAAGTTCGAGTAAGGCAGGTCCTGCCTCTCGCCTTCACATAATCAGAGCAGAAAAAGAAAAACGCATAAGCCAAACATCTTCACGTACTCTGTATCACTGACAGTTCGCATCATAGGCTGGTCAGTGTATTAAGCACAGGCGAATTAAGGTGATGATTACGGAGAAGCGGGTCCATAAAATGGACCCGCTTTTTCGTCCATAAAATGGACGTCAAAATTACTACTAGCAACAGAAGAAATCAGGCACGTGAATGTTAGGTCAAAAAAGATAAAATCCTTAGCTGGTTGAGCAGCGAGCTGAAATCACTGAGAGCAAGCAGCGACTAACATACACACACACACAAAAGGATTCCATTAATTTGTTGAACTTGCCTGAGATTGCCCACAACTACAAGTCAGCTTCTTTAATAATAATGTTGTGTGCATGTTTATGCAGCCAGAAGTTAGCCGCAATGGGCATCTGGTGTCTCAGCTGTAACGAGAAATGTACACTGTGCAGTACGACTGCTCCCCTGGGATCTTTAACGTTCACCAAGCACTAGAGATACACGAACGCACGCCAGTACGAGCCTCGTCCAAATCGAAGCGGGTGGGGGTGGGGATCCCTGAGTTCTGCAGCGCGAGCTTTCGCTCCACGTGCTCCGAGCTGGTGTGCGCCAGCTCAATGGGCCACTGATCCACACACCCCCTCCCATCCCCTCCCCTCCACCCAACTTTCCCCTCCCAGCTTCCCTGCAATTAGGATCATGGTCCGGAAAAGACACCCACCCATTCATTCTCTTTTTTTTTTTTTCCAAAAATATTGCTAAAGTTGGCTTCCCCCCACAATCTACCGGATTCAAAAGTGAAGGCAACAATCAATTTACTTGCTTGAGGGAGCCTGAGACGGGCTCTGCCGTCATGACGCTTGAAATGAAAACGAAATATTACCACAAAAAGAACCGAGCAATCGTCTGCAACGCTCGCTTCTCTGCAATAACACGCATCATGAGGAGAAGCCTGCCATCAGGTTTCAGCTACCGGCTTTAGAGGACGTTGGCTTTCCTGCATCATACTCGTCCATAACGAGAAGCCAACAATAACAAACGCGCTGACTTCCAGGCTTCCCAAAATATTATTATCTACAAAAACAAAAACAAAAAAACAACAAAAAAAAACGTTTTGATTCTTTTTGCGGTTTGTTTGGACAGGACGCGGGTCATCTTTAAACTCGGCTTCCCCGGAAACAAATGGAAAACAGAAACTCACAATACATTACTTTCACGAAAAAACTTGGACGTTGGTTTTAAATTATCCCGGAAGTAGGAAAAACAAGGGGTGCAAGTACAAAAAGCGCTCAAAGTGGTCAAAACTTGAAGTATAATATCGGAACCCTAGATACAATAAGGCTCTTCTGGATCTCCAGACTGCGCAACACATATAGTTAATAAGATTGAGGCAGGAAGAATCTGTAGCCTTAAAAAGCACCCCGACTTAAGATGACAACGTTTTGCACGGAAGTTGATTAAACGTATAAACGATCATAGTTCTCACAAAGTCGACATCAGGGAGCTTTAGTAGACCGTTTTTCTCCTCCTCTACGGTATCCGTAAAAAAAACGCCACAGCTGCGCATGCGCGCCGCCAGCCTTGTCTGCACAGTTCAAGGTCTTGTGGCGGATTACGGAGCGCTATCCGGGTGCTTAGCGGGCTGCGGAAACGGTCTACTAAAACTCCCTATTATCGGGGAATAAAATCAGGGGGCTCGCCGGTCGAGTGGGCTAGCGCACACCAGCACGCAGCACGTGGAGGGAAAGTTCGCGCTGTAAAACCCAAGGATCCTGGGTTCAATCCCCACCACTGACCCATTTGATCTGGATGAGCATCATGCAGGCGTGCGGTCCTGTATCACTACTGCGTGGTGCACGTTAAAGACCCCAGGCTCGATGTTGTGCCTTAAAAGAACGCTGTTCAACCGCAAACACAGGTGTTTCTGTGCTTTTGTGTGGTTGTTACGAGACGCTCCATCGGCAGGAGTCGCCATCCGCCATCTTTAAAAGCGACAACAAACAAGTCCCTCCGGTCGATCAGTTCTGTCCGGTCCAATTCTTCATAAGTAACTAGCAGTATGCAATAAAACTAAGCTAACTAGCATCTGACAATATTTTTTTTTTTTATATTTAAATTGAGTGAGTGTACCCCTATTAAGGCCTAACAGATGTTTGGGAACACTCAATGAAAAGATTATTGATTTATTGTAATCTAAGTCGCGACGCTGCGAGGTTCAGCTTCGCACCCGGACAAAACAATGGAGAGCATGACCCTTCCCCTGACCAAAAAAATTCCGTCTCCTTTGCTCTAGCCTTCGAATCAACAGCCGGGGGCACTGAGCCGGTGCACGATGTTCCACACGGTCGGCACGAAATCCCACTGCACAAAAGCATTATTTCCGCTAAATTTAGACGATTATTTTTTTCCCTTGAAATCTGACGAAACATGCTTCTCCTTTGAGGCTGACGTTAAAAAAACAACAAAAAAACTCATATATGTTTCCGAATTGTTTTAAGCTTATTATGAGTCCTGCAACATAAACACATGCACGTATCATTTTGCTTTAAGGGGTTGTGAGGTGGGGGTAGTTTTGTGAAACATGAGTCCTATGCAAGTACATAAACATATGTTGTTGATTTATTTTGGAAGCAAGAGAAAAGAGGGGGGGGGGGGGGGGGAGGAGTTATAAGGTGAAGCGTGGGGTAAATTCAACGTTCATTCAAGTTAGATTCATACTCGTAACAAAGTAGGGAAGCTCTCTATCGCACCTTGAGGGAAGGCGTTCGAATACGGTCTTGAGGTTAACCTAGACAGGCAGAGCAAAATACAAAAACAAATGAAGCTAAGTCCATTTGGAATATACGCGCAAAAAATGAGAGCAAAGAACATTCCCCATTCCGAAAAAAGAGAAGAAACATACAGCATTGTATATATACTTTTTCTTTTATCTCTCTCCCGGGGAGTTGAATAAACAAAAACAAAAACAAAAAAATACAGGGTTCTACCAACGTCACAAGTCCGTTTACATACCAGAAAGGCTGGTAAACAAAAAATACCCTAGACCAAAACCCGTAAAAAATTAAAAACACTTGCAAAAGAACAAAAATACCCGGCAAAATTTTTGGAACGCTTCAGAAGAGGACAAAGAATGCGAGGAAACGTTCTTTCGTTTGAACGACGCGCACTTCCAGGGACAAGGAGCTAAGCAAGAAAATGCGACACCGGGATCCCAAAAATTGCCGAAAAACAAAAATAAATCAAAAGTCGGAGATACACAAAATGGTGGACCGAATGTTCCCTCTCGTTCTTGAAGATAACCTGGAAATGTCGCGCTCTAGATTATAACGTCGTCATTTTAAGCAAGCAGCTTGAAAAAACACATCTGCAGTCTTTTTTTTTTTATTTTTTTTTTATTTTACAACATATTTGGTCAAGCGTTAGCGTAGCACCCCTTATTTAAGTGTCCGGCGTCTCGTGGGATGCGTAAGCACAAATAAAAAATAAAATGTGTAAAAAAAACAAGATGTATATAATATATACATACAGAGAGAGAGACAGATTGAGAAGGGTTTTTGAGACTTGAAATGACACTTTTGCAGCTTTTTAGAGCGGCCGTCCGCGTATGTCCATCTCCAAATGCCACGCAACACTTCTGAAACGGCCATCCCAGTTACTTTCGAGCCGAAAGTGGCAACTTGCTTTGAGTCGCCCCGTTTACAAACTCAGTGGTTGTTCTTATTGCTGCCTTGCTTTTTTTTCTTTTATTTTTTTTTGTGTGTGTCTTGAGCAGATTCATTTGCAGAAAAAAAAAACATACTAAATAAATAAAGAAAGAGTGGCATTTTATGACATTGTGAGTCACCTCCAGAAAGCGAGAAAGCAAGAGGGAAATGGCAGACGACGCTGAAGTACGCAGACGACAAGAACCACCGTCACATACACAAACGAAAACGGCGGTTACCACAACGTGACAGGACAGACGTCAAAACTTTATTTCATAAAAAAAGGAGGAAGAAACACTCCCTAGTTCTGAATAAAATAAAATATTGCAGACGATCATTTGGCAGACGGTCGTTTGCAGACGACATTAAGACCACGCGCAGTGCAGTATTGAGGGACGCTCCATCGTTGCGCGACGTAGAAGCAAACTAAATATCGATTGTTGGATCAGACCGACTCACTAACCACTTCGAGAATGTTTTCCTTTCTGCGCTTCAATAACATCGATGTTCTTATGTAATGAACCGGCTGAAACTACATTTCGAATTACACTTCCACGTGTGTTCACACTAGCGTTCGAATCGCAACCGCGATTCGAACGGCAGTGTGAAATGGTACTGGATTTTTAGGCAATTTCGCGTTGGCAACCGCTTTGCGAATGCTGTCCAACCACCAGTGTTAATGCTGCGTTAACCGGTCTAGATGTACTTTAAGATACAAATTAAATTATAATTTAGGTAGTTCAAGTAAAGTACTAAGTACACCAGGCACGATAACTTAAAGTAAAGTACTATAAATACAGTGCACTTTCGAACTAAAGTACAAGTACTTTTTTTTAACACAATCTTTCATGATGCCCTTTTATTTCCCTAAACAGTATATTTTTCTAAACGGGTATGCACTGTCCTAGGGGTAACCGGGAATACATCAGTGTTTTTCGCAAATGCCGCGAATAATGGATAAAGTAGAGTGGCCAATGTGTAATTATCTTTCGGAAATGGCACCCAATTAAAAATCCCCTTGATTTCTGAATTTGGAGGCGCTTACACTGGCCTGCACGCCAAGGGTGTTAGACGTACTAGGAGAGAGCATGACGTCAGGCCCATAGCCTCCGCGAGCAATCCTTTTGAGGAGGAGTGTCCTGGATATTTTTAACCTTCCCGCCTGCGTTGACCTAGCGAGAAGTAGCAAGAGTTCGCGAAGCGAAGCACTGTCCACTCGCGTTTTTGGTGAGAGTAGCATAATACTTCCAGCATTTGTTCAGAGGTTGCGGAGCATAATTTTGTTATAAAACTTAACAAGTCCCAATTTAAAGAATGTACTTTGAAGTCGGGAGTTGTACTTTCCCCAGAAAGTACCACAAAAAAAAAAAAAAAAAAAAACTTTAAGCAAAGTACAAGTAGATTCAGAGAAAGCACTTCAAGTACAAATATTCTAAGCCTTCTTGAAGTAGTACTTTAAGCACAATGTACTTAAAGTACTTCCCAACACTGAAACACACTAACACTAACCTCGGTTTATATTGGCCATTTTCAATATATGGGGAAGTTTCAAAAGAGTCATGGCGGGCCTGATGTCTTCATGGACCTCTCTAGGTGTATATAAAAACTGCGGACGCCTAAAAATGTTCCCGAGATGTTTAAATATTTCTTTTCTTTTGCCTCGAGGGCATCGAGGTGAAGACAACTCAAAATTTAAAATGCAACGATCTATACAAAACTTTTCGAAAAGCCTAGCAACAGCACCCGACGGTTTTGATAACAGAAGGACAAGCCGCCTTACGGTCAAGAGCTACCCTATTCTAACGTAACGTTATTTGCACAAAAGCCAGCGAGAGTCAGAAAAACGGAGCGAAGCACGTGACCGCTCTCCGCAGGAGTGCACTCCAAGGACACGCGGCTAGCTTTTAGTCTGATTGGCTGCCTGGAGCCGTGGCATTCGCCATTAGCCAAGCTATGTTCAAACGATGCAGGGCGCAAGAAGCGCCGGTTATTGTCAGACGGCAAAAGCAAAGCTCACTCATAAACAAGTACGTTTTGGATTTTTTAAATTCTTTTTGAGAGCAATTATTGACTCTTAAAGATCAAACAAAGAAGGTCGCTAGCAAAATGCTCTTGACATGATCGCAATCGTTGTTTGTTATTGGCTGCTCTATATAGTGGAACCCCGTGAAAAACACCATGGTGGCCATTTTCATGCTCTCGGGGAGGTTTTTCTCCAGTCTTTTATAACAATTTCTGCCACATTAGAGCCTTGTTCGGGACGTGCAAATGAATAGGTCCATCTCCATTTCTTTGTTCGATACTTATTTTTATTTGTATACATTAAAAAGTCGAACGTAGCGGTTTTAGCGCTAAGGCTCTCGTGAAACTATGGTTTATTGCTGTCCGTATACGTATATATGTGAGTGCATATGTGCGAATAACCTAAGACAATACAAACAAACATATACTTAAACGAACGTACTTGTAGACTGAGCAAAAATGCAAGCAGCGTGTTTCTGTTTGTTCTGTCGGATTAAAGCGTTTCTAATACTCGAGTCCTGCATATTCTGCCATCGTGTTTCCTGGTCAGTATCCGACGATGTGTGTTTCTTTGTCCCTTTCGTCGTCCCCTCTTTCTTCCCCTCCCTCCCTCCCTCCCTCCCTCTGGTCTTTTCTTTTTTTCTCTTTTTTTTTTCTGTGTGTGTGTGTGTGGGGGGGGGGGGGGGGGAGGGGGGGAGGAGGAGGAGAAGGAGGGATCCGCGAGCACTGGTGTAGAGATAAGAGAGGGGGGGGGGGGGGGGTTGGAAGTACCGTATAATTTGGGATAATGCGAGAATATATTTATTTAACTGTTTAGGTTACAATCGGTTGGTGTTACCGGAAGCGTCTTTTGCGACCGCGCCCAGTCTGTCTGTGGCTTCCAGGCGTCTCGTGCTTCTCCGTGGCTCGCCGCTGCCGGTGTCTCTGGTTGCGAATAGGTTGTGTTCGCTATAAGTGGCATCCACGCACACAATACACGGCAAAGGGGTGGAGAGGGAGGGAGGGAATTAAATCGTGGGAATTAAAAGAAATTATGGCGAATGGCTAGGCAACTGTGTTGTATACGGGAAACGTTCTAGCCTCACAAATGTTTAACGATACTCTGAGTTTCCAGACGCCTACCTTCACGGCGCTCTTCGTCAAATAGTTCAAGGCGTACTATGTGCACACTTGGTATAGCCGGTAGTTGTTCCTAGAATGAAGCGACGCTACCGCTCGTTGGGCTGATAAACCTGGCGACCTTAAAGAGCCACAGGGGGTCCAGCTCCTCCGCGCCTACTTCACTCCACCTCGACTGGGGTAGTCGAGGAGGAGTGAGGTAGGCGAGGAGGAGCTTGGCCTCCCTGTTAACCAATAATCGTTGAGTACCTCACGCCTCCTCTCCCATCCGTCAACAAATCAGTGCCCAGCCGCGCAGCCATGCTTCTATCTGGGTTTCACGAAATTCCCAACACCTAGCCAAAGAAGGCTTCACGTTAATAGCACATGAACTCACAACGAAGTGTCATGACATGTTGGCAAGACACCCGTTTTATATTCTAAATGACCTGGATTCGATTCCCACCTGGCGCAAATGCTTTTTTTACCGCAATGACATCTTCCTCTTCCTCCTCTCCCCACGCCGCGCCGCGCCCCCCCCCCTTTTTTTTTCCCCTCAAAACCAATCAGTGTCGAGCCTCGCGGTCACGCTTTTATTTCGGCTTCACAAAATGCCGAACAACAAGCCAAATAACGTTTCCCGTTAACAAACGGTCTATAAAACACTGAAGCACAAATAGGATTCGCTACTGCGGCCTCTCGACGAAACAGAGAGCAGTAATGTAGGTAGACAAAAAAAAAAAGATAGCAAAACAAAACACGAAGGAGCAATAAAATACTATATAGAAAGAAAAAAAAGAAAAAAGAAAAAAAACCGCTCACCGAGATACATCCATAGAGATACGGACAGATATGAAAGACGAACGACACCGGACAGCTGTGGGATGTCTCCATATCCACCACCCGCACCCTCCCGCGGTTTCCCGATACGAGGATCCTCCTTCAGACGGACCGACGCCGAAGTTACGACGCCTTCCAGCCAATCACGGACCTAGATCGCGCGGTGTCACGGCTTGTTTCGACCCTACTGACCAATCATCTGCAGGTAGCTGATTGGTTAGCCTCATCCCTGACAAAAGTCATCCGGGTCCGTTCAACTCCAACGAGCCATCACGCCACGCCGTTTACAAACAAGTAACGAAAATCCGGTCAGTGCACAGGCGAGCTGGTGGAAGTTGATCGTTTTTAGACGAGGAATTTAACCCGAAACAAGGACAAAACGAGTGAAAGATTTAACGGTGGTATAAAAAGAAACAGGGACAAATAATGGGCCGATGAACGCATTTGTGTCGGTTGCATTTGCAGAAACCAAAAACAACAGTAAAGACAAAGTCACCGGGACAAGTTTGTTTGCTTACACAACGTGGGCAGCGTTGCAAGGAGTTTCGCGAGGTGATCAAAAGTCACGGTTGTTCCGGTGTTTTGGTTGTTGTGAACGCAATGCGAATATGTGAACTAAAGTCACTGGATCCTAGGAAAGAAGCGCCATTGCCTTCCCTTACCTCGCAAGGTGATTGGCTTATCGGTCTCAGTTTCAGTTGCAATCGTCATTTCGGTCCATTCAGATCTTCGAAACTTCGAAAGGGTCGTTCTGACCCAGTTGCACCAAGATCGCCAGGGAGGATCATCCTACAGAAAGCGTTCCTCGCGAATATAAGCGTCGTAAGTGTTGTGCGTGAGATCTACTTATCAGTCATGCTTATCTCCACTGATCTCACACTATTCATCTTTCTAAACTTCTTTTATCAATCCCTTAGCCTTGATGTCTTGCCAAGTGACTGGAAAATAGGGGAAGGTGGTTCCGCTCCACAAAACAGGTGACAATAAATATAGTCCTCTTGACTATCGACCATATTTAACTCTCACATGATGTGTTTTTTTTTTAGATTCGAATTCCTTCCTTTCACCTTCACAACGTGGCTTCCACAAATCCCAGTACTGTGAAACTCAACTTCTAACTTTCACTGGTGATCTACATTCCATTCTTGACCGTGGATCCCGGGTTGACTGCGTCTTTCTTGACATGCGCAAGGCGTTCGACAACGTGTCACACAAACTTATAATTTTGAAACTTAGTAAACTTAAGATAGACCCCAAAGTTTTGTCATGGATTAAATGTCTTCGAACTTGTCGTCATCCATTTGTTACGACCAATGAAGCTAATTCCTGTCTCAGTCCCGTTGCTTCTAATGTTCCCCAAGGGTCCGTTTTAGGACCCCTTTATTTCTTATTTATATTAATGACCTACCCACCTGTGCATCACCAGCCATTAGTTTATTCGCCGAAGACTGTAATATACCGTGAAATTACTAACGAATCTGTAAATCACTTCTTGAAGGTGACCTTTGCGCGGTATCCGACTGGTGTAACGTCTGGCAAATGTCTCTTAACACCAACAAATGTAAAGCTATGAATGTCTCTCGTGCTAATAAGTCACCATCATCATGCTCAAATTGTGACAATCCTCTGCAGTTTGTATCTTCTTATTAATATCTTGATGTAAATTCTAGATATCCATGCTCGGATACCTGAAAGGAAACTTCTCTTCAGCACCTATGTCCTTAAAACTACCTTTATACAAAGCTCCAGTTCGCTCAAAGCTCGAGTATGCCGCAGCAATCTGGGATCCCGGTCAAACAACGCTCATGAATAACATCGAAGCTATGCAAAATCGTGCAGTACGTTTCATTCTCTGCAACTACCATCGCACGGCTAGTGTCTCGTCAATGAAAACAGCTCTATGTCTGCCTCTTATTTCACTTGGTCGAAAAATATCACGCCTATGCCTGTTTTACGAAATTTACCATTATAACGCTTCACTGAAGGACAGGCTATTTTTCAGCCCACCTTATATTCCTCCGCGCGTCGATCATCACTTTAATGTCGGCATAGCTCACTGCAAAACCTCAGCATACATTGACCCCTTCATTCCTCGAACGTCCTCTGATTGGAACCACCTTCCCGCATCTTTAGTGAACATACCATCCATTGATTTATTTAGAGCTGCATTAGTTAATCATTTTTGCTAATACATATAAGGCTGAATTTTGCTTCTTTCTCGTAGAAGCGCATTGTTGGTCCTTGCTACATTTATTGTTCTTGTTTTGTTGTTGTTCTTGTCCACTCCCCTCTGTAATGCCCTCTGGGCCCTGAAGGTATGGAAATAAATAAATAAATAAATATGGCATTGTCGTTCTTGCGTATTTAGAGACTGCGAAATTTATTCTTCAACAATGCCGCCAAGCACCGGCGCCGCATGTGGTGGCGGTGCTAAGATAGCTGTCCTTATTTCGCCAACGTATGGATAACGAAATTTCGGTAATCAAGAAACGTACCTATACGAGAGTCAGCCGTCACCAGCGAATTTAGATCGACTCACCAAATAATTGGAGAGATCACGAAGAAACCGCTCATTCCACGAACGAAATTGGCGACCGTACGGGGAGCTTGAGGCTACTTCCCCGGCATCCAGTGACATTCGGGAGTTTTCGTGGATCGTTTTCGATCATGGACAGGCGTTGTCGGTCCATGTTTCTTTTTCTACCACTGTCAAAATGTTTCCCTTTGTCTGTACATGTTTCTTTTTTTTCTGACTATAGTGAAACATTTTTCTTTAGTTTGTCTAGACTCCGGTTAAATTCATCCTCGTCCAAAAGAGTCCGCGTTTGCCCAAATTAGGCGTGGTCACTGCGCGTGCGGAAAAAAAACAGATTGGCGTAAGTTGGATTTGCCTGTAGATAACGCAGAATTCAACTGACTCTGTGATCGTGTATATAGGTATATATACACGATCATAGACTGATACGCGAGTGACAGCATGGGCTCTGGTCCAACTTGAAAGAGGAGCGGAGCTCAGATCCCACCGCTGACCGTTCTCGAACTCTGGGTCGGGGGAGTTTTCCGTGTCGTGAACGCTATCAGGTACCACTGAGCCCAGTGCTGACACAATAGAGAGTGGAGGGTGGCAAGTGTTTGTTCTCTTTTCCCAGCCCTGCTTTTCCCTATTTCCTGTCGATGAAGAAGAAAGACTGCTAGCACAGAGTCAATAGCGAGGGGGAGGGGAGAGGGAGAGACAAAGCAACAGGAAGGAAACGGAACGGAAGTACTACTAACAATCTGGGAAACTAGAAAGGGGAACATAGTGTGTTGGAGTAGGCCTTGGGAGATATACGGGAAAGAAAAAAAGAGGAGTTCAACGAGAAGGAAGAATGGAATAAGCGCAGTTAAAAAATAGGAGCAAGGTAATTTTCTTTTATTTAAGTAAGATTTATTTGACTAAATCAGATTGATTTGCTTCAAATAACCGTGGCTATAAAATAAGGCCTCATCAAAACTAGATGCATTACCGATTGATCAATGCGTCTGATCACTGAAAACAATACGGAAGAAAGAATTCCTGTAGGTTTAAAGTACAGTTTAATGAACTACTTCTAGAGCGCAGCTCTTAGGCGCCCGTTTCCGGCTTGAGCGACGTCGCCGTCGGCGCAACCGTGCGTTGCATTATGGGACGTTTCTTATATGACGTCACGAGGGTCACGACCTTCACAGTGAAGGTCAAGTGAAGGACCTTATCTCGTGAAGGTCACGACCTTCAGGCCTTCACGAGTGACGTCACGAGGGACATGAGTGACGTCACGAGGGAGGAGGGAGAGGGAGGAGGAGAATAGGAGCAGGAGGGAGGAAAATGATGGATGATGGGGAAGAGGAAGAGGGGAGGAGGGGCGTACCCCCCTCTCCGTACCTTCGCCTCCTCCTCCTTAAGAACTGCGCTCTAATTTGGCATTACAGGAAATTATAAACGTCCTTTTTATTGTCTATGTCATAATAGAACAAACAACAGAGGCAAATGTTTTACGTTAGTGAAAAAAAACCTTGGTTTGATTTTTTGAGTTCTGACTTTCTTGCAATAGGACCATTAGTCTCCTAGCGTTCGTTCCTTTCTTTCACGTTCTTATTTACTAGCAGTGTGACGTTACGTAACTTACGAACGAAGTGGATGGTAGAATGGATGCTCAACGTTTCAAATTGCTCAACAAAGCCTACTGTTCTTTTTTTGCTTCTGTCTAGCTTAATACAAACATTCCTCGCTCGATGATTCCTCGATTTAAATGCACAACAAAATACGCATAGAAGGTATCAAATGAAAGACAAACGGTAAATAAAAATATAGATGTGGGATTATTTTTGAGGAAAAGTTTCGATTTCAATCATCATAGTAACCCCGCTCCGATTTAAAATTACGATTTCAAGCATCTTGATTTTTATTGTCCATCCTGGATAGAAGTATGGAAACACCTTCAAGATAACGAACCGGTAGCGGTAAAATTGCAACCTCACCTGCAAAAAAAGAAAAAAAGAAAAACAGCAGCAAGGGTTACTGAGTGGGTACCGGTCCTGCTTGATAGCATGAGTCCCCTCCGAATGTTGACGCAGCGCTCGTGTTCAATCTTTGACCAGCGTTGACCTTCTCCGGGTTAGGCCAAAAATTCTGCCCCACCGTTTTCTTCATTGGTAGTGGGAGGTTTAGGGAAAAAGGGGGGGAAGGCGGTAACGGTTAGAGAGTAGAGGTAAATAGATAGGAGCAGGAATCGGCGTCAAAAAAAAGAAAGGAGAGGAAAGAAAGGAAGGGAAATGTTGCGGAAAGGAATGGGTAGATATGGAAAGGAGGAGGAAAAGGAGGAAAAACACGGGCAAAGAACAGGAAATAAATAAAGTTGAATGGGAGCAAAACAGTGCGCACGGTGATGAAGAGAAGGAGCTACAAAAGCGAAAAGAATCGAGAAAAGGCGAGCAGGGAAAAAAGAACGGAGTGGGGACTTGCGTAAAGTAAAAGCGGCAAAGTAGAACATACAAAAAAAAAAATCAAATGGGAACACGCACAAAACAAGAAAGTAAAGAAAAGAGGCCGACATGGCCAACACTTCTTTTTCGTCTGCCTTTTTTGTCCTTTTTATTTTTATTTTTACAAAAAAAACGAAAACACCACTTGTTTTCTTTTCTTTTTAACGCAGTAAGGACATTTTAACTTCGTCACTTAAGGGTACAAACTTGATTTCTGCGTTCCTGGAGTGCTATCAAGCCCATACCGTCTTTACCGTCGGACCGATTCCACATTAAAACGAGATCAGCAATAGAGTATAGCACGCTCTTTGCCTCAAACTGTCAACGCCAAGGCTGCTCGAAAGCCAACAGCCATCTGTAAAGTCGTTAATAATAATACCTTCCTTTATTTTCCAACGAACACAATATAGGTGAAGATTAGAGAAAAAATGTTGTTTACAAACAGCTTGACTGGTCCCAAGCCTCCCAAAAATGCAGCAGCAGTGGAGCACGTTTTAAAACGTGTTCCACTGCTGGACACCACTTGGACATTACAATTTTCTGATGGAATTAGACGATAGGGTTGAAAAACGTATCGTGTAAAATGGTCACTGGTATATTGTTAATTTCAATATTTCTGACGTTAAGCTGGTTGAGAGTGATCGGAAGAATGTATGTAATGTGTGATGGCCATAATTTGTTCTAATAAATGGTACTTCCTACGGTGATACGTATACACGTTTTCTGCTAAATTAGCCAAATTTTCGAGATAGCGACCTTGATTGATCTATTCAATTTTACATCTAGCACATAAGCGGTATATACACAAATCGCGAATTTTCATCATACAGAGTTTGTGTAAAAATAATTTCTGTTGGACATCCATTTGCATCGTAGCGAATGCTTCTCAATATGTTTTTTTTTCTGTAATTGAAATTTTTGAAGGTTTCTTTCAGATGTTGCGCCCTATTCGCTTCAAGATCAAACTAAAAGTGGCGCTACTATCGCGCTATCATCATCATCAATGTGTGGATAGGAAGATGGCTGCCCCATAGGCTATCTGGGCCCGTTTGCTCGAAGCACTAACCGCGGCTAAAGTTAGCCGCAGTACCTAGAAGAGGGATTTTGAGATCACGTGACTGGCTCGGTAGGGATGCGGGGAAACATGGCAGTGCCCCAGTGAGTGAGCGCCGCTCGCTTTGGAACTAATATGTCGTTGTGGTTGCAATATCGGGCGAGTTAGTCAGCAACGAATGGTGCAGGAGGCTTTTGCTTTGCCTTACCTCACTTAAACCGCAAAGCATGGGCAATGACATCGCCGCATTTTTTAGATAGTGTTTCGATTTTGGCCCCTCCTAAGCCTAAATGAACGCGATAATTGTCGTCATAGCAACGTCTTTGGAAAGCGGATTGTTGATAGCACACAAAAGCAGACGGCGTCCCAGCAGAACTTTTTTGTAAATTATCCAAGCACCGAGATGCATGCTGCGACTGTAGTTGCACGCGTCGCACGTGCTGGCGTCTGCAGTAGTAACCGTTCTAAAGCAAAAAGTATAAAACAAATTTTGCCTTGCACGCGCGTTCGTCAGAGGCTTATTGTGAATATTTGCTTCAAATCTTTTATAAGAGGAAGGCCAGCGCGCGTGAACCGTAGAATTACACTTCCAGTGTTCTCCTTGCGATGCTTGGATAATTTAGAAAAAAGTCTGTCGGGACGCTGTCTGCTTTTGTGTGCTATCAACAATCCGCTTTCCAAAGACGTTGCCATGCCAACAATTATCGCGTTTATTTAGGCTTAGGAATGCCCAGAATCGAACCACTATCTAAAAAATGCGGCGATGTCATTGCCCATGCTTTGCGGTTTAAGTGAGGTAAGACAAAGCGAAAGCCTCCTGCATTATTCGTTGCTGACTAACGCGCCCGATATTGCAGCTACAACGACATATTATTTCCAAAGCGAGCGGCGCTCACTGACTGGGGCACCGCCATGTTTCCCCGCATCCCTACCGAGCCAGTCACGTGATCTCAAAATCCCTCTCCTAGGTACTGCGGCTAACTTTAGCCGCGGTTAGTGCTTCGAGCAAACGGGCCCTGAGGTCGCGGCCAAGAACCTGCAGAATATCGCGTTTATTGCCTCGTACAGTAGCAGTGGGAAAGCAATTTCCGCAGAAAATGGTCACATACTGTTCATTGCTTCCGTGCAATACCCATTGCACCGAGGTGGGGGTCAGTTTTCACCGATATCGAGCGACCGGCGCGCTGAGCAGAGAGGGGCTCTCCAAGTTGAAATCTGATTCACGCCATGGTTTGCTCCTAACATTTCACTGCCAAAGACTTCAAACCAACGATGCATGACAACCAAGGTAAGTGGAAAAATAAACTGTTCATAAAAGTGTCACGAGTGGCCCAAAGTATAGTACGCGTAAAGTGTGCGCGTTGATACTCGCTCGCTGCTCGGCAGTGTGGTCGTCGTTAGTGTGGGTTCTCCCGCTGCGGTGTTCTTGGAGGGGATGCGAATGCCCCTAACTTATTACTGCGTGAGAATGCGACTTTTGAAACATTGTAGAATTGTCACTTCTACGAGCCCGCCTAAACAGTGCCACACTAAAGGAGGCATCGACTGCAGCGGAAGTGACTCGCTCAGTGCTTGCGTGTGCGTTGGACGCACCTTATCAATTTTCTTGAAGTTCGTTCGGAAGTACGCGGTGAATAGGGCTGATGGCAACTGGTTAATCTACCGAAGGAGCAACGGGGACCATTGAGCCTAATCAATTACTCGTTTATTCTCCATGAATTCGGCTTACCCTCCGGGTGACGAAGGTTTCGTGCCACTGTCATGCAACGCTTCACCCGGCGGATTTACACAGGCTCAAGATGGTCGATTCGGAACTTCCGATGGCCGCATTGGCAGAGCGCGGAAGCGGGATCCAGAAAATTGTCTCATAGATCAGTGCTCCAAACAGTACGACTACATGCACCCCATGGCCACACAGCGGAAATCTTTTTTTTTTTTGTTCCGAAAAATTGCAGACTGAAAATATGATGCAGCTAATTGCAATGCAAGCGCTACAACACGAACTTGGCTGCAGCCAAGTTCGTGCGATCCCTCTGAGGCCATGGCCTCAGAGGGATCGCAATGAATACACCTGGTATCGTAACAAAGGCTATTAAAAGCGAAGTGTACTTTGCCTCACCATAACCCGGCAAGCGCGACGAAGGTCCCAGTGAGCTAATAAGCGCCTCGGAGGGAGTCACGTGACTCTAATCTTGTTCACAAGATGCGCGCAGTACTGTCGAAGCCGCGGGCGGGAAAGAAAGGAAAGCGGCTTTTGTACGAATTTGATTTATTAAGTTAGACCATCCAACGAGAGAGAGAGAGAGAGAGAGAGAGAAAACGAACGTCCTGTATTGTTTTGTCTTTTACAACTTGCGCGTTTTCAGCGGCACTTTGAACTTTCTGGCTCTCTGAAAGGATGTCCTCAGGTGGCTCTGCTCAGCGGGCTTAAAGCATAACAAGATCGGCGAAACCGAAGAGGACAAACCGTGTTAGAATAACTTCCCGACACACAAAAACGCAGCAAAATAGGTTACTTACTCCGCACAGTAAAATAAATGCGTTACCTCTACTGAAAAATGAATCAGTTAGCGTAAAAAGTCTGAAATGCCACTGGAGGCTGTCCTACTTGACTTCGGATATTCCGTTCATCCTTAAGCTGAGACTATCTTCGCGTTCAGTTCGAGATTGCTGGCTTCCGCAGTACTCATGGTTGCGCGTGCTTGAGGGTTCACATTTGTGTTAGCAAGGGCAAAAAGATCGCGCAGGAGGCGGAGCTTCTGGTCTCAGCTTAATGGTGAACGGAGTACAATCGGTACAGTTGATGTTTCGCTAAGAGATTTATGTAGAACACCAATCTCGCCAGCCTGATTCGTTACGTCGCATTCTACAGTATACCCCGAAGCATGCCGGCAGCGGCTGCCGGCATGCTTCGGGTATATTGGGGGAAATGCAGTCTGTCTGCGCGCGAGAGAACCCAGCCGCGGTTCCACGCGAAGAAAACACGGGACGGCACGAACTGTCCACAGCACTGGCGTCTGCCTCGTGTGGACCGGAGTAACGTCGGCACCACGCGTGCGTTTAACGCGATACAGGGCCTTTCTGAAAAAGCCAACCTGCACCGGATTTCGGTGATCTCACCAAACCAACCAACACGTAAGGACGTAATGTTCGCCAACGTAACCGAACCAGCCTTTGTGCGACCTCGGCGATCTCCCGCAGAATTGCTCGTTCACGAAAGCAGACCTATCGTGGCCGGCCGGTGACAACCAAGCGTATAGATAAGGTTGCGAGATGACTCTGAGGTGTCCGCGAGATTTTTTCTTTTGTTGTTTGTTCCGATCGTGTGACGAGGTCTCAGAGACAAAGCATCGAGGAGCCTAATGACGCCGGAGTTCACGTATCTGCTACGACGTTCGTGTTGCGTACGATAGGACATGGGCGTGCTCGGCTGGCAGCGTAAGAGCGATCGAAGCGGGTCCTATCGGGGAAACATGACTTGGCTTCGATCCAGCTATCGAGTCGTCGATCCCCTCGCGAAGCCGTTCCAAGCCAGAATCTGGGGCAGTCCAAAACGGCGGTTAATATATGGGGCTTCTGGTGGGATAGACGAGGGAACAACGAATCAAGAAGCAAGGAGTGCCAACATGATCAGCCAAGCGTTTCGTAAACCCTGGGTCACTTCATAACTTTGTCGTTGACCCTCGTTTCCAGCCACGTAGGTAACATATCGGGCATGTAAATAAGTAAAATAATATTGAAAAGGCAGAACAAACATGACAGACAGTCACGGATGAAACCTGAGATTTCTCGGTGGTGCGGCGAGAGCAGAACGATGTTTTCCCGCATACCGGAGCTTCCGCGATTCAGGATGGCGACGCCCGCGATGAAAAAGGTCTATAGCGAGAGTTTTAATTTGCTAGGAACACGCGTCCTCCTACAGGAGATGAGTTTATTCCCAGAAATTGCAACGCATCGACAGCATCCCAATAGGAGCGCTCGCGGTATAATCAATCAATGACCTTGTTCGAATCCTTGCCTTTAACGTCACCTTAGGGCGTGAGGAGTAACTAGATAATGATGATGATGATGATAATAATAATGATAATATATAGGAATTGGGAGCATACATGGAGAAACAAACTGGTGGCTAAGGTTGGGCGCGACGTTCACAGACTTCTTTTTTTTTGGCGCCAGTGATGTTTTGTTAAAATATTGGGCCCTATTCGAAAAGTCACAGCCAATATTGCGAATAATTGAAAGTGATCTGACAAAAATATGGCAAAAATCATTGATGCAATCAAAACGTCGAACAGCTACGCCGAATTCACGGTTTAATGGAAGGTCATATTATATATATATATATTTCTCTTTTTTTATTTTTGTAAACCATTTCTTATCCAAATATGTGAAACGACTTTAAAATATTAAGAACAACACAAACCATACGATTTGCTTGAAAAAGGGAAACGGGGGGAAAGGAGAGCAGCAAGAGTATCATTTCCAATTTTAATTCCATCCTCGCAAACGGAATTACGGAGCATACCGTTCCGGCTGATCTAAAAGTAAACGCAAAAGCAATAAAAAAAAGAGAGAGAAGAAAGTAGCGAGCAGTGCGCGTTTTCGAGCGCAGTTTGAATTAGAGCCCATTCCAGTCGCGTCCTCATTTCATCGCCGCGCTTCCCTTCCTCAGTTATGCAATACCTCCGTCATCGCCCGCAGTAAAAATTCCAGCACGGCGTGGACGAAATTTTCCTCCGCGTAGCGAAGCGAGTTCACGAAGAATTCAACATCACCGTTTCTCCGACGATCGCGACGCAGCGACCCCGGGGACCCTCCTCACCCGCTGTCCTCTTCCTTCTTTCCCCTTCTGCCTTGCAGAAATTCTCCCCTTTCTCTTAAGTTGCGGTAGCACTGCTCCTACATCATACGAAAGACACGGGGCGCCTCAAGCGTGATCGAAGCACGTTTGCTTAATATCTCGGGCCCGGCAGTGCCGCCGGAGCCGACATACGCTCCGATGGCAAACCGAAACTTAAAAACCCGTCGAATTTGTGCGGTTTTTCAGAAAGCCGTCAAATGCTTCGTGTACCTTCTATCGTTCTGAAATTTGTTGATTTAGTTTTTATTTTATGATGATGAGCAATTTTCTAATTAAAACCATGCCCTTAAACACAATATTAAAAAGGTTAATTACGCAAAAACAATTAACAACTTAATTATCCCGGATTTTCCTAAATGGGCCCCTGGCCCAGGATTAAAACGCCATAAACCTTTTTTTTTTTCGATGAGCAGTTTTTGCAGGAGCGATTTGGCCTGCGTTTTCTGAAACAGATATACATATATATATATATATACAGTATGTAAAGAGAGAGAGAGCGAGAGAGAGAGAGAGATTGACGTACAAAACGTCGCGTTTACGAATATACATCCGCTTGTTCACCTCGGTATATTTACAGTCTTGGGTAAGCTACTTTTAAAAAGTAATTCGTTACAATTACAGTTACTTTAAAAAAAGTAGCGAAGTTACCGTTACAGTTACCGCAACAAAAGAGTAACTCGTTACAGTTACAGTTACTTTTAAAAAGTAACGACATTACTTTTCAGTTATTTTTCTATAACACAAAAAATAAGAAAAAATAGAAAACGCCCCTTACCATGTTTTATTGCATAAAATTAAACAGTGCGCTTTTTACTTCATATTGCAACTTAGCAGAAGTTGCTTCTCGAAGTTCGTGTTTGAAAATTTCCACGCCAGAGTTGTGGCGCAAATCAAAATACGAAACATGCGCAGTGTGGAGTACTGGCGCTAATCAAAATACGAAACATGCGCAGTGCCCTCCGCGTGTATTGTTGTTTCACGGTTGATTCACCCGATTAAAAAGCGTTTTCACAAAAAAAAAAAAGAAAGAAAAAGCACAACATAGATAGTGCTTCAAGGCACTAAGATGTAAGCGTTCAGTCACAAAGTACAAGCGCGTGCGTAAAGATAACTGGATTTTTTTTTTTTTATGAAATCTACACGTGGCTATATTCGGGTCGTGACTCGTGAGAAAGAACGTATTCACAAGTCTGTGCAAGGCCAACTTGACACTCGAAATTTTCAGAATAGACGATTTGAAAAGTGCAAGGAAAATCTAAATTGTACTCGTTCAATGATATATTATTTAAAAAAAACTGGAAAGTAACGACAAAAGTAACGTCGTTACTTTCATCGTGACCTCAAGAAGTAATAGAACTACTGTTACAAGTTATTTTTAAGAAGTAACTCGTTACAGTTACAATTTACCAAAAAAAGTAACGAAATTACAGTAACGCGTTACTAGTAACGCATTGCTACCCAAGACTGCATATTTATCCTGAATCGAAAGGTCATTACGAAGTGGGGTAGCTCGCCTAAAATAACCGTGATTGGAAAAGCTTTGCGTCACAGTCTTCAAAGTGGCATTGTAGTTGTGCTCTTGAACCAAGGTATGAATTACAGTGCATAAAATCATGAAATGGGCACATCGTCGCCATATATATCATGAAGTATAGTTTACAAAATGCGTTTCACAACATTTATGATGACGACGGAAATTAACTAAACGCCATCATATATTCAAAATGTCTCGAAAGTTTTAGGACAAGCTCTTTCAGTCTACCTTTGATAGAAACACTGAGCGCCAATCACAACTCTTGCTTTCCTAACCCACTATGAGGTAGGCGACGAATCACGCAAAAGGAAGTGGTCAAAATTGTTCACCCTAATCTGTACGCACCTTTGGACTCAGATCGAAGCTAGCCTAAAATAGCTCGTATCCAGGTGAACCTTTCCTTACACAGGGATACACTGGCATAGCCCATAGCCAGGATCTTGATGTTTCTCCTTGACACCATACCGGTCAATTCAATTGGAAAATAAGCATCACCCTTGCAAATTGATGATTTCTGTTTAAGAAATCAAAGTAGTATTTCACGCTCTATACTCCATATGTCAGCTTTGGTCGCTTTCTTGTGGTCACTTTCTCGTGGTCTGTGTGCGTAATAGTCGTATAGTTTCGCCACGCGTCCCTATTTATTTTGCTTTTTGGCCAGCACACAGACGCATAAAATTGATGGTAATCCCATAAAAGAGGCAATAACAGAGTTCGATATATTTGAAACGTTATTTATGTGTCACGAACACACAGTTACTTAGATGAGCTTCGAAATCGGATGTTTGGTTAAAGGGGTTAGGACACGAAAATTAAACGGGTAGATTCTTCTTGACATGCAATGTACACAGGCTACTCAGTATATAAACCCTGTTTCGGGGTTAGTACAACTCTAGTGATTGCAATAATCAATTCACTAATAGTTATAATTTTTATCTGGTGACCAGGCGACGCTATTCAAGTTACTCACATCATGGTGGCCATAAACCACGGGATCACGATGTGTACATGGACGGTCTCTCGCTCTACGCTCCCTCATGCTCGCCCAAGCTCGCCTTGTCGCGGTACGCCACTCGGCTACTCCCAACGCTACTCTCGCTCTCGCCCCAATGCCCTTTGATATTCCAGCCGGAAGATCAAAGGTCGTCGCTGGGGCCGTTCGCCAGCGGGTCCAAGTCAAAATGACCGAACTTCCAACATCCCTCGATTACAATCACTCTCATTACTGCTGCTATCCGTGCCGAAGACTGACAAAGCGAGCGACGCCGTACACGTACGTCACATGTCTCAAAAACCGCGTGCTCGAAACGCGGAAAACCAGCGGCGCCATAGCCTTTTCTATACTCACAAAGCCTGGCAGTTCCACGACGGAGCCACAGAGTGCCCGGTCGAAGATTTGGAGCTCGAGTCTCTGGTAGCACAAAGCGTTTGACGGGGAACCTGGTATTCAGCGCACAGCTTTTGCAGCGGGGAGGACCCGAAACATGGTTTTCAAACCCGACGAGAAAAGAAGCGGTAGCGCGAGGAACGCGAGGAGCACGAGCGGACATTCCGTCGCTCGGGAGAGGTGTATTTCGGCGTCTCGCCGCAGCGGGGCGCCGGTTACATGACTCTCCTCTCGTCTCTTGTCTCCCGCCCTACCTTTTCACTTTCGGCGGCCGCGTCTCGTGCCGATCTGCCAGGCTTTGTCAGTATAGAGGAGGCTATGGCAGGGCAGAGCTGAAGCCTGAGACATCGAGAGAGTCTTGTCTGAGAGTGCACGCAAGGGGGCGCCGTGCGTTGGGCCAGGTACGTTTCCGACCCACCAAACATGGCGGCCTTCCCTAATGCGAGTGGATCCGAGGGTCCCGCATGTAAATCGATTAATCGTACGAAGCTATCGCGCCAATTACAAAGCAAATTTAGAGAATATATAGAACATATAGTGGAATCCTTGTGGTGTAGTTATCTCAGTTTATTTTTGGCGCACCCTAACCTCTCTAAGGCTCTTTCAAATCATTGATACACGTGACTATCGAAGGTAAAACGAGGTAAAAGATTTGCAGAGCATCTTGCAGATAATTTGGGAGCGCAATTACTTATGATGCATATACCTAAGGTAATCGGCCCTTGAATTATGTTGTCAAATCTACAGTCGCTAATTAAAAATATTTTATTGTCAGCAATAAATTAAACTCTAAGAAATTCGTATAATTGCTTTAGACCAACACGGGACGATCGATGCTAGAAAATACGCCAGTTGATAAGTCGATCCGTGGAAACCTGCTTTTTTTGTTCGCTGTTTGGTGGTGCGAACCACCGGGTAACGGGGTACGCCAAAAAGGAGCTCGTGCTCATATGATAGATCTAAAAGCAAATAGACGAAACGTGCAGAAAGATAAAGATTACAAATGGTATTCTAAATGATCCCATACACAACGCCTTACTGCAAAAAGAAATACATAACGATGTAATGATATTCTTATTTACACATAAATTGCGCGAACGATAGACAATACAAATATAATACAGGTGACATTTGGGTACTGCCTCGGGAAGTACTGCCTCGGGAAGCTAAAATTATATTCGGATTTACGCGCACCTTTTCTGAGCCCTCACTATACAACTCTGTGCTTCATCAGTCATGCACTCTGACATTTTATTAGGCTGCCGCATATGATCACGAGACTGCTATACATGTGAACTGCACAACTTTACAATAGGGACACCAACTTTTGCTAGTGTTGCGAACATCGCATTTCACCAGGAAACTGAACTCTGCAGGATTGTTTGTACGTGACGTTATCGTACTATATGCTGGTCGTTGCAATTCGTTTTTACAAATAAAACAAAATCTGGCTGTTCAAAATGCACGCTGCAAAAGGTGCACGCTCAGCAGCAAGGCCGATACAATGGCAGTTAATATAAGGTCAGTGAAAGAGCGCATATGAGATTCACAAATGATTCTCGTTTGGTGCAGCGTCGTGAGGAACGGCGCGAGCGTCTGCCGCCACAAAACCGCGCTTTCGGGCAGGTGTGTTTTTGCAAACAACGTAGTTTCTGGGGTCACGCCCTGTGAACTGTGTCGTAGATGTGGAGCAGGGAACCTTTACCACACAGGATGCTTTTTAAACTACCCCTCCTCCTTTTTTTTTATTATGTTGCTACCCGAGAGAATACGCTGTATTCCCGGCAGGCTCTTAACCCTCCTCCATTTGGGGCTGTTAATTCTACAATTATATTTGTGTCAGCTGTAAACTGTAATCCTCTATTGCTCTTGTTATGCACCCGAAAATGGTAAAGATTAGAGAGCAAACGGAGGCGGCGGAAGCTTGGGGAAGACCGTGAGAACGACACTCCTTTGAGGCTGCCAACGTTCGGCTATCTTTCCGAGGCCACCATGGATCTTTCTTTTCAGGTATCCCTCCCCTACACAGTTGTAGTGTTATTTAACGCCGGATTAATAAGTCCTACTTAGTCCTTCCAATGCTTCTATTCTCGGGGACAACTTTCTGAGGCAGATCAGCAACAACGAAAGCATGTTTAGGTGCCTCAGTGATATGTACACGTAAAATAGGCTGTGGAACGATTTTTCGTACTTTCAGTAAGTACCGCTAAAAACTAATCCCTGACGTTAATAACCCGCGACAGATCCATTAGTTTTCCTCTCCGCCCAATAACAGACACAGAAAAAAAAAGGGGGAAGACAGACCTTTGCATTCTTTAGCTCGCAATTAGAAAACGTGGCCACGTGATTCGACGCTAATTTTACATCAGGACAGGACAAGCGGGTTGGTATGGATAATTAAACTTGAGGATTGAACTGTTTGTCCGTGCCTTCTCGTTTTCTTCCTCGTAATTTTATATCGTTTCTGTTTATAGTCATGCCCAGGGGATGAGAAAGAATAGAGCTTATGCCTAGCTTCAGACATTGCTAGAATTCGGCTATTCCATCTTTAATCGAACACAAGCTATTACGCGAATGTCTGCAGATGCTGGTTGTCACGAACCCGAGCACCCGACTCTGGCTCATGGCAATCGAATACGTCACGGCGTCACGGGGATCGTAGTGCGAAGTTGCGATGTCGTGATGTCACGGTGTCAACAACGCTAATAAATCCATCGACATTCTCGATTCGAATCGACTTGACGCAGTTGGTCACATGACGTCACGAGTCCACGTGGCATGACATTACTTGGCAGTATATCTTGACACCGTCACGCCACATGATCACGTCACACGTGACCATACATAATTAATCACATTGCCAATACAAAAGCGCCACGAAAAGCCACGGTTTACCATAAATTGCAATTTTGCATATGATCATTTGATCGATACATAGATATACAGCTGCCAATTTCCGATTGTCAAATTTTCAGTCTGTAATATTAACAAAACAGGCAAACAAGAAATTGCATCAACCGTTTTGAACTGGTTACTGTTATGATTATTTTCCGCTTCAGTTCCGGTTCATTTCCAAGATGGCGGCGACGATTTCGGTTCGGCTCAGTTCCGGTTCGCCTGAAAATAGGGCCCTTTAGCAAACCGCTGCCGTGCTCCGCCCAACCGGAGCCTTTGAAGCATGCTTTTAAGCGCGCGTCCGAGTGCCACGGTTCGGTCCCGGTTTTCGGTTCGGTTCGGTTCCGGTTCGATGCACTGCTTCGAGCATGTCTGCAATCAGTTCGCTCGGGTCGCGGGACGAGGTGCTCACAGTGCCGCAGTCTTTGCAAAACCTCGCAAATGTGAAGGAGCTGAACAGAAGCGGCTATGTGCTGAGTATGGCCATCTCCACTCAACGAAGATGTACAAACACTTTATGATTTGCCAGTCATTATTGACGACTCCAGTGAAATCGACAGCACCTAGCGGCTAGAACAGAAAGCTGTGGCGGAAGGTTCGCTCGCCAGCCTTCTCGAGGGAACCGGATATTCGCAGCGCCTACAGTCCAAAGACGAAGCCGAGAAAAGTACGCTCGAGAGCACGCGGTGAAAATCGTCAAAATCGTAAAAGACAAGCAATGCTCGCGCATTTCTATGTAGTCTGCGGTGCAGCACCGGCGAAACACAGGCTCGTTTTTCGCCTCAGCTTTTTACGTTCTTCTCTAGCAAGAGCGAAATGGCACCGAAATTAATTCTTTTTAATTCGTTCAGGTTTTATTGTAGTCTAGGCCATGTCTGGACGAAAGTAATCAGACGAGGCAGTGGAAACTAAAATTAACCCGAGTAACCACTGAGTTGAAACGGCTCCACTGCGACCATCTAAGAGGACGCATCTGGACGGATGTTTCAGTGGATAAAAATACTAAAGTATACTTAGAGAAAATCCATTTACCGAACGGAGGAAAAAGATAGAAATAAGAACCAACAGGGATGAACGGGTAGATCTTAGTAGAATACATTGTAAAAAAAAAGCCACATAAAACAAGGAAATAACAATGAGGTGTGGGGAAGGGTTAATGTCCAAATGAGGAGGTACCAGTCGTGTACACGTTGCTGTAAAAAAAAAAAAAAGAAATCGAGAATTCTTCCACTTCGTGAAGAAAGAAATCCAGCGAAGCTGGCGCTCTGGTGGGATTTACTATGTTGTGGTTTAGCTACGTATATTGGGGATTTGCTATGTTATGGTTTGGCGGCGCGGCGATATGCGTCGCGTTTGCGTTTGGCTTCTCTTGCTTGATCATCATCGGCGGCATTGGCTCCACGGCGCCGGTTGAATTGACGCTGTTGCTCGCATCGGCGCTCGACGCGGGCGAGGTCTTCGTCGGGGGAGCTTCGTCGGCACCCAAGTTGTTGTCGGGCTGGGAGCAACGGAAACGGCGGCTTCAGGTTGGCGGCGCGCCCATTCTCGCTTCTGGGCGCGCCGACGTCCCTCGTGCTCCCGCTGCCCCTCTTCGGAACGTACAACACGGGTGCAACAAATGTGAACTCTGAAGTCAACCTGATATAGACAGTGTCACGATCGCTACGTCAAAGACAAAGCACACTCACGATTGGCGGGTAGAGAGAATGACGCTTTATTACAGCGCGGCTACGCTAATCACGGTGCAGACTCTATAGTCTAGTCCGTCGCATAGGTGGTCGCCGAAGAGCGCGCGGAATCTCGCAATGTCAGGGGGAGAGACGTTTTATTAGTGGGCAGGAGATAAAACTATAGGGGGCGCTCTGGCCCGTTTGTTGTCCTCACACCTCGGTGTTTACTCAGCACAAGGCTTGTGCACGTGCCCACAGGACTTATGGGCATGTCCATGTCATTCTTTACAATAGAGTGCGGGGCACAGTGTAATGTAAAAAAATACTAACAATCAACGAAGTGACGTTAAGTGCCGGATCTATCCCGAAAGCAGTCGTCAGAGAATGCGAGCTTGACCCACTTCGGCTTTTGTGCTGAGCTGGGACCGTGCATGCTGCATTGTTCATGCAGGCCGGAGTGGTAACAAAAGAGCCCCTCCTCCCCCTCACTGGAGAACACGAACTCCAGCCGAACACTGACGCCGCGTTCGGTTATGTCGGCCGAGCACTGAGTCATTGTATTTGTTGTCCCCACCCGTGTAGCTCTAAAGGTAACCGCTTGGGGCCGTAACGGTCTCTCCTCCTCCCCAATAGAGCGGCTACTCCAATCACGGCGCAGACTCTAGTGCGTCGCACCGGTGGCCGCCGAAGAGCGCGCGGCATTGCGCAATGTCATGGGAAGATGGACGCCTTGCGTGGCGAGGAGTATACACGAATCGGGATAGAGGCGGCGGCGGCGGTGGAGAGGAGTCTAAAGTGGGGCATACATCGTTGAGTTTGGAAATTGTTGGTCTACGCCTGGTCTGTCGCCGGAGACGATCCACCAGAAGCTAGCCATAGACAGCTTCGCTGTAATAAGTAACCACTTACAGGTACAATTGCTCTGAGTGACAAAGATTCAATTAGAATACTTGGCTACTCGAGAAGAAAAGTGACAGACCGTAACTTGAAGAAGTAACCATTGCTTTTCCGATTACTGCAGATTTTTCAAAACGACAGGTTTTTCTGCCGGTTTGAAGACGGGCTTTTCGGATTGTCCAATAATGGATTGGGATCACCGAATTATAAACTACTTATTTTCTCAATCCACCAATTTTGGACAACCATATATCCTTCTGCAGGAAACTTGGTTCGATGATTCCGCGATAAAACAAACTCGGAGAAGCAAAGGGCGCCGTGTAATTTTAGTCGTTGCAAAAGTAATCAGATTACCCCGGTGATCATATTCTGATAAATGCATTCAAATGAATACAAAATTACCCCGAAAAATAATAAATCACAAGTAATCTCATCACTTGCAATGAGTACCGTGTGTTCTTGAAAAGTCCGTGTCATATTATATACGTCTTATTATAAACTCGATTATCCATCACAAGAAATTAGGTAAGGAATTGTTGCCGCAGAGTAGCCTCGTCCAAATCACTTAAAAAAATTTTTCTTCGTGTTCTTTTTTTTTTAAGATCTGTATTTTTTAGGAAAACGTTTTCGTTTCGACTTCAAATTGTCACCCCAGAACAAAGCCGGATTTGAACGGTAGTCGCGGAAAGATACCGTGTTGACACACCTCTAACCAAGCGAGAAATGGATGCAAAAACGGGTCAGCACAATACATTGAGGATTTCCACGAAAAACCAACGACTCAAGAAAACAGTAAACAAATATAAAGCTGGCAAAAAAAAGTATACAAAAGACAAGGCGGAATCTTGACTCGCGTGAGAAAGCGTAAAGGAAGAATAAAGCGAAGAAGGAAGGGAATAAAGAACGGAAGATAGAAGAAAGAAGACAAATCATGACGTGGGGCGCGCTCGACTCGAAAATACGATGTACACTCAATCCTCCGTGCTCGAAGAAGAAACCCAATTGATTTTTATTATCTACTTCACACTACTTATTTTTTTGAGGCCAGCATGCAGTACGGACTATACCCACTTCGCTTTATCGCGGCACTAGCGTAAGCATTCGCAAAACAACACGTTATGCGTTCACAAAAAAAAAAAAAAAAAATGCCCGGAGGAAGCGATAAACAAAACCATATCGACAACGATCGCGAGAACCACACTCCGTAATTCGACGGCCCCAAAACGCTCTCAGGGGGGAGGCAATTCTCACGCGATGAGCAAGCCAGCAATCTTTGCGTATAGCATGGGCCACCCATCTCCACCCAGAACAAGCGCGGTCCCCCATAAAAGAAATTCCCACCGATGTGGAATGCGCGTTTCTCATACTCCTTTCGCCCCTAAGCTGGCAATGCGTTGGGTGCAATGTAGTCGCCGGACCAATGGACAGCGTCCTTTTCAACGCCTCTGGGCCTGGGCGTGGACGGAAACGGTGGTCATGTGGCGAAACATCGACGTATGACGGGTCCAACGAGCACAGAGCTTCGACCACACTATCAGCTTAAATGTGGACGGAGTATGCTAGGTACCCTTCACACTGCATCTTTCCGCCCGATTTTAGAAGATGCTTGCTCGGTGGGTGACGGCGTCGAGGAAATCTGTTCCGATGTCGCCGTCGCTACAAATGCGGTCGAAAATGAGAATCGTCGGTCGCGGGCTTGCCGATCCGTCATCATCGATCCGTCCAGCGTAAAGAATTCACTTCACCGCGTCGTAGTCAACGCGCCCATTCGCCCATATAAACCGTCGTCGGAAAACCAATTCGACCCCACTCCGTTTGAGCTTATAATGGACTGCAGCGAAGGCTACACGAGTCATTCCATGCACATCCAGGGCCATGAACGCGTTACGGGACGCGACGGTCCGCTGCGGATAAAAAGTAGTAAACCAAGCCCCGCCCACAAACGTCTCCGTTCGACAGGATAGGAGGTTTCCTCCTCTCCACTTCCCCTCTCCCTCCCTACCAACATTTTCTCTTATAGAATAGAAAGAGTAGAGGGCTTTGTGGGAGGAGTCAGTCGTATTTTTCTGAACTGACGCAAACTATGCGGGGTGCAAGTCAGTCCCCTTCTCTTGCAGGGGTTGTGGCGACGTCAGAACGCCGAGCTATGATTGGCTCCGATAAAAGGATACTGGGTAGACCTCAAAGCAAGCTGCCTTCACGTCTATCTACTATCCCTCATTCAAAGCCAACCAGAGCTCGCCGTCCTATTGACGTCGCCACAACCCCTGCAAAAGGAGGGGACTGACTTGCGCTCCGCATAGGCACACCGCGCGTCGCCGCTCTCTCCCCGACGATCACGTGACGCTCGTACGGGCATCTGATTGGTTCCGATGGCTCGTGGCGTCCACTGCGGTTCAACGTGGGGTGAAACGGAACGTAGCCGCGGAACATCCAGGGAGGTCCGCGATAAACCGAATTCGCGTAGTTTCGTAATCGGGTCGACGTGTTATGGTAATGACGACCAGCCGCCACCGTCTCCTAGAACGAGACGCGGCTCGCTGGCTCTGAAAATAGGCTCGTATAGAATTGGAATCGGGAGCGTCATAGGATGACGAAACGGCCATAAAAACTACTCGTATTCCGAGTGGGAGAGTTGTAACTTCCCGGGGGCGCAAAATACGAAACGTTATTGGTTTCCTGGATGTCCGTGTCCGCGCGCAACTGTCCGTCCTTCGATATTTCGAACGAGGGACAGTTTGCAAAATATTTCTTTATTAAACTCTTCTTTTTTTCTTTTTAAGTTCACAAAGCAAAACACGGGAGAATTTTTAAAGGAAAAAATGGGGATAAACTAGAGACACAAAATATTTTATCTGGGCAAACGAAAACCGTCAACCGACGGATAGTGCGTGCTGTTTTCGATTTCTCGCAAATCTTTGTTTGCATGCATAATCGTCTGCATTGGGAGCATGTCTATTCAAATACTAGACTATCTGAAGAGGAAATTCTGCATTTAGCTGTACAGGTTCGGCCATAGGGTTATTATAATAAATGCTAGAGGCTCAGCTGGCGCTAGTGTCTACGGGACTTCCGGTTGCAAATTGAAGCAGACAGCATGCAGTCTACTTTTCCAGTCTTCCTGTGTATTCATATGGGAAAACGCGCGTGATTTTTCTCTCGTAACAAATAACATGAATAACGCTTGCTATTTCTCTTGTACCGGATAGTATGCACCTTTATTACTATTGTGGAAGTGTAATTGCTTTAGTTACAGCTTTTTTCTTTTACCGCTGAACGATGTTAAACTTCGCTAAATTTCAGGCCCAAACCTCCGTTCTATGGCAGGTATGTAGAAACGACCGGCGATTCCAAGCAAAATAACGATCGAAAGGAATGTAGAGTGTGTTAAAAGTCTGCCAGCGTTCCGTTGGTGCTTATATATTGCTAATATGCCTGTCCTCTCACTATAAGAAAATGACCCCGTCGTGCATCGATCTTTACGAGTGGCTAAAAAAACGTTCGAAACGTAAAAAATAAAGTACGTGGGCTACGAAAGGTGCGTTTTCTTATTATTTCCTATGTCGGGCAGTTTTTATCGCGCACCTGTTCTCTGGCTTCCCCATATTTGCAAAGATTTGGAGAGCGCGGGTGATGATTTGAGCACCATGCAGAACAAGCATCTTCGCACATTCATGAGCAGAAAGAATAAAGCAGTACTCATTTATTGCAGATCGGACTATATTACGTGAATTTCAATTTATTTTGATCGTCTGCAAGCACAAGGAGTTACTTATCCAGTGTTACTGCGTAGTTCTTGCCGTCTCTCTTGGTTTTCCAGATGTCCTTCGGTCGTTTGGCACGTATATCCCCCATGCTGGAAAGCGCCGACGCCGTGTTCGCGCTAACAGTGACCGACAGTGCACAAAAATACATGTACGAAGCAGTTTTAGCACCGTTTCTCATGACACGATTTTAAAATAAAAACTCCGTAACTGACCAATTATTTCATCTGCGTGACTGGGAAATGTTCTAATGTGCCAAGTAGGTACGAATTGTTCGTGATATTTGCTCTTATAATAGAGCGCAGAGAGGAAATGCACTCGCTTTTTTCCATAGAAATCCATTACCGGAAGTCAATTTCGGACTGCTTGCTGTCTGCTTCAATTTGCAACAGCACACTAGCGCCACTTGAACCTCTAGCGTACATTATAGTAACTCTATGGCTTCGGCCAACTGTGGGGTTCATGACCGCTCCATAGTAACCCCCGCGCGATGGGCGAACATTCTTTGAGGAAGGCGAGTTTACGGGAAGAAATCTGTTTGAACGAGACATTCTCATAACTCGGTTGGGGCTAAAATGTGCGTATTCACCCAAAAACCAAATGACTCCGTACTTATTTTCGGTTGAACTCGAAACGGCGGAACCATCTCCGGACACAAGCAAGCCGCCTCTTAATCGTACGTCAGTGTTGATGAGGCCGCCCAGTGAACGCGGGACCCCGGTGTACGAGTGAAGCGTTAGGGCGAGAAGAGACACGGGACGACTCACACGCTCCGAGTCTCGTGCAGCGACAGACAGACAACTCGCAGCAGCTGTGTGAAAAGGCCAGGCTTACCTGCGCAAAGAGAGACAAAGAGAACACTCGTTAATACGAGGCGCCTCGTTCCTTGGCTCGCGTACTCTCAGAGCCTTTTGTCGAAGATCGTACAAACTACAAAACGAACCAGATACATTCCGAGGCCACCATAAAAGGACACAATTCAAGTTGCAGTCACACTATTAATACGTCATACAAAAGACAGTCTGCAGATCACTCTCTGAGGCGTGTTTCTTTCTTAAAAACCGGCTGCAGACATGCTCAAAGCGCACACAGAAAGTATTTTTTTTCTTTTTATTAAACGACCGAACACAGAACGAGATACAAGCCGGAACTAAAAGTGCAAACCCAAAATGCACAGTTTTTTTTTTTTTTTTTTTTTTTTAAGTTTGATTTTGCTACGGCAAGAATTGTGATAGCCCAACCCTTCTAAGAGGATAGAGATTGCAACAAGGCTGGAAACAAGCTACGACTTCGGATGAGCTCTCAAAATGCAAACAGTCCTCCGAAGGTTGTACGCCTTTCTGAACGTGCTCCTGCAGCTTAGTACGAGAAAAATAATAATGAAATGACAACTGCTAGCAAAATAGCAGTGCTCTACGTTTCCCCGTGTTCCTTTCATTTTGAAGTTTAGGCATTTCTGAAGGCAGCGTTTGGAATGCCACGATTGAGAAAAGCGCGGCGAGGGTCATGCATACTATACATGAGCCTTCCCTCAGTCATACTTTTGCGAATATAAAACTTGTGGAACATGAAGTTTAAATATAGCGACTACGGCGCTTAGTAAAACGGTGCGTTCAACATGCACATCATAAATCCACCGGGTGTTATTTTCTGCGATGGGACTACATATTGGGTAACCTCTTTCTGCTCCTTTGTCTCAAAAATATCTTGTGCATGGACCAGCAATGCTACTCCTTGTACTGGGGCTGCATTGCATACAATAGCACTGCTATTTTGGTGTTTGCTTCTGTTACTCGCAAATAAGCCATTCTAGTGTCACTGAAGTGGATGCAAATTAGGCAAGGCGTAAGCATCTCGTAAAGTAATTGAATTACATTTTAAGTATTAGTAAGGATACTCAATATATTTTGCAGGGAAAATATCTAAATACTCGATGAACCTGGTATTCAGGAACGTATCTTACTTATGTCGAGCAGAGTCGGGTATTTGTCGTGCACCAAAGGTGATTTCTTTTTCGTAAACCTCGGAAATACAGATTTGCCAAAAGGGATTTCCATTTGCCATTTTTACTCTAATAACAAAAAAAAACAACTAGGAAATTAAAAAAAAAAAACACTAAAAATGAAAGAAAAAAATTTGACGCATTATTTTAAGGTTTTTGCTCGAATGTGATTACTTGCCACAAAGGAAGACAATTCAAAGATAGAAAGGGTTGCTGTTGTTTTTTTGTTTTTGTTTTCATTCCTATATTTTAGTGTTTCTGGCATTTGTTCAAATTTCGTTGTAATATTATTTAAGTGATAAGAGGGTTTCAATATTTCCGAACCGGCAAAGGAGAAACTACAACTAAAAAATATCAGCACAAAAAAAAAAAAATAATAATAATAATGAGAAGTTAAAAAAAAACGAGGAAAGAAAAAAGAGTTAGTACCCCACCCCATGGCCCAATGAGCAGCTGCATCGACAGTGTCGAAAATGCGGTCATTAAAAGTGATCAAGCTCCAACCGACAACCCGTGACAAAAAAAAAAAAGAGAAAACACAGAGAAAGAGAGCGAGATGGAAATGATGATGTCTCTTTTACTTTTGTTTTCATTTTCATTCTGCTGTTCTCAGTTTTCCCTCGCGATTGATCGCAGCGGGCGCTATATGAGCCGCGACAGCCAATCCAACCCCGTAGAAATATCACGTGAGTACACGCCGTACGCCTCACTGTGGCCATCCCGACGGTCACGTGACACCCAAAATGCGTAAGGATTGGGCTCCTATGGCTCGTAGGGTCCTCTCTGGTCCATCGGAATGTACAAGACGCTGAATAAAAACGAGCATTGATCACTTTGTTTTGTGTTCCTTCTTTTCACGTGAGGGGCCTCGTCTCGTTTGACACAAATGATAAAAATAAATCGATAAACACGTCGTTGCAATTTTAATATTCTACTTTTCATCGTTCGACGACAAGGCAAAAAACCGACGAAAACAATTCGGCTGTATGAAGTGTAGGGAAACAGATCGGGATGGTGGGCATTGTGCGTGATGTTTCACAGTCTTTAAAATTCAATATTAAAGATGATATATATATATATAAAAGGAACTATGCGGGATATGAATCGATGCGAGTGTGTTGCGAATGGGATACTTTAGTAGGAAAGAATAAAAGAAAGATAAACGACTGGATTCCTTTTACAAGTAAGTTGCCAAAGTGTTTTGAATGCCTCTGTCATCAGAAGGTTGTCACAACCCGAAAAACGAAATGATAAGTCTGCGAACTGATTAGCTTTCTCGTCATTGAAAATTATGAGAAAAGGCGTTCGAGACAAAAACTAACGAAATAACCACAGATACCGCGACTCTCTCTATCTACTGATTACTTTGTCCGTCATGCGTGTGAGTACCGCTTCTTTGGTCGCCCTATCCAAAGACTGTCTTCTCGCAGAACACCCACGCACTTCTGAAACCATAATTCTGTTGTTATAACCGTTTTACCTTAAAGTAGATCGACCCGCAAGCGACGAGACATCGAACCCAATCTAAACAATCCAATGTTGTGTGAGTGTTAACACGATGTTCCGGAAAAGGGGGGGGGGGGGGGGTATGGCTCCCTTCTTTTAGTTCACTAAAAAATGAAAGGGAGTCGACATTGGAAGAGCGATGGAAAGATTCAGTGTCTTACAGAGAATAAGGAATGAGAATGGCGTTGAGGCAGATATGTGGTTTAAATTCGACACCAAGGCGAATATGGAGGAAACGCCGAAGACTAGCAGGTAGTCAGCGCCAGGGAGAGACCGGGAAGGTGCGTTTAGGGATGAAACTGTGATTATAATATAATCACCTTTAAAAGAAACAGAGCGACAGGCATTATGAGTGAAGACGAGAGAGATGGACACTGCAGCTATAGCGGCGTGGAAAGTGGCAAACCCGACTACTGTCCTAGACGTACAGAATTCTGCGCCAAAGGGTATGAAAAGGCGGAATTAAACACCAATTGAGACCGGGGTCAATTAAAGATGGCGTCAGCCTTCTAAGACCGACAAGAGACTAACAGGAGTGGTAGTGCAGAAAGAGAGCGAGAGTATCAATAGGCAAATACAACAAATGAAAAAAAAGCAGGAGAAATGGAGATGGAAATAATGGGGTACGACTGTATTCAGCGAAGGACAGGCGACAAACCGACGCATCCAGATAGGGAAAGCCTTGAGGTCGATTTGTACAAATGTGCCGAAAACACTCGCCAAACGAGGGCACGTACAAAGTGGACGCGAAATTCTGAGCGCGCCGAGAAATTAGGGAGAACGAGTGAGAGAAGGAAGAAGGATTTGTGGATAAAAGGGAAGGATGCAAGAGGTGGCAGTGGAGTGAGTGATAATGATTAAGGACGAGTGGCAGTTGCGCGCAGAGCGGAAAGCGGATTCGAGAAACTCCCAGGGCCAAACTAGGCGCGAAGCAGGAAACTCAAACCAAACGCGCGCCGACTGTGGATGCCGACCAGATGAGAGAGGGAGAAAGAGAGAGAGAGAGTTGTCCAACGCAATCGCAGCACGTTCGTAACGAGAACCCAGTGGTTTCCGACGCACGACTTCAACCAACGAAGACTCCAAATACACTCGCGACAACTTTCCCAGAAAGAGGAAGAGATAGAGAGAGAGAAGGGTACGTGAATGGGGAGGGGGAGAAAAGAGAGGGAAGAGAGGAGGAGTTAGGGATGAGAACGGAGGCACGAGGCGGTAGGGAAGAGGAGGAGTGAGACGGCGGCTTTGGGGAGGAAGCGATGGATGGGAAAGTAGGAGTGTAAAGGGAGGGGTGAAGGGGGGAGGAATGAAAACGGAAACACGAGGGAGGGAGGGATATGAAGGTCCCGAGATCGGGAAACCAGTTCTAACGATTTGCGTCGCGCGCTCGCTCGGGCGAGGCAGTCCGGTTGAGTGGATCGCCCAACCGAGAGTGATCTCGGTTTTCCCAACGTATTTGGAGCGTGCTTTGGTCCGGTTCGTTGACATAAACGCCCCTGTTTCTTTGCGTTTTTTTTTTTTTTTTTGCGTTTGTTGGTTGGTTTGTCTTGTTCGATGAAAACCCGTCTATACCAGGGCAATACGAAACAAGAGAAAAGACGGTTGGAAAAATTTATTATCAAACCTCTTCCCACCATTCCGAAGTATTCCCCGGAGAAAAAAGAATTGGCAATGCTAAAGCAATAGGCTATGCAATACCTCAAATACAGGCTCCATACTACTTTGAGGGTATGATAGCGCTTCAAGACAGGGACGACAGTAAGAACAAGATAACACATTGTGCTAACTTTAACTGTTTGATCCTCAGAAAAGCAAGGAAATAAATAGTCGACATCATCGCGCCGTTCAACCAATCCCATGCCACGCCAATGCTCGCAAGAACTGAGTCTCCTTGTCGCCCAAATCGATCGACGCCACGCTGACGCATCGATCCCCGTAGTTTTTTTTATCAGGTGCGCCTCTGTAATTTCCCTTACCGTCTAAGAGAGAATTCATACAACGTTGAATGCTCTCTTAGACATTAACATCGACATTATTTAAATCACAATTAAAGACTTCTGTAATTCATGAAATATAAATAATGACTTTATTCGTATTTTTTTCATTATTTATTATTATAGGCTACGATGACTTTTGATGCTGAAACTGCATTTAATTTGATTTTATACACGTAAAACTACAAGGGAGCCGGGGGGGGGGGGGGGGTGGGGGGGGGGGGAGGGTTAGGGCTACATGTAGCAGCTAAACTCCTCTTTTTCTTTCAGTTTCTTTTTTTCGCCATCAATGTGCTGGAACAAAATAACGTTTTTCTGTGCGTAAAGGAAATGGTTACGGAATTCTCGGGATATTTTATAGTACAGCCTAGCGTGACAACAAAGGACACGCGGAAAAACACCCGCAAAGTATCATGTCTGTAATTCTGGGTAAGGTTAAAGAGACTCTTGCTATGGTTAATCGACAGCGCTTACAAACTGAAGATGCATTCAATCAGGTTAAAAGGGAGAAGCTTCACGAAATATCTGATAAACGTGGGTGATTGGTGCTTTAGAGTCAGCCGTCTTATATTGACACTGGGCGCAACATTTCCGCTTACAACTATACTCTGCATTATTTTTGAAGGCTTGAACATGCTCTCTCTGATTAGAACACGCGCTGGAATTTCCGACGGGACTCGCGCGCAACGTTCCTCCGTCAGCCAGCAAAACTCGTATAATTTGCAAGGTTTTATAGTGCCCGTCACCCAAGTCCTCGTTGCCTTCGATGATGTCCCCTCTCGCCAGTTACGACCAACTATGATCACTCAAAAAGATGAGACGGTGTTTTTTTGTTTTTTTTTAATATGTTTACGTTTATGTCACATTTCATCGACGCCCACCAACAGCAACGTGCCTTCCCGGGTGCCAGGATCAACCTCGCGTGTTTCGTAGCGAAACACTCTCCCCTCCTCCTCCCTGTATATCACCGAGGCTGTTTTTCGTTTTCACTCGAGTGCGACAGATTGTTGTACACGACTACTTACAACTGCTTGCAACGAGAGGGTTGCTATGGCAGTAACCGAGGTCCGCGCAACTCGTCGAAACGGGACAGGTATCTGCGGACACGCCCGAAGCATGTTCCAAGAACGTTTGCTTCCCACACATGTATGGTTCGAACTCGTCTACAGACAGGCGAATGACCGATCTGACGGGACCCTCTTAGTACCAGGAAGGTGTGCAGACTGCCTTTTGTACGGCGTTTTAGCCGTGCGACCGGGGCTTAAGGGTAACCGTATCTAGGCTGTAGTGGCGCGAGCCATTACCCGATACAAAAGGATACGGCCAATACCCCGCACCCATCCATCCATGCTCGCGACATCCCCACTAACAATGATTAATAACTCAGCTTCGTGAGCCCGGCGATGCTAATGACGAAGCGACCGCAAGCCCGAGACGGTCTGGCTGTCTGGCATACGACGAATTTCGACCCCGCGCTTTGGCAGGAAGACGCGAGTCGCTAGCTCTCTCTCTCTCTCTACCCGCACTCCTCTCCTGATTTCCAATGCCTTCTGGGGATCCGGGCCCGATAATCAGGAGGCGGAAGAACGTCGCTCCGTTTGCTCGCGGCGCCCCGAGGCGCAGCGCCGCACTTCTCGCCTCCCGAGGAGTCCCTCTCGAAGCACACGTCCGTGCTTTCCAATTGAATCCCCGCATCCGTACGCCTTGATGAGTTCGGCACAATCCGGTCCCTTTATCTCTCCCCCACGGCCATCTCGAGCTGCCTCATCGCCTCTCCTCTCTCCCCTTTTCTGTCTCCCTCCAAATCCTTCTATCTCTCCCTCAAAGTTTTCGTAGATAACAATGTCTACACTCGTTTTACGCAAAAGAAAAACGCAATAGACAAAAAAAAACAAAAAAAAAAACATTCGGCTCTTCATGAAGCATTACTAATTTCCCCCTTTGTGACCAGAATAGAACACATGTAGGTGCATTTTAGAATAGATATATGTAGGGTTCCGTGTTTCAGGATAAACCCGTAAAGAATTGGAAAAACACTCGCCTTTAAATTTTCAGTCAGTTCGGATTTGTCTGAAAAACTCCAAATTTTGAGGTCACAACGATAAAATAAAAAAAAGCAAAAAAGTCAGTGTTTTGGGTATAAATTTTTGATAATAATTGGGGTTGTTTGGATATTTATTCAGCGTGCAGTTGGTCAGCCATTTCAAAGTTGCGACGAGTCACTCGCTGTAGATGAGCAATCTAGCCAGTGCAGTACAACCGGTAGCCTGAGGTCTTCAACGTGCACCACGCAGTAGCGATACACGACCGCACGCAGGTGCGATGCTCATCCAGATCGGGCAGGGATGGGGGATAAATTTTTCAAGAGCACAGGGTCAGTGGTCCCGGGAAGGTGCCACCATCCGTTTCCATCAAAATCTCCAACTACTGACAAAAGGGATGCACTCTTTAGCTTGTCAAGGTTCCTTCGGGAAAACGGGTCACAGTACCCGAACTTCTATTTACATTTTTCAATTTTTGAAAATATAACAACACAGTAAAATAAAGTCCGAATTTCAAAGAATTTGGAGTCTAACAAAAAATAAACTCCAAAAATTCCCAAAATTTCAGCAAAAAAAAAAAAAAAAAAAGCTTGTCATTTTTTTTTTTTTTTTTTTTTTTAATATAACGAGAAATAAAACTCCGAAAACACGGAATCCTCACTAGAGACGTACGTTATCTTATCGAGACGTAGACGTTTCGAATGCCAAGAAGCATCGCTGCTTCCACATCTTCCAAGAACTACTTCGCACGGCAAATATATATATAGGTGACAACGAGTATGGCGTTATAGTTTCTACGTCAGCTATAGGGAAAGCGAACGCGGGTGGCAGATTGAGTGGTTCTGCTATGACCCGTGTCGAATCGGTAAGCGGCACGCCTCTTGAGGAAGGCTGGCTCAGCGTCCACGCCGTTTTAAATGACATTAAAACAATCAGCGCTTTATAGCCCTATCGTGTAGGTGGTGTTGGGTCTCTGTACTACATTTACCCCGTCAAGCGTTCGGAACCCGAAACCAACCTTGTACGCGTTGCGCGAAGAAAAAAAGGTAATTAATTACAATTACAATTGGTTTAAAAAGACATTAAATTGCATTACGCGATTACTTGAGAAGAAAGGTAATTGGCCGTTACTTTAAAAAGCGATCGTTTTTAATTTTCTGATTACAATTGAGATTTTTAAAGCGACATATATTTTTCTCTGCCGGATTCAAAACAGGTATTTCGTACTAGATTAGAATAGCCAAATTCGAAGTTATCTTCTTCATTCACCAATTTGGTAAACCATTCTCCTCTCAGATACTTATCGGTTGGAGGACTTCTGTGTAGGAAACTTCTAATATAAAAGGGCGCCATTCGAAAGGGGAAACCAAAATAGCATCGATTACAATGAAGTCTAGTACTGCCAAAAAGGAAACATACTCTTGCGATTACTCTGTAATAAATGCATCTAAATAATCTTTTTCCCACAAAATTGCTACAAAAGGTACTTGATTACAAGTATAACTTGAACAGCCGTAGTAACGTAGTATATTTTTTTATTAAACTTTTATTAAACCCGCGCTTTATTGTAGAAGATGACATGGACATGCCCATAAGACCAGTGGGCATGTGCGCAGGCCTTGTGTGGAGTAAACACCGAGGGTGGGGACAACAAAGGGGTCAGAGCGCCCCCTATAGTTCGATCCCCGGCCCAATAGAAGCCATATCCCAGCTAATCCGGCGCCGTGGGTAATCAGCCGGCACCGCGCCTCTTTGGGGCCCTCCCCCTTTTTTTCTTCACGAGAGTCACGTGACAATTACACGGCACTGGACATTAGATGGGCTTCGACGCCTCCTGACGTCATCGAAGGTGCAACGGAGTGCCGTACGTTCTGAACCATCCGCACACAATAAATAAATAACACGCCTAAAAAAAATAAACATTATGAAAAGTTTTTTTTTTTATGAACGGACAAAAAATGTGTATCACAAATCATAATTAGCCTAATCTGTCATTCACAAAACTCACCAAGTCTCTCCTAACTAACGACCTTGGAAAAAAAAAAAAGAAGTCCCAGCATATAGCTCGCACGCGAAGATGGTCTCCACAGAGTAAAATTGTCCACTTTCAAGAACGTATATATACTCCTAGTCTCAGCGGAGAATGCGGTATAAAGCAGTGCCCGAAATCTTAGCCCCCGGAGAGATGATGCGCGTAAAGCAATATTTTTGCTTTTTACAGCACTCTTGGCATCGGTGCTGTTCTTGGAGCTTCATATATATGTACTACATATATGTGCGAAAATTTATAATAAAGATAGGAAAAAAAAATGAAGTCTCCCAAAAAGCGCAGTTTCCCCTGCTGTGCCATGGCGTCAGCATAAACCAACATGGCGGTGCACCCATGGTACAGTGCAGACACTGGTCTATAGATGGCGATCTTTTTGCTCACCTTTCTTAGTAGTTGTTTCCCTTACTGGAGCAGCGAATCTCCTTTGTCTATAGCATTCACGTTCCGATTCCTTAAATTTTCACTTCCTCCCTAACAAAGACCCCAGAAGGAATGCCAGAAGTGCGTTAGCTAGGTGCGTCTTCCCTTCTTTTCCTTTTCAAAGTGAGTGAGAAAGAGAAAGAGAAAAGAGGGGATTATAAAACAACGATCGTATTTGAATCTTCCCTCAAAACTCTCCCTCATTTGCCTTTTCCGCATTTACTCTCTTCCTCCTCTTCCCTAAACCCGAGAAAGAGAAGGATGCTTCGGCCGCTTTAGCATCCCATTTTCCCATCCGCCCCTGCGTCCCTGTTATCCTCCGAGCGCCGCTAAAGGGGCAATGAGCGCGTTAGGCGCGCGGGGCCCCAGTTAGGACTCGACTCTCGCGAGCTACACCCCTCCCTTCGTCCCTTTCCCCTCACTTCCTCATCCTTCAAAAAGGGGAGAAAGACGAGGAGGAAAGGAGTTGGATCTCGCATTTGGCCGAGAGCGCACTCCGGGTTCGCCCAAAGTGTTAATTAACGCCAAGCCTAATGACGGAATGCGGCGCTGCGAGAGCGCAGTCGCTCCCGACTCTCTTCGCAGCGCCTCCGCCACAGCCGCCGCCGCCGCCGCGGGGTTTTCGAGATTTGTTGCTCCCCGCCGCAGCTACTGCTCGCCTCGAGCTGCACTCGGTTTCGCCTTAGGACGGACCAGAGAGGATGCTACGAGCCATCGGAGCCAATCCAACGACGTGCGAATGGAACGAGACATTCGGACAAGGAAGATTTTAAGGGGAAGGGGGTTAGGAAGGAGGGAGAGGGGGTCCTCCTTCTCCTCCTCCTTTTGTTCCCCCCCCCCCCCCCTTCCACAGCTTCTTCAAGGGGTACCTTTCGAATGGAAAAACGGCACTAGCCTTTTTCTCGACAGAAACGTTTCGTTCTCATCTATTTATTTTGAGATACTACATTTTCTAATGGAGATTTTTCTAATGGAGATATAGCGGGAGTGGAGAAATAACACTACACGTAAATAACCCAAAAAATATCCATAAAACAGTTGGTGAAATGGCAATTATTAGGTTAACAAAATGGATCCGATCCACGCTTCGCTCGTAACGGCACATCCGCCCATAATGTCATATCTCGTTGCAGAACCCCCCCCCCCCCCTCCCTCCTCCCCCCCCCCCCCCCCCCCCCTCCCCTCTTCGCGGCCTGGCCCATAAACTAGTCTCTGTATTCAAATTAAAATGCTGTTTTATTCGGACAAACACTTAGAGAGAAAGGGGGCAGGAGGCGACTGGTGTCGACTAATAATAGGGAGTTTTAGTAGAACGTTTTCAAAGGCCCAAAACCACGGGCGCGCGTTTCAGAGCCTGCATCGAGGTGGCAAAGCGAGCTTCCGCAACAAATATATAGCATGGTTCCGAAAACACGATCTACTACGACTCTCTAATACAGGCCCGATGTCCATGTATAGTTCAGCAACGCAGCAGCACAAGGAGCGGGTCGCAGTGGTGACGCGTGAAGCGCGTCGTCACCTGACGCGGTCACGGCGCCTGATTGGCTAGGATGGTTCGTAGCGTCCGCAGTGGTCCATCGTAAGGTGAAGCGAAGTAGAGCTTGCCGCTCTCTACGACTCGCTTTAATTCACAAACAACGGGCGATCCTGTCTTTCGCCCGGCGCCCCAAATTCGATTAGCCATACGTGTAAGCGGGAAGAAAAGGAGGAGCAACAAAGGCAGGGCCGCCACCTAACGTCGTTACATTAATGTAGGCGAGGAGTGTTCGAACGGGGCGCACTGCGGCGTCGTTAGGAGAACGGCCCAGGTGCAAAAGCAAACGCCGAATTATTTCTTCGGTGGAGGCGCTCTGGGAACCTTTCCTGCCGAATCAAACCAGCTGTTGCTCCACGCCCTTCTATAGTTTGTGGCATTTTAAGCCGACGCTACGAAAGCTATACTTTGTTTCACCTTATAGCATGGACCAACGCGAAGGCTGTGCAAGCGGGAGAGGCTATACCCCGAGTGACTTGATTGGAGCACTCGCTGCACGAGCGCTCGTGCAGCCGCCGAGGCTTCATCTAAAGCAACTAGCTTGCGCATTAAGCATGCGCGGCTAGCCATAGTCTATGCTAGAATGACAGGAAGTATAGTACGTTGCTCGGGAGTCTGAACATTGGTTGCATGCTACCGGCGCGCGTGTTCGGCAGGGACGCTGAAAGCCTGGAATCGCTATTCTTGTTCCTGCGACGCTCGGGCCGCTAACAACACCAACATCGATCATGTTTTTTTTCTTTATTCATGTCTCAAACGCTTTAAAAAAGAGTAGTATAACTAAAAAAAAAATACAGTTCGAGCAGGAAGAGCCCGTCGAAAAGAACGTCGGAAAGAAAATAACAAATAAACGTAGTAGCTTTAAAGGGTGGGTGGTGCTCTTGGTTCGAGTGGTGTCTAAAGCAGAATGACCTTCAGTCTTTCAGTGCCTGCGGTGGGTGGTGCTCTCAGTTCAGGTGGTGCCTAGGGTAGGGTTTTGCACGGAAACAGATTACGTCACACCATTGTCTCCTTGTGACGCTGTGCGCGCTTCCCTTCCGCATTACTGGGATACAAAGTCTTTGAGCTGAATATTCTGGGTCACCGAGAGAGAAGAAGCGCGCTTTCCTGCCCTTTCCACTGCTCCTCGTACAGCGCTCTCTTTCTACACCACCTACTTCTGCTCCTCTCTTTCCCTTCAAACCTCTCCACTCCGTGACCTTTCTCACACCACCTGCTTCTGCTCCTCCCGTTCAAAAAAAAAAAAATTGGGTTGTGTGTGTGTTTATACAGCCTAGAACTTGGTCTGCCTCACAGGGGCGACGAGTCTCCCAGCTGTAGATGAGAAATTTAGCCAGTGCGGTACAACCGCTAGCCTGGGGTCTTTAACGTGCATCACGCAGTAGTGATAAAAGACCGCACGCCGCTATACGATGCTCATCCAGATCGAAACGGGCAGGGGTGGGGCTCGAACCCAGGATCCCTGGGTTCTGCAGCGCGAGCTTTCGCTCCACGTGCTCCGAGCTGGTGTGCGCTCCTCCCGTTCATGCGCGCATTTCAAGGTGTTGGCTGAGTTCGAGGCTTAGCCAGCTGCGCACTGTGCTTCCACGACGGTAACCTGGGTTCGATCCCTGGCACCGGTTGCCGTTTTGTTCAAGGTCGTTTAGCGGTTACGGACTCACCGACCTACACATTTCGTGCTTACGCGGCTCTTGAGGTTGGTTGGCCCTACAAAGCTTTTGTTTAACTAAAACACACCACACAGAGACACACATACATATATATGTTAGCACACCCGCCGCCAGACAAACACACTTCTGCACTCAATCTTATATACTCCGTTTCACTTTAAGTGTGAGCGAAGTAGAAGCTGCCGAGCACCTGGCTTTCAACGGCCCTGCCAAGCACACTCGCTCGTGCAGTGCAAGCATTGTTCAATTGGCCACATTCTCGGACTTGTAGCCTCGGCTGCGTCCGGACTTAAGGTGAAACGAAGTATAGCATTCCCGTGAGTACACAAACACGCGTGCACAAACGCAGCTGACTTTTGTTTTCAAGGCGGTTTAGGCTATTGACTAAGGAAATTTAATGACGCATTATTAAAACTCACGGAACTCCCGCACAGGATTACACTCCCGGAAACAAGCAGGCAAGACACTAACAAAAAACATATTAAAAGCCGGCGTAAAACTTCGATTTTCGGCAAGGCGGAAGATCGTTCATCTTTTCTTCTTTCCCAAAGACCCAAGAGAGAAGGAGCGGTCAAATGTGCAAACCGTGGACTGCTGGAGACGCGTGCACGGTTCCGTGAATCCATCCTCTACAAGGCTAAACATTAGCACATAGTATAGTATTTATATAAAAAAATATAAAGGAGCACGTCTATAAACGCGTGCAAGCCGCAACCTTTCAAAAGCTAGTCTGGCCACCGCAGACAGAAAATGGTTTGTTTGGGCGACAGTCTGGTAACCATGGCCGTAGCAAGGGTCGACTATCAGAGATCTCCGCACGGCAGAAGCAAGATGGCGGAGCCCAGAGGCCGTATTTGAAAACTTCTATAGACCAAGGCACAGTTTACGAACAAGTCAGCGTTTGTCCACAGTAAGTAGGTGAGCGCTGCGCGTGCGCATGAAGCAGATTTCCGCCGTGTGAAGCGTCCACGCATGCGCAGTAGCGACAACAGCGCCACCGCAGCGGCGTGACGTCACAGTCGCGTGTCGGTGTTATACTCCGAAGCAAAGACCGCGGCCCTCGCTCGCCTCCTCCCTACAGACGCTCTCCTCGTCTTCTCCATCCAGAGCGATCACCAATATAACACAACAGAAAAAAAGGGATTTCGTGGGGCATGGAACAAAGGCGAGACAAAGGCCTGCATCGGTTATCCAGTAAAAAGTAAAAGCAAAAATAAAAAAAAAAAGAAGCGAGACAACGCCCCGGAGAACACAAAGGAAGGTTCTGCCAGACGATCGGCGGGGCCGTCCGCAAAAAGGAACGCGAAGCGATAAGAACGTCATCGATATGAAGGCGGGGGTCAGGGGCAGAAAGAAAGAGGTATGACGCATACGCCCGGACCTGGAAGGCCAAAAAAGAAACACCACGAGCGCACATAAACAATGCCGAAGATTGCTCCTTCAACCGCCTTTCCCGTTCGACGCCCCACTTCTTCGCGCATAAACACTCGGGGACAAAAGACAAAAGACAGTCGGAAGGGGCGAAGACAGCCGTCTGCCCTTGCTGGACGAATAACTCGGCCCCTCGCTTCGCCCTCTCCCCCCTCCCTCACACACACACACAGAGGGGTTCGTCCTTGTAATACGTTTCAAGCTCCATAGTCAACACCTGTTTACGTGAACACTGCCTGTCCCCGCCTAATGTAGTCGTAAAGCGGATACCTCCCAAAACAATTCTCCGCAATGGTAGTAAGGGAGTTACAGTAGATCGTTCGGATGAAAGCGATAACGATACCCGATACTCCGCCTTTACGCTCGCATCGCATCGTTAACGGAGGTATGGGAACGATTTACTAAAACTCCTTATTAGGGAGTGCCAGTCGACCGCTCCGGTAACCCTGATGACGGGCACTGATAGCGATACGATGCCCGCGCAAAGGCGCCGGCACAGAGTATCGAATATCGGAATCATCGAAACGATCTACTGAAACTTTTCGTTGAAGTAGTGTCCCCAAAAACTCGACTAGAAAGCGAAAAATTCGTATTAAATGGCTTTATAATGACGGAATGTCATATCCGAACAACTAACCATAGTTCCTACCAACAAGACAGGGTATAAAAAAAAGAAACAGCAAAACAAATAAGAAAACTAAAATCAGCAGTTTGAGTTCATACGAAATGCAAGAGAAGCGGAACAACGAGGAAAAGGGAAGTAGGAACGGCTTCCCGAAAGTGTAACCTTAAAGCGGAGGCATCGACTTTAACGGGTGCCACATTAACCGGCGTTGATCTCGAGTCGAGTTCAGGGTACGAACAGCTACACCAACGACATTCAAGCGCCAAGTAATACCGTCAAGCACACAAATAATGAAGCTGAAAATAACATTGCGAGCCTAAAGAAAAAAATACAAAGGGATGAAGAAAAAAAAAAGTGAAGGTGGCAAGGGCCGGAATGGGGGAAAGGGGGGGGGGGGGGGGGGGGGAGCGCCGAAGGGAAATGCAGCAGTGACTTTATCCCACCGCGAGATCCCTGAGTTATGGAGATCAACTTCTTTTCCTCTCTCTCAGCGTCGTCCGCAAACAGCGTCCAAACTTCTCCTCCGGTCCATTCTCTTTGCTTCGTTCTACGCCTTTTATGACTTCCTTTCATCTTCCTTTTTCGAGCTTTCGAAGGCCCGTTGTTCGGCATAGGAATCGGTATTTTCTTTCCGTCGTCCCACTTCCACCCTTTGTACCGTTGGTTCTATTGTTTTCCGTCGGCCGTCTTCGACTTCCCCGATCTTCTATCGACTCCGGAGAAGCCGGCTCCTTTTCCCCGGATTTTTCTCTCAAGCACCGCGAGCCCGGAGGCGTGAATTTTTCGCTCCATTTATACGACCGGTTTCGAACGATCCAGGTAATCCGCAATGGAGTCTGCGCTCTACACCGTTCACCCCTAAGCTGAAAGTGCGGTGGCTATGCGAGCTCGTTGAACCAGCCGCACGTCCATCTTTCGCCACTTCATCAAGCTCCGGCACATACCACGGGCAGAGAGCGGAGTCAGCTGATGAAAACGTGTAGCTTCCCCTGCACTGTCGGCTTATACGGGGAGAACGAAGCATTCCGTGACAAATGCAGTTGTAGATCTTTGCGCGTTTGTAGATCTTTGCGCGTTGCGGTGACGTCATCAGTGACGTCACTGATGACGTCATCAGTGACGTGACCTCACGTGAGTCACGTGACCTCGGGTGAAGGGGAGGGGTCACGTGACCCGGGGGGGGGGGGAAGCTCGCGCGGTGCATTATGGGACATTTCCCATAATGCACCGCGCGGTTACGCCGACGCCGCTCAAGTCGGAAACGGGCGCCTAAGAGCTGCGCTCTAAAACGAGCACAGTTCACCCCCTCAACTCGCAGCCAAAACAAGCGGCCACGTGATCTGGAACCGATTATATGCCACCAATGGTGATCATAGCCAGGCGCTGGGGTTGGCAAAGCACAGGACACGCGCTGACTTCCAGACATAGTTATGGCTCGGCCATCAGTGTTGCCAGATTGGGCTATATATAGCCAAATTGGGCTACATTTTTTTCTAGTTGGCGTCAAAATTTCGCGTTTGGCTATGTGGCTATTTTTGGGCTATATCTAAGGGTGCGGCGAACTCTTGACGAACCTCAGGTTCGACGTCGAATTTTGAGGTTCGATTAGTTAATTTTCGAACTTCTAGTCAGTTTCGAAAAAAAATTGTTTCTCTTTTGGCTAGTTGAGAGGAGAGAGAGGAAGGAGGATGGCTTCAAACTTCTACAAACGTCGGGGTTTTCACAATGCGCAGAGAAGCAATGCTAGCAGAGTTCAAGCGGTCTCCCCACAGCGCAGTGAAGCAAATCAAACAAACAAATTGCACTGTTTTTACAGGTCCAGTAGCGCGTCTTCTACCCGGACGTAGACTGAACTCTCCAAACGCAGCTTTGGTGCCCACTGCGAAAATTCTTAGTCATCGCCAACTTTAAGAAATGAAACACAATCAAAAATAGCGTGAACCGGAACGGGGGACGCTCATATTCTACACAAAGAAAAATAGACGGGTGGGTTATTGATAAGAACCTTAGATATAAGGGGTGCTGGTTTGAAACTCCCAGTTCTGGCACTTCTGCTCCTGCATTCTGTTATTTTACTGTATGGTTATAACTCCCGGGCCTCATAATACAGCTGTTCATGTAAGTTTTCTATTTCTGAAATCCTACAAAGGATGGGTAATTAATTGTTTCAGAAATTTTCATCCTTCTGAAGCATTTTTTTTATATATCAGGGGACCTAATGCACACAAAAAGTGGCGCATCAGAGGGTTCAAAAAGAGAATTTAACATGTTGTTTTTTGCGCGTATGAAAAATTGTCAATAAAAGGCTTAAAAATCGTTCTTTTTAGTCTTGGCTATTTTGGGCTATATTTATTTTATGGCTTTGGCTATATTTGGGCTATACCTCCCAGCCGTTTGGCGGTTTTTCGGTGGGACCATCTGGCAACACTGTCGGCCATTGTCGTCGTTGCAGCGGTTGGACACGGGCCACTACCCGAATGCATGACGAGGCATCGATTGTCACGAGCCCAGATCGAATGCGTACGCAGTCTTCGCGTCCCCTGTGTGAGCAGCATTTGAATATCGTCACCGCCAAGCTCGATGACGCATTCCCGGGGATCGTATTATTGCCATTGTCCCCACAGCTCCGTCATTAAATTTCGCGAAGGAGTAAAAGGCGGCCTTGGAAGGAGAGACTGAAAGAAAAGCTTTCGCCCTTTGAATTCCGCCGCGACGAAGACGCTTCTTGGTCGGTGGTGTTGCGTTCGAGTATTCTTGGGTCCTACTAGTGCCAGGAAGCTGGTGTGAAGTAAGAAATATTCCTACCCAATGTCGTTGCAGAGCCCCTTTAAAGGAAGTATGCATGCATACTTCCGCTCCTTGCAAATTTTCCTTTAATACGTGCCTGAGACTGACGTTGTGTCGACTGCTATTGCGACTGCCCTGCTGCTGTGTGCGCACCTTTTGCAGCATACATTACGCAACACCGATTTTTTTTTTATTGTTTCTTGTTTTCGCCGCAAAACCACATTGGAATGGTTCCCAGCATAATGCGAAGGCACGCCATGATTGCACTACTCGCTCTTTCTCGCGTGAGTTGAAATGTGGTGGCGCCATAAATAGCCGCCAACCACTTCTGGTTCTGAACTAGACGGCGGGTTTCGCAGTATTTTAGAAATCACATATACACGCTATCTTCTGGAAACAGCCACTTACAGCGCTGCCAGACTTAATTCACTTTTAGGATAAAGGAATGATGAATAAAAATTGGGAAATATAAGTGAATCGGTAGTGTGCCGCGGTCAACCAATAGATGGCGCCACTGAGTGTGTTGCCAAACAAAAAAGGGGGGAATAAGCAGGAAAAGGGGGGGATCCATGGCCGAGTGGGCTAGAGCGCACCTGGGGCCGTAATCTGGACACTTGGCCAAAAAGTCGGCGAAAAACCCGGCGGCTATGATTGGCCGGCGACAAGGTCAAGTGCGACGTTGGCCAATCACGGCCGCCGGATAGATTTCTCGCCGACTTTCTCGCCTAGTGTCCAGATTAGGGCCCCAGCTCGGTGCACGTGGAGCGAAAGCTCGCGCTGCAGAACCCAGATATTATTAAAGCCCCTCTATCCTGGGAAAAGTGGCGCCATTCATTGTTGCGGAAAAATCGGGACACGTGCCGCGCGCCACTTCTGAGAAGTACATGGCGTCTGAAATCTAGCTCAGCGCTTCGCTCTGCCTCCATGATCTTCCCAAGGGATGCACGTTGCACATGCCTTCGACGCACCTTGCGCTACTTTTGAAACATCAAGGGGCTCTAAGAGATTCCGGGTTCAATCGCCACCCCATGCCCGTTTCGTTTCTGATAAGCACTGCACCGGCATGCGGTCGTGTATCGTGGTGCACGTTAAAGGCACCAAGGCCTTTGGTAGTACTGCATTGGCTAAACTGCCTATCTCTAGCTGGGACACCAGACGCCAATCGGAGCTAACTAACTTCCGGATGTATAAACATACGCACAACACAAGTAAGCAGAATGTCCCATGGCGGATGTTTGTCGAATACACGGAGCAGAAGAAAATTGGCAGCGCCCTTCAGCTCCAAAGTTCAGCATGAATGCGGCATGTTAGGAGCGATCATTTCAGTTTGTTTCGAAGACAATAGACACTCGTTTCGGGGAGGAAGAACGTGGATTTGTCATCCATTTCCCCGCTAAATTCAGCGGGGAAACGGACTTGGCGCAAAGGTCCCGTGACGTCAATTTCCCCGCCAGAGTTGGCGGGAAAACCGAATTGGCATATAAGTCTCGTGACATCAGGTCACGTGACATCAAATTTTACCGCTAAAGTTAGCGGGAAAACTGATTTCGTGCTTAGATCACGTGACGTGAATTTACTATATTTGGCGAGAGGACTGCATCGGGGTATAATTTGCACGTGAGTTTCAGGTCACGTGACGTGGATTTCCCCGCTAAACTGGGCGGAGAACTCACAGACGGACGGACAAACAAAATGTTGGGACCCTGAAAAGAAAAAAAAAAAGGGGGGGGGGGGTGTAGAAACGAATAGAGTGCCTAAATTATGGAGTGACTCCACCGCCACACTTCGACTTTTGGCTCGGAGCCAGCGGTCGCCTCTCGCCCCACCGCGTTCGTCATGGAGCGAAGCATCAGCCGCATCATCTCTCTTCTCCAGCTTATCAAACAGCGCCGACGTCCACGACTCGATTAACTATACTCCTACACCAGCACGAACGTCCAAACCCTTATTTGGGACGCGTCCAAATGTTCGGGGAAGGAGGCCGCTTCTCTTTTTTTACAGGACGTATTGGTCATTTCCGCCTAAAGTCGACAATGGAACGGACATCCCCCGAACCAATCAGCCACACGCCATTATGCCACGTGACTGGGATTTTCGTTTGCTTTCGCCCCCGGCCACCTGGTAAACATTTCCGGTACGGGCGACGAAAAGAAATAAGAACATATTTCAACCCGCAAAGAGTAACAAAAGGTTTGAAAACAATGTTTTTGCCCACACTGGGAGTGAAGAAATTCATGATGTCGGACCTCGTGCAAAAGGCAAGGAAAAGGTGTATCGTGTCGTTGATAGCTTGCGCGCCATCTCGTAGCTGCAACGTCAATCATCCGAACCGGATAATATTTTTGGGCATTTACTCCGAGCACGTATTGGACGAACAGGAGCTGTGTGAGCGCTCGGCGTGATGTCGGATCAGCTCGTATCGAAAACGAGTGCTCCGTCAGCTCTCGGCGGTGACTCAGATTCAATCACGCACTTTGCGCCCATAGATAAATGGATGGATGGATGTTAATGGTTATTCCCTTTGTAACGGGCGGTAGCTTGCGCCACCCAGCCTTACCCATGGCGACCGCCAATGTTGCTCGACGACGTTTCGAAAATGATCTACTGTGGATGAGAAACGTCGAAGAACGCACATCACGAAGCTTAGAAACGCGAAGGTAATAAGCCAAACGGTGCGTTTCTGGCTGGGACTACACGGCACGCAAGTTCGTCTCCTGCACCTCGAGCGTTTGTTTCCACGCCGGACGAGCCCAGGTGCTTTTGTTTTCCACCGTGCTCGATCAATGACAGCCCGCCCGCGGCTGCCTCGTCCTCGCGAGTTTTCTATACGCGTTCCTTGTGTTGCACTTTTAATTGGCATGCCCATTTCTTACGTGTGGAGGCGCCAGAGATTCGAACATTTTCATTTCGTCGTAGGTACGCAAGTGCTCATAGTGCTTCGAACCAAGAAGCGCAGCGTCATTCGTAGTTTTCACAGTGTGGCAGAGAAACCAACGGTAGATACGGGGAGCGCGCTGCAACAGAAAGAATGTACAGAGACATTGAAGAGGGACGAGTGCAGACATACACCATTCTTTGAAAGAGTGAACGCCGTGGCTCTTTGAAAGAATGGTGTATGTCTGTGTCCGTCCTCTTCAAAAAACTTGTTTATTCTTTCTTTTTTTCTTTTTTGGAAAAAGGGGGGGGGGGGGGGGGGCGGCTCTCTCTGCAGAGTTGAAGGAAGGGTCGACGCATGCGCTTTTCGATTCGAACAAGTATTTGCACATCCCACAAGTCAGAGCTTAAAGTCAGGGGGGTCTCGGGGAGTTTCCCTGACCCCCCGCCGATTTTGAAGGGTGGTCTGAGACCCACCCGTCATAGCTCTGGCGTTGGTGAAAACACAACCATAAGTACTCCATCTTGTAATCAAAAATATTCGAATTTTCCCCAGTGAAGTTTTGTTGGGTAGCTATCTCCGAACAGAGGGGAACTATGTTGCGAGTACCCATGTCGATTTCATGTGAAACAAAATGGCGGATATTTCAAGGACACTATTATTCTTGACGAGACAGAGAATACAGTTTATTTAAATCGGTCCAGCAGTTTTACTCCAGGGAGAGACGGGCGAGAAGGAGATTAACTCCTGTCCCGTCCCACCCTTCGTCGATGATGATGGAGGTGGTGGTGCCTCAGGTGACGTGAAAAAATAATTCTAATCCACGTAGTTGGTCGGTTCTGTTTCCCGAGAAGCATGCATGCCGGCTTACGCATACGTTTTAATCAAGTCCACTTCGTGTAAGAACATCTAACACGACCCCCCCCCCCCCCCTCCCCTTTTTTTACGATGATTAGTTCAATCTGCTAGTAGCATCGGCTGCTCTTGAAGCTGAGGCACAACAAAGGGCAGAGAGAGCATGGGTTACGTAGAGTATAAAACCGACCCCTGATTGGTCCGGAAAACACGCGACTTACACGAAGCGGCTGTCTTACTATAATCAGAAACGACTGACCGTCATCCGCTCATCACTACACCACGGTTACAATTTATTACAGTATAACCAACTTTCCCCAATCGACAGCTTTTTTCGCAGCTTTAAAATAAGACCCAAGTTCCATGCTGTCGGCACAAGTAGGCGCCGATAACAAACAGGATCAAATGACTGCACACATGACCCCCCTTCTTTTAAAACCTTTTTCTCGTGTTTTTTGTTTTGTTTTGTTGTTGTTTTTTTTTCGTGGGAAACACTAGCCTCATCAATCAATAGTTTCGTCTTGAACTTTGGACATTCTGCTGGGGCCCTTTGGTATACGATAACATTTTCAGTTGTTTGGTTTAGACATCGTCAAGTAAGCTCACTTTAACCCGCTCTTCATTTTTTGTATTATTATTTGTTAATCCTTTCGTATTTTGGATGATTTACTTTGGCTGACTTTTGCCCTCGCTCCGAGTTTTCTAGGGCCTGACGTCTTTTTTGGACACCGGGAGAAATTTCACCCCCCTCGAACAAGATTAAACGGCATAGAAAGAGGGGGAGAGAGAGGGTGGGGAAGAAGATAAACAAGTAGAGGGCTTGGAAGGTGAAGAGGGATTAACGAGGAGACTTTGGTTCCTTCCCACACTGAGAAAAGCGAGCACTTGAAATAAAAGCGATATCGCAGTCCCTTCGAATGCCCCACTCACAAAGCAGCAAGAGAGATTGGCGGCTGTCGTAAAAGTTCTACGCGACATTTCTATTACCAGACCCTTTTCAAAATTCATTGCCATCTGGTGGCTGAAACAGCAGTTAAACTTTCGCCGCACTAATGGCAGAGATGGATATGTATTTCGACGGGTACCATCTCTTTCGCGCGTCAACGGCAGATGGCAATGGTCTGTTCACCTCATAGATTTCATTATTTGTTTCAGTTTCGATGGCGTGGGCGAAAGAACCCAACAACCGACCCAGGAACACTCTCGGTAAAGTGTTCAACATCTTGGGGCTTTAGGGACACTTTGTGCCAAAAGAATGATTAGACCAGAGTCCAAAGTAAAAGCTGACACAGTACTTGTGCCAAATTTCTGCGTCAGGTTGTACTAAAGTTTCCAATGTGCACGGGCCTCGCATTCTTCACTTTTGAGTATCTAAAGCTTCTTCCTTCATCGGCTACAGAAGGCATTCATTACTACGGCAAAGATGCCTTACGCAATGAATCAGTGTTGGCGGTAACGCGTTACTAGTAATGACGTTATATGTGACTCGTTCCTTTTTCGGTAAAGAAGTAACGTACTCGTTACTTTCTTAGAAAAAGTGACCTATAACGCACTTACGTTGCTTATTTCGAGTTAAGGTTAACGTAGTTACGTTACTCGTTACATATTCTAACGAAGAATTAAAAAAAAAAATGCATTTCAAAATTTGTTTTTTAGGCATTACATTATTTGAATCCTTGTGTTTTTGGCGTATTTGTGTACGTTATTTTTCACGAGTATTCAGGCAGAACTGCAAGGAATATAGACGCTGTACACACGCGCCAGATTGAGCCGCCATAGCCGCCCTTCTCTTGTCTTACCGAGATGCCGAGCCACTGAAGCGGGCGTTGACGGGTCTTCACAAGGGCCTATGCTGGGCACAAGAACACAGTAGCATCTAAAATGGCAATAACCTGTCCTGCTGTGGTAATGATGAAGTGAAGCGAACGGAATAAGAGGGAACAAAAACTGAAGGTCAGTCATGGCGGCGCCCTTGCACAGCTGCCGTAAAGCGTCTATAAGGTAAGTATAATGCTTTTCTGCGTGGACATAATGTTTTTTTTTTAAATATAAGCATACCTGTAACGCACAAAAAAAAAAGTCTATTTCATAAATATAAAGTAACGCAAAAGTAGCTTGTGTTACTTTTTATCGGTAACGGAAATGCGTTCCTTTTATTGGCGGTAACGAGTGTTGTGCTTCGTTACTCTTCTTCTCTCTTTTGGTAACGTTTATAACGTTGATTAGGATGACGATGATGCTCAAAGTGTCCAGACTGAATTTCGAGAAGGGTCTATAGGAAGCATTCACTGGTCGCCATATTTGTGGGTGCTGTTTAGAGCGCATGCTCAGAACGAGCTCACATCAATAGGCTGCTAAGACCGGCACTCTCGATGGTGCGGAATGCACGTTGCCAAAAGAACTGTGGAGGCTCGCCATCAGCACGCGCTCAGAATTCGCGCACACAAATATGGCCGCCAGTGAATACTCCCTATTGTCTTCTGCACGCTACTATCTTCGTGTACTTTTTCTGTAGAGCGTGTTCTGACCTTTCTTTCGTTTTTCGTGGAACGCCAGACTCCGCGCATGCGGCCACAGCCAAGTGACAAGGCATTTTCTTCCAATTGGGTGATAAGCACCAGAACGGGTGTAAACGCAAACATACTGTTCGCAAACAAGCCCCCCAACATTACTAAAACACTCAGCTGGGAAACTCACCCTTGAAACTCGGATCGCTCTCGTACACCGAGAGCAAACAGCATACGATAGCAGTGCCACCCTCTAGCGAGTAGTCAAAACATGAAAGTTCATTTATATTGATACTGCGAAATGGCACTGCGAGATGGCACCACCGGCCCTTGAGCGACTCGACCTGAACCGATACATGCAGACGTGAAGTTCCCGGAGTGACCGCTGCGGGAGAAATGGCGGCGTTGCGATCCCCATTAGCTCGGTTCTCGAGTACAGATCGAAGCCACTTCTTCAAAGCAGGCTCTATGGCAGTTTGCCAGCTGAGTTGTTCCAGTAACGTTCAAGCACGCGTTTGGCCACACCCGGTGTTGGCCCTCCGCGTGCGCAGAAATCAGATTCGCGTAATGTGCAACCGCAGTGGCGTGACGACAAAGAGTTGAGTTGGTGTATAGACCCTTCGCAGCGACTGTACATGGGCGCCGCCATAACCGGCCTTCAGTCCTTGTTTCCTGTTATCCTGTTTGCTTTACTCGTTCCTTACGACAGCAAGACTAATGCCCCTGAATAAAAAAAGGCAGTGACATATTCTCCCTCCTCCTCCTTTGACGCGAACACCTTTTATCTTTATGTTTTGCTTTTTTACACCAGCGTGTCGCCTGCAGCGCAGCCTGGATTGCGCCAAGATAGCAGGCGGCGTTCTTCAAAGGATGTCGTGACTTTTCCGTAAAAGGGACTTTAAGCAGGACTGGTTATTGACATTGTAGGTTCTGTCAAGTCCTTCTCCCCCAGCATTGCCTTTTGTGGAGGCTCGTCAACGCCCGCTCGTCAACGCCCGCTCGTCACCGGCTCGGCATCTGGGCAAGACAAGAGGTCAGCAGCGAGGCTGTAATCTGGCTTGTGTGCAAAGCTTCTATTTTCCCGGAGACCAGGATTGAATTTTGGGGAAGCGTGCTCTCGTTTATCCATGGTTCTCTGTGCGATGCACGTGGTGATTCCCTCTTTCCACAATGCGGGAAGGAGACAAAAGCATCCCTATCTAACGGCACAGAAGCACGGCCGAGGGGTTACAGGAGCCCGAGCAGTTTGATTCCAGCCGCTCGAGCGCATTCATCGCGGCGCCTCCCGCGTGGTTTTGGCCTCGCCTGCGTGTTCCGCTCCAAGTCAGCGTTAAACAAAGTGTATAGTTCCGCCCTGCACCATATTCGCCGTGCCGATCGAATCTTGAGGTGAATAGAAAAAGAGGGAAGAAATAATTTAACGGAAGGATGACGTTTACACTCGCCGTCACGACGCCAATGCGGAGAGCAAGTCGTCTGCTTTTTGCGCGGGAGTAGCGCTAACGTCAGAACGACGCCTAACTCTTATTGGCTGATCAAAAACAAAAAAAAAAAAATAGTGCGTAGATCTTAATGCTAGGTGCTTTGAGGTCTACCCACTATTTTTTTTTTTTTTTCAATCGGCCAATAAAAGCTTGGCGTCGTTATGACGTCACCGCAACTCCTGAGCAAGAAGCAGACAATAGGGAGGTTTCGGCAACCGTTTTCACACATCCGATACGGTATACGATGGACCCTCCGGTACGAACTGCGCATGAGCGAGTCTCCTTCGGTAGCGCATGCGCAGTTCGTTTCGGAGGGCCCATCGTACCGTACCGTACGTGCAAAAACGGTTCCCTAAACCTCCCTACTGTTTGAGGCGTGTTTCTTTCTTGTATAAAGGTCCTGTGAGATTGGTCATACCAAAGCCGTGTCAAACATGTTCCAAGCAGATATATATATATACGGATGAAGCAAACAGGCTCCGAACATATGCTCGAGGCGTGCCCGCAGATCATTTTGCATCGTGTTCATGTACTGTATGTTGAACACACAATACATGAATAGCTGTACATGTGCACAGCAAAACGCGTATGAAATTCAAAATTTCGCTCTGACTACCCCTCCGGTACGTTCGGATAGTAATATATACAAGGCGAACCCTTGGTACACCACGAACACATTCATTTTTTTCCCCCTTCCAAATATACTGTAGACGTTTTCAGTCGTGCTTTTCAAGTACGCACGAACGAGGTTCCAGCGAATCTTTCGGAAAACGAAAAATTGTGAAATTGAAGTTATAAGTTCAAAAAATAACTTGTAAGCGACATAAATTTGATATTCGTAAGGCTTAATACTTGAAGGCACTCTAATGTAAAAATGTTGTACCTCGCAACGTATGACACGCCTGGCTGCTCAAAGAAGCTAACTGTTCCGGATCCGTTTCCGCCGAAGGACTTCGCGTACCATTCCTTATCAAAAGAACTTATACGAATGCCTAGAAGCACAATAGCGAGCATATATACGTGTAAAGATTTCTTCGGAGCCTTTTTACGCAGCAGGATTCAGCTGTCACCTGCCAGTCCGAGTGGTAGCACTTTTAACCATTTGAGGCAGCCAAAAGACACAGAACAATGCAGATTGCAGCTCTTGAAACTTCGCTTCGCGTTAGTGCCCTTGTTTCTATAACTTTGCGTTAATTCCTTCTTTCAAAATCAAATCAAGTTTTATTTTTTGTCACATCTTCTCTATCCCCTCCCCCTCTTTCCTTAAAAAAAATACAACAACAACATCGAAGGAATAAACAACGGAGAAATTATGCAAAAATAAAAACGCGAGAAAAAATAAACGCAGGGTGTACGTTGGCCTTCTGACCCTTGAGGTTAAGGTGCACCTGAAATAGTTTAAAGGGCAAATGAAGTAGATACCAGAGATGACGTCACTGTACCTTATTGAAACAGCAAGCGGAAGAGAGGCGAGCAGCACGCCCTACAACAAGATCTAACAAAAAAAAAATTCTGAAATATAAGCGGTTTTTGTTTAATGCTACCCTTGATAAGTACCATGACAAAAATTCAGGAGAGAGAGAAAAAAAATCAAGTGAAGAGCCCTCCTTAGTTTTCTTCCCTTTCAAGTGCGCGCTGTCTTCAAATGACAAGACAATTGATAATTCCGCCAGCCCTCCCTCTTTTCACCAAACAAACACCTGCCTCTTTAAGGCCCTGTCACACTGAGGCAGCACGACGGCAACAGCAACACAACACGTTGTCCAAAAGCCGGGTAACTTGTTGCTCGCTCCCCGTGTTGTCCGACAAACCTGTCACATCGCGGCAACAGCACGACAACATGGACGACAACTAAAATGTTGCCTCGGTATGACAGCTTTCGGCAACAAAAACAGCAGCAACTTGTGTTGGACAACGTGTGTCGCCCTGATCGCTGGCTGAGCGAATTTCGGGCCGGCAACACGACAACATAGATAGCTTCGATGGTAGAGCTAGTCCCCTATCAATAAAGTCTTAAACAAAAGCTTGGAAAACGTTATTTAACAATAATTAGGGCTGACGTGCAGCTAAAATATTTTCGATTAATGTTTCTGCTGCGTAGTTACGGAAAGCGATTTTCGAAATGGTCACAGCTACGGCCGTGAACGTTCAGACTGGTTTTGAAATTAGAACTCCCGAGAGACCAGCTTACATTACTGCTAGTGAAATAAAATGACATGCCTACTCACCCGCTACTAAAGTATAATAAAAATAATCCAGAAAACCAAAGATTAAAAAATCGAAGCATAAAACGACCACTCTAATCTTGATTGTTGATGCTTGGAACTTGGAAACAGCCGCTACCAGACACCTGATTTGTTTTAAAAATACCCAGGACGTTTTGGGGGAATGAAGCGATCACATATCAGGCGGTAGGCAAGTTGACAGCGTTGAAAAATATTTATTCCACCGATTGTTATGAAGGCCGAAGGTGTCGGTGGCGCGGTTTTGAAGCACTGTCAGGTCAGCTCAACACCACGTTACAAAAGACGCTTTGGGGTACTGCCGGTGTTAACGCAATTGTACAGTAGAAATAGGAATTGCATGAAAGAACCCGACAGAAACGCTTTATACGGTGGCGTAAATCCCGAACATATATCTACGATGTCACTTTCCTCGGTTAGGGCTATCTGCTTTGTCAGCGAATGAAGAATATTTCGATAACATAAAGAGCGGAAAATACTCCCCGTGTCAAGTTTTCTAATCACAGTCACTGGTTGATGTCGTACCGTGGTAATTGCCGGCCTTTCGAACGCACTAGCACTTTGTCGAGTCACATTCCCAGCAATTCCGCGCCGCGCACGAACGAAGGTAAACAATCAAGATGGCGGAGTGTTCCCCATGGTGTCCTCGCCGTCAGCGCGGTGTGACAGGGTTGTCGGACAACAAATCGGGCAACTTGGTTGCCGGGCGGCAGCAACATGTTGCCCGACTGTTGTTGTTGCCGCGATGTGACAGGGTCGCCGGCAACACGACTTCCCCGTGTTGACGGATAGAGTTGTCCAACTGTTGCCCCAGTGTGACAGGGCCTTTACGGAACAGACGACATTGAGTTGGGCAACGAACTTCAAGTCTTCATACGTAGCTACACTTCGTTTCACTTTACGTTGGAACCCAGCGGACGATATAGAGCGATCCCAGACCCAGCCAATCCAGCGCCATGAAGTGTATGACGCAACAACGCGTTCCGCACGTCGATACGCCCTTCCAAAGGTTACATGACACACAAGGCGTCCGACTGGCTTCAATAGGGAGTTTTAGAATAGGGTGCCCCAGAGCCGTTTATACTGAGAGAGTTTGGCCGATGGGCGGAGCTTGTTGGCCGCTAGAACCAGCGGATTTCGCGATAACACAATATGGCGTTACTTCTTTGTCTTGTTCATTCCTGTGAAATCGCGTAGAGTTCCTATGAGTCAGATCCACAATATGGCGGACGGAAGTAGTCATCCCCCGGTTGTCAGACTACGCTGCTGTGGTTGTCAGACTGCCAAAATCTCCTTAAGAAGGCCAAACTCTCTCAGTATAAACGGCTCTGGGGTGCCCCAACGCGTTGGGTACCCCGAGCTTCTCGGGGTACCCACAGAGTTAAATTATAAAACTCTTTTTTTAATGGCTTAGAGCGCCACCCGCGGCCTTTACACAAATATATGCAGGCTATTGTGCGTAAGGCGAAACCCAGCACAGACAACTGCAACCTGTAATGCGCTTTGAAAAAGCAAAAAATTTGAACAGTGAGTTGTGCGAATTTCTCTAACCGTCGGGTCCAAAAAATTAACAAATGCGCCCAGACAAAAAAAAAAAAAAAAAAAAAAAAACAGCGGATTATTTATAAGCCTGTCAATTACCTGTTTACCGTGCACCTTAAAAGAACGCCTAAATTGGCAAGGGGTCGCTCGGCCGCCATGAATATGTAAATATAGCCGGCCCCGATATTGGATATTTCGAGGAAAGGGCGCTCGACGAGAACATCGGTCTACGCGCAATTCAAACAAAATCCAATTAGACTCGCAGGTCGCGAAGAAAATTCTTCGGGGTACGCAGACAAACCCAAATGGAACGCCTCGAGTGAAAAATATGGAACGGTATCTTTAGCTCTTTTCTTGTTTCACTTGGACCCTTTCATGCTCTCCATTTCTCTCTCTCTCTTCCTTTTTCACATGCCCTCTCTCGCTGTCTTTCACTCTCTCTCTCTATCTCTCTTCTCTCGTTCTCTATTACTTCCAAATTTTATTTCGCTTCTTTTTTTTTTAAACACTCTTTCGTCTGTCTACCTTGATAAAATGGAACGGCTAGTCTCAACGCATCCTGGACGAAACGAGGTCATAGCTCCCCGAGACTTATGTTCGTGGCTCCCGCCACATTAGAGGGACACTGACAGGGTTTTTATTTGAACCTCACACATTTATTTGAATCTCACAAACACTGAGGTTTTTATTTGAACCTCACATATATGAGCTCAACTACGCAGAGCACAATTTGCGGCTCGGAATTCGTTTTTTTTTTCCAACCGAAAACAGCCGGTCGAGAACTGGCCGGTTTCAGTCGAGCTTGCTCTCTCTTCCATGGTCACGTGGAGTTCAAGCTATGTGTACCAAATATATTCAAAGTCCTGGGTGATCTAAGACACCCATTCAATATTAAAAATAGAAAAGAATATGAACCGTATTCTTTGTGGCCTCCAAAAAAAAGTGCAAATACGTTAAAGAAAAAAAAAAAGAAAAGTTGACCAGATTACAAGAAGTGCGTATACACGTCGCTCTAAATATGGCGAGGTACCGCGGGCTGGACGGCGCGATGGCGGCGCACGACGGGCCAACGTTGCGACAGACGAGGGGCAGCGACTTCGGACGTGTCGTTCGTGGTGCCGGCCAATCGAGCTTCAAGCGCACAACATCGAGCGGGACGGATATAAGTGTGAAACAATCCTACGACAAACCATACACGCAAGTTCACTGCTGCCGTCGTCTGCACAAAAAAAACCGAAAAAGTGGGAAAAAAAAAAACAAAAAAAAAAACCAGGTCGGTTGTTTATACGTGACTTCCGACCAGGACTTTCTGTACTCGTGTTTCAATTTCAAGCAGCTGAGTTTTTTTTTTTTTTTTTTGCTTTACTGAATTTTGAAGTGACTCTACAGCAAAATATTGACTGGGTAGTCTCCCGACACCCTATCAGTCGCCTGAAAAAAAGCTAAAAAATATACGTATTGGTACACTCTTAAAAAGAAAAGCTAGTAGTATATTTACTAGGTAAAAACTAGGTGACCGCTAGTCAGATATGTTACTAGGTACTAGTAACCGTAGATATTAACCTTCAGGCTAGTAACGGTTACTATGTCAAAAAGGTTGTAACGGTTACTAATTAGCCTAGTATATTTTACTACCTTTAGCCAAAACTGTCATTGATTCTTACAATACACAGGTGGCGCTAGTCAACGCCAAATTCATAATTGGGGAAAAAATTATTATCGCTGGGAGAAATTTTTTTTCCACCCTATTTACATTTGCACACGTAATATGTATTTGACAGAGACAAGGAATTTGAACACAGACGACCCACACACGCCCTAGCATACACGAGACGACACGCTAACCCAGTAGCTGCCTTCAATGGCTACCTATGTGTCTTTTATACTGATCATTTGAAAACAGTCGGTTGGACAGTGACCACTTCGTTCGTAAACGATGTTACAAATATGGAGCTACTTTCGCACCAATATTGTTGCTATACTCTCCCAGCAATGTATCTCTTACTAAAAAGTAACGGTACACAATATAATTCTTTTAGAGCGCAGCTCTTAGGGGCCCGTTTCCGGCTTGAGCGGCGTCGGCGTCGCCGTCGCCGTCGGCGTCGGCGTAACCAAGGTCATCTCAAGGTCACGGGACCCCCAAGGTCACCCCAAGGTCACGTGACCCCCCCCCCCCGAGGTCACGTGACCCCTCCTAAGGTCACCTCAAGGTCACGTGACCCCCTGAAGGTCACGTGACCCCGAGGTCACGTGGCCCCCTCCCCAAGGTCACGTGACCCCCGAGGTCACGTGACCCCTCCCAAGGTCAGCCCAAGGTCACGTGACCTGGAGGGGTCACGTGACCCTGTAGTGGCTCAATGCCACACAGCTCGCCGCACGCGAGAACGACCATGCGCACTTCTTCATTGGAGATGATTGATTTTCACTCCCGCTAGGGGAGACAGAAAAAGGAGATCGACGAGGAAGAAGAATAAAGCAGTTGAGATCTGGTACGCAAGCTTTCAGGTCGTTCTTTCTCGGACCTCGCTCGCCACCTCAACAACCCCTCCAAGTCACGTAGCCCCTCCAGGCCACGTGACTCCCCGAGGTCACGTGACCCCTCCCAAGGTCACCTCAAGGTCACGTGACCCCCAAAGCCACCCCAGGTCACGTGACCCCCCGAGGTCACGTGACCCCCCCTCCCCGAAGTCACGTGACTCCCCCTTCCCGATGTCACGTGACCCCCCCCCCCCGGAGCATATTAAAGAATGAGGGGAGGAGGAGGAGGAGGAGGGGTCTACCCTCCCCTCAGTACCCTTCACTCCTCCTCAAGAGCTGCGCTCCAATTCGGCGTTACAGGGAGTTGCAAACGGCTTTCACTTTTTTCACAGTCTATAACACAGCGTCTTCAGAGGTTCCTAGCACCCATGTTCTCGCTTCTTCGCGCACAACGCCCCACTCGCGCATGCGCGTCTCCGTGGGAACCGCGTCGTCTATACACCATATTTACGCTTCCTGGTCGGTACTTAACACTTTTACGTTACTGTCATGACCGAAGACACCTCCATGAGAATCATCTAACCACCGAGCACACACAAATTGTGAGGAGACGTTCTCAAAGCCAAGTAGGAGCGAAGCAGCGAAGGTACTTGGACGGCGAAATCCATGCCACTGAACCGGCCGAACGATCGCCGTCGAGCAACAAATCCGTTTGTGAGCGGACGCTCGTCACCGGCTCGTTAGGCCTATCCTCGGAGCAGTCCATGTCCACGCACAAATTCGCCCAGTCGAACGCACGAACGTCAACTCTGCACTCCGACACGGGAACACGAGGAATGCACACCACAAACGGCGAAAAGGAAAGGTTCAGATCGCGGAAATGAGCATCTCGCAAACCCCGTGTTGCCCCGAGAGTTGATATTAGCACAGCATCAACCGGGGGAAGGGGGGGGGGGGGGGGGGGGGGGGGGTTCATATGATACTCCAGTGACGTCGTTTCTTTGCGTAACGCAAAAATGTTGGCTGCGTTCTTCGCGGCGGCAGTCTGCGGCGGCTGATTCCAGAAATGTTACTCCACTTGGCCCACTAAAAGCCGCTTTGCGACGGCCGAGCCTACCCGTTCGCGGAGCAATCAGCTTGACGATCGACGAACCCAAATACCGTCAATCGACAAGACGCAAAGAAAGGGAAGGTCACGTGGCCCTCAGCGGCAGAGATGCGTGACGCAGAGGGGTGGCGTCATTGGAGTGTCACGTGACACCCCGATTGATGCTGAACAGATAGCAAATCTCTCTGGTGCCAACCTGCTTGTAGTACAATGTTGTCAAGCGTCTCTTGCAAAAGAGAAACAATTTGTATTAAAGAAAACAATAAGAAACAAAAAGAATGAACCTTTTACGTATTTGGAAACATTTCTAGCGCGTGCTATGTAGCTCTTTTTAGCCCAGTTTAAACCCAAACGAAAATAAAAACGCTTCCCAAGAATGCAAACGGGAAGGAAGGTCAGGAGCCGCATGGCCATTGCATCAACGATGACTGCGCTCGCCGTAGCGCTCGCGGCAGCGCTTTTCTTCCACGACGTGCTGGAACTGAGGCTGCTATCGTTGTAAAGTCAGCTCCAACCCGAAACCATGCCCCCTCCTACAATACTTGATGCTACGATTGTGTGTGGATACCTCCCCCTGCGTTCTGAATCACTAAGTGCGTCGTTAACGCTGGCCGTCAGCGATGCAGCAGACGCCGCCATCTTGTCCGCACACCTGGGGTGGTAAATAGCTAGGTAATAGGAAATTGTAGTAGAGCGTTTTTCTCCTCCGCTACGGTATCCGAGCAGAAAATGCCGCAGCCGTGCAAGCGCGCCGCCAGCCTTGTCTGCATAGATCAAGGTCTTTTGGCGGATTACGGAGAGCTATCTGGGTGCTTAGCGGGCTGCGGAAACGGTCTACTACAATTCCCAATAACGTTCATAAAAAGAGAGTAACTGCTGCGTTCACTAACTTTTTACTACCCATCGCGCGTTTGAGGTAATAAATTGTTGGTGAAAAGTAGTGACGCTCAGGAAAAGGTAGTAACTGCTGCAACTTCTTACTAGTTCTTTTTTTTTTTTAAGGGGTGTGGATTTTAAGGGAACGCGTTAGCATGATCTTTGGGAAACGCCATACGTCGCCTTTTGGGAAACGCTAACGTTGACCCCTTCACTTTTCCGTTTTCGCTTTCTCTTTTGGTTTCACCGCATTTCGGCCAGCCGAGTTAGGCGCTGCTTCCTCCCCTCCGTCTCGTTGGCCCGCCTTACATGCTTAGCAGAATTCCAAGTGGAGAGTCAAAACAAAATTGAAGAATAAAGTTCTCTCCAACACTGAATGCAGCGGACGGCGGTTAGCAGCGGCATCCACTGCTTGACGCTGTTTTCGCTGTTCACCGGTTTCGGAAGCGCGCCTTTTCCTTTAACAAGCCGCCTCCTTCTGCCGCCTCCTTGGACCAGCGCTAGAACTTGGTTCACACTCCATTTTGTAGCACAAGCCAAGGCATACGCGCTCGGCACACCTGCAAGCTCAGACACGCCCCAGCATCCGCGCAGGCATTACCTTCCGCCCCGTGAGGTCGCCTCCCTCTCGCCTTCGTCCTTCACTACTCTCCTTCTCTCTGCGCGGCGCGCTACTCTTTCCCCTGTTCTGTTTACACACGGACGCCGTCAGCTTTTCCCTGTCATACGCTGATTCATTAAAAATATTTGGAAGGCGACAGTGCCCCTTTAGGGAAGGCAAATTCATCACATACGACGATGACACGATAACCTATAGTTTTTTTGTTTTGTAAACACTAAATTACCATGAGGCTGAATATAATAAACTTCCAATTACAATAAAAACAACCGCATCTCCACGAGGTGAATGATGTTGAGTGGGGCGAAGCTTTGGTGGTGCTTGCCTGCGTAGACGCTGAGCCGCAGCATGCCGAGCCTTTCGTTCGTTTTCATCCATATCACGCTGCGGTCAAATGCTCAGATGCGTATATAACCACGTTCCATACCACACATTCTCTTTCTGACATGGATGAAAACGAACGAAAGGCTCGGCATGCTGCGGCTCAGCGTCTACGCAGGCAAGCACCACCAAAGCGTTGCCCCAATCAACATCATTCACCACGTGGAGATGCGGTTGTTTATTTTATTTTTTTGCCCTACACGAGCACGGGAGCACGTGCTCACGTGCTCGTGAGCACGAGCACCCGACGCTGGACATCGGACGGACGTACGGACGTGGCTAGCTCCTATACTCTGTTTCATACTTAGCGTGCAACGCTGTCAAAGCTACTGGCGCGAGCGTGGGGCTTGATCTCGTTGATCATTTGCCCTCGTTCTCGCGCAAACAAAACCATAAATGAAGCCACGCGCTCGCGCCAGTAGCTTTGACAGCGTTGCACGCTAAGTATGAAACAGAGTATAAGGAGCTTCGCCTCTAAAAAAAAACTTGGGCCTAGTCGGACTGTTTAAATAATCCTGTTCGCGAGAAAAGAAATCAATAGTGTTTTCCATCCGTGGGGTTTGAGCGCCAAACCGCACTACGTCCGCTAAAGCTTGGGATCCTGTGTACTGAATTTGTTAACGGCATAAACACCCTTGAAACTGCCTTTTTTTTTTAATATAATGTATTAAGTTATTAATGAATATTCACGTGAAGTATCACTTTTTCAAGTTGAGTAAATGAGTAGGATTCACGAATAAATAGTTATATATCCTCTCGACAAGAACATTAAAAAAGTGTTCTATAACTCAATCTTTTATTCACAGTCATGCTGCTTCCAACCTTATATTGGGGCAATATCTACTTCTTCCTCAAACATTCATATTATGCACCTATAGCAAAAGAATTATGAATAATAGCGGACGCTTCTTACATTCACATACCTTATCTTCGTTCGCCCCCCACAAGTTCTCTCGTATACATTTAGACTAAACGAATACAGCTTACCCCTTATAAATAAGCACGGAAACCGTAATGTCCACAAGCAATACTCAAATTATCAGCGCCGGAACCATACATTAAACACATTTAGAAATAACGAGAAAGTGTTCACTTCCAAGATCTGAACTAAAGACAGTAAAAATTACGATATTATATGTTTCCTTCGAAACAATCACTTGCCGACTTATAATGTTGCGAAAATGGCAAACAACCGAGTGTTTTCCATATTTATTTGATTATTTCTAGCCCGTATCATGTTTTTGTTTTTTTTATTGCTCGCTTTTGTCCAACGTTAACTAAATTTTTTTTGCGCGTGTTGTGGTGTGGCAGCTTAATCTACGGTGTGTTATCTGTGTTTGAATTTCATGTTTTTAAATATTTGTAGAAGGAAGATGAGGAGCCTGGGGGGGGGGGGGGGGGGGGGGGGCGCAGCGATTTGCCAGCGACAAGGGTGAACACGGCGCTGGTCAATCGTTGCGGTCGGCGATCTCGCTGACTTTCTCGTAGAGTGCACAACTAGAGCCCCTGACGTGGGGCAAACGCGGACTTGTTTCTAAACAGAGTGTAGGATTATACCTTCCGAATAAGATATTAATTTGACGACATGATGGCGCTTAAGACGAGTAAATGAATAATCGTCTTAAGCGCCATCATGACGTCAAATACCCAGTACCAACTAGCCCAACAATCTGCATTGATTAAGATATTAACTTTGGACTGTGTTATTTTATTGTATACTAGCCGAAACGATCTTCGCTAATCTGAGGTCGCTTACGTGGAGTACACAACGTGCAATAATAACGAACGCGGCATTCTAAGCCTCACTAGATTTCGCGGCCAAAAACGATTAACGAATAACGGTTACTTGTTGATCGAGCAGTTCATTACAAAAAAATGAACTGAGTTTCAATTGAAACTGTAAAGGATTCACTCAATACACCGCATTCAGTCTCAAATGAAACTCAATAGACTTCTTCTAATGAGTTTCTATTGAACCGTACCAGGGTATTGGCCAATGAGTCTTAAATGATTTTTTAGCGATCCCATTTCAATTGAATTTTGGCAATAGTGTTTTAATAGAATTTTTGCTATTGAGTTTCAATAAGAATAGTGAAGTTGAGTTTCAACTGAATTTTGGCAACGTGTTTCAATAGAATTTATTGCAACTGCGTTCAAAAAAAATTGCAACTGGATGAGAATATTTTTTGTATGATTCCTAGAAGCATGCAACATAAAGGAAAAAAAGCACATAGAGGAAACGAACACAAACATCATAACTAAGCACTCACAACTTACTAATCGTACTTCCCAATTGACTACCCCACCGCCTTATACACCCTACATAAGAAAGGTATTCATTTGGCCGGTGACCACCTCAGCAGTTATTAAGGTTTCCAGTTTGCTATGTCCTCGTTGGAAGTCTCATAAATGATAACCAGTGTTTCGACGTCATTGGACTCAATTTCTTAATAGAAAAACATTGGTACAAGCAATAATCGTTGGGTGCAGTAATCCACAAATGACCAAACTGAATTGCATTCCTAATGAGTAAATTCAATAGGATCGATAGTGAGTTTCTTATGACAAAACTTAATTGTATTCCTAATGAGTAAATTCAATAGGATCGATATTCAGTTCTTAATGACTAAACTCAATTGCATTCCTAATGAGTAAATTCAATATAATCGATACTGACTTTCTTATGAAAAAACTCTTGCCTCCCTCATGAGTGAATTCATTAGAATTGATATTGAGTTTCTAATGATCAAACTCAATTGCATTCCTAATGAATAAAGTCAATATAATCCATATTGAGGTTCTTAGGATCAGTCTCAATTGCATTCCTAACGAGTAAATTCAATAGAATCAATACTGAGTTTCTAATGATCAAACTCATTAGACACTGAGTTTATACTGAGTTTCAATTGACTCTACAGGAACACGATAGAAAGTAAATTGAAACTCACTGATCATTTTTGTAAGGGCACGTGACGCTGTTGAGTAATGAGTAAAGCTACGAGTCAATAAAAAAACAAATAATGACAATCTCAAGAAAACTTTCAGCCTGTTCGTTTTCGTCAATAACCTGCCGTTGATTCCGCGCATCGAAGGCTATCCTTTAAAGCAGATATTTGCTTCATTTTATATCGACTGTTCCGGCTAGGCGCGGCTCCAGACTCCGGCGGACTTCGAGAAATGGGGATGATACGAACATTCATCATCGCTAGAATTTTATAAAAATAATAATAATTAAACGCCAAGGAAAAAAATAAGACGAACAAAATCGCGATCAGTAGCGACTTGGATGGAAACAAACTAGCCCCAAGTCATCTCTATTTTCGATTACTTTTCGAGCAGAAATTGGACTTTGAGCGCTTCTGCATAATGCACGCGTTTCAATCATCGGGTTCCGTTGCGTTCGTGAAACGAGATGTGAGCAAAGAGCCGCCATTCGTGCAGTACAACACCGCGGTCGAAGGACGCGCGAGTAAACATGCTATTTTTCGGTTCGTTTATTTACTGTCTCAGGAACACCGTCAAAGCCGGAAAACAGCTACGTTCCTATCCATCACTGGGAGATTCTCTACACAATTTCACGCATTGTTTACACAGGCGCGTAATAAGCGACTGTTGCAAATTGCTCCTCGTTTCACGCAGTGCTTGATTTTCATAACATGTACAAGTTATACGCTGGATTTGCGGTGCACGCTAACGATAGCGGCTTTCGCAGCTGACAGCAAACCCAAAAAGTATTTGCTCAATCTGCCCCCCAAAAAAACAGTTTTTCTTTTTTTCTTTTAAGGCGAAGGTTTTATTTGAAAAAGCGGCGGCGGTGTGTCTGGAAGATGGTCACGCCAGTACGTCATCAAGCACGCGCCTCAGAAATAAAACACAAAGAAAAGCACAGCAATGCAGATGCTTCGTCAGGGAAGCCGCCGCGAAGCCGGCGGGGTTCACCGCGCGTGCGCAGTGGGGGAGCGTGATCTCACTGTCGGAGTGTAGTGTGCGAAAGGAAGACGTTGCGCCTTGCTTGTAGGAATGCGCTGCGTGTACGAATGCTTCCGCATTCCTGCGCGTAAGCAGTGAGTGGTCCTCAGATTGGGTTGTTTTGCTCTATGTTCCCATTTGGCGTAATATTCAGCCCAGGCTTCGATTCTGGTTAATTTTTGATTCGGCTGGAAGTCTCACATCGGCCCAAACATCTCAATTCGGTCGAAAGGTTGAACAAATCATCGGCTGCTCGGTTGAACCGGGAGTTTCAGTTATACTGGTCCGTTCTATTGACTTAAATGCAGTTTCTACGCCTGGACCCTTACAAAATTACCGATGAGTTTCAATTGAGTTTCTAATGCATTCTTATAGAGTACATTAGAAACTCGATTCAGACTCGTTAATAATTTTTGTAAGGGGAGTATAGTAACTTACTGTGAGAAATTTCCATACCATAAAATTATCTCGAATGTTTGCTAGTTGCCGATTTATTTAAAGTGGGCTCGTCCATTCGACTCATGTAGCAGGACAAAATATTCACTCACAGTGACTGCTGTGAAAGTAAGAATTCATAAACCCAGTAAACCACACGATCTGAAACGAACCAGCCCCAGATTATGGGACACCATGCATCGCTTCATCAAATACACATTTGATTGAGGTGATTGGACGAGAGATTGATTAGTCCTCTACAAACAGTGCCAAACATTCAAATGAAAAAAAAAATCTTAATTTCACAGGCGAGCTTGTAACTCCATCAGAGGTCCACCAATTACTGTTGAACTACCAAGCTATTGCCACATACTTCATTCCTTACTTTTTTTCGTTCAGAGAAGAGAAATAAGCAAACAAACTGAGAACTACCCGCGAGAAGTTAACCCGGTTTCCACCCGGTGTTCTAATCATAGCGGACACGATAGGTCCTGCTCAGATATGAGACAACAAAGTTCAAACCCGAGGGAAAAACACACACAGACAGACACACAAAAACAACAACAGGCAAACAGACAGGCCCCAAGACACGCAACACGACAGCTTGCGCCGCATGTCAGACTGTTTACTCTCTCTCTCTCTCTCTCGCATCCTCTGTTGTTGCGCAGGGAGCGAGCTGCGGGAGCATTTAGGCCTGCGCCAACAAACGCTCCCATAACGAGGTTACAAACGTCACGCTTACAGGCGCACAAACGACGGGCTCCTCCTGGTCGAACGCAGTTGGCCGCGGACGACATTTACTGCATCGCCACCCCCGACCTGTTGTTTCAATTTTTGTTCTGTTTTGGTCGCACCTTTTCTCCCAATTGCGCGAGAGCAAATTGGGTTCGCGAATCGGTGGCGTTCAGAGAACAAACGCCACCGTAGGCTGGCGAGTGTCATCCATGTTATTAAACTACCCGCGGTTTACATACAGGAGAAGGCGTGCGCGTATTTACCCACGTGTGTGTGTGTGTATGCGTGCGTGCGCGCGTATGTGCCTGTGCTTCGGTGTGAGTAGGTGCGGGTCTATGTGTGTGTGGCGTACGCGTGTGTATTCCTATTTCTGTGTGCCGAGTGCGTGCTTGTAGCGTCCGCGAGTGTGAGCATGTGCGTGCGTGGGGAATAGGTGCACGTGTGTACGAATGTGGGAGAAAGAAAGGCAAAAGAGTCCCGCTGAGTACGAACGAGAATTCGTACTAAGCGTATTTCGTGCGAGTGTGCGACTATCCGGGCAGGGCCGCGCGGTTGTTATTGTCGGGTTCTCTAATTTACTAAACAATTAAACGAACCTTTCATGTCCGCTATATCACGTCTATTATGTGTGTCGCTACGGCAGACATAATAGCCACGTCGTGTTTTCTGTTACGATAGACATAGTACTCAGCAATTAACTCTATCGTTGCGACAGACAATTGACACATCATGTCGGTCGTTACGACAGACATAATAGACACGCCAGGTGCGTCATTAGAAGAGACATGATAAGTCAACGACAGTTAAAGAAACACGTGGCTAGTATAGAGCCTTTTTTTACCGCCTCACAGCAAACGAGATTGCGGCATGAGGCGGCGAAGAACGAATCGCGCAGCAATCATTGTGAATACACGCCACGTGCTCCATTTCCTAAACTGACAGCGACTATTGTACTCAAATAATGAGGAGAAACCGTAGCTGTAATTGATCGCTTTCTTATTTTTCTTTTCCCCATATTTTCGTCTTACCGGTGGTCATTATGTGACATCCCGAGGATCGTAAAGGCCGCTCGATACACGCTACAATCCTGAGCGACTACGTCTCCTCGAACAAACAAACGACGGCACCGGAGCATCAGCTACCACAGTTCAGCGAGGCCACCGGCCGAAGGCCGCCAAGATTCTCCTTCCGAAGGAAGAAGCGAAAACCAGCAGCGCCGGTGCCGAACAAAGGACCACAACGCGCCGCGAACATCCCCCACTAACGACACCAGCGGCACCACCCCAGAAAGCGGTCTTCGTAAATAATCGCGCACCCGTAATGGACCAACGTGGCCCTAGACCCCCCCTCCTCCTCCTTCCGTTGTTTACCGACCCCGTGCACGAACCCGAGAAAAAAAAAAAAGTAACGCGAACGCAAAACTACAACAAACAAACGAAAGCCGGGTTCCAGATAGAAGCGTTGTTACGGAGAGAGGCACAACCGACGCGATGAAAGCGAACCCACATCAACAGCGAGAGAAATTCCTTCTATAGTTGGTTTCGCCTAGCGATGGACCTCGACGAATGCTACGACACAATCCCGGCCAATCCGTAGCTGCGAATGCGTCACGTGACTCAGCGTCCCGCCCCTGCACTATTCCCCGATGGTCACGTGGCGATCACAATGCATTGGATTGGCTCAGATGACTCGTAGTGTCCGCTCTGGTCCATCGTGACATGACAGGGAGTACACCCTCTGGTCGTCGCTGAGCTGGCAGTACGGCGAATGGTACGCGGGCCCTTCGGACCAATCAAAGGCTAGCCTGCAAGTCACGTGACCGCACCTTCCGCGCAGAATGTGCGGTCGCGTGGTGTACGGTACCAGAGACCGGATTGGTCGAGCCGGCGCGTAACTTCGAGCTTCACTAAACCCGACAATTACATAGTCCGCTCACACCTCAGCTGATAGCACGGTGGGAGCTACACGTTTACCGAACCAATCGAACGCCTTCCTTTTATCACCTGACCCCGCACGTGGATATGAGTGAGAGCATGATCACGTGGCTATAAATGAAAAATATGACTGGTCCAACGAGCACGTAGCTTCCACCGCACTGTCAGCTCGGAGGTGAACGGGGGGTAGTGAATAGAGTAGACGCGAAAGCAGGCCAAGATTCTCCTCGGACGTTCATAATTCATATCTGGAACGAGCACCGCGTACACGGTCCAAGAAAAGTGAAAGGAAACTCAGTCCGCGAAAGCAAGAAGGTGAAGAAACACCAGACGATACGCCTGGAGGAAGGAGATAGGACACGGAGAAGGAAGAAGAAAGAAGCGAACCGGAAATGAAAACGTCATTTCCGGGTCTCTCTCCACCTCTTTGCTCGGAAGTAGGGTTCCTCCGTTGTTTCATCCGAGACAGACGGAGTTTCTTGCTTCCGCCGGGCAACCGGATCCCTTCCCTAACTGCAAAGAGGCTTAGGCCGGCGCCAGTCAGAGGTGCTGGGGATTAACGCGAGCCCCGCAATGTCCACATCAGCACACATCGCGCCAATTTTGTTTATGCTTGTGCTGTCTATTTCTTTTTTGCTTTTTTTTATAGTTGTCCGAAATGGTTGGAAGAGAAGGAGCGCCCTGCTTTACGAGATAATCGGGAAGATTCCCCAGTGGAGAAAACATTAACTTCACGTCGTCACCTCATTCGTGCGAGGAACGAATGGTAGTGCGCGGAATGCTATTGGCGGCGAGATGTTTCGGTGGCGCCCTCGTGTGGTCCCCTCTCGTGACGTCATTACCTTGCGAACAACAATTTCGATGGTGTTTGGAATTAGCATGGTAGAAGCTTGAAATCATTGCGCTCTGAAACCAAAACTGCCAACACCGTCAAAGCGGAGGTCTTAGAGTGCTCTTATTTCCGTCGATGAGAAATCCTTTGCTCACATCATAGTCAGCCTTCGACCAATCGTGGCTAGCCGAACACTGCGACGCTTTCGATCGCTCACGTCGCCAATAGGAGAGCGTGTAGCGACGGCGGTAACTTGTAAACTGTATTCGCGGCTTCCGAGATATCGAGAGGTTGTCTGACGTTCAAGAGACTGATAGTGCAATAACTAGGTCAAGGGAACCCCCCCCCCCCCCCACCCTAACAAACACACCCACACACCACAGACGCACGCGCGGACTCGGTGTGCCACAGATTGTGCAATCGTAATATTCCAGCGCTATCATCGATGTGAGAAAGAGAAAAAGCTCCTACGCTTCTAATGGACAGCGTTAATAACTATGTAACCTGCTAACTACTAACTAAATAAATAATGTCGAAAGAGAGAAAGGAAGGAATAAATCAGCTATCGCGAAGGAGATGCCCCAGCAGAACAAAGTCGGGACTAAAGCGTGAAACGCAGGTGAGCGAAAATCGCATCGCGCCGCTCCGCCGAGCGCTGTAAACATTGCAGCCGCAGCTGACGGTAGACGTCGCCGAGCACCGTGCCACCCCGTCAGGAGAATGCAGCTTGGCGGTTCAAACGAGTGTCGCTAGAGGCCGACAGCCTCTAATTTCTCACCTGGTGCAGGTTCCGCCTTCCATCTTTACATGAAGGGTTCACGCATCCGCCGCAACGCACCAAAAGGCTGCGAAGGCGCTGAGGTCGCGCCGACGCCTGCCGCCGTTTCCGGCTTCCGGCGAGAGCGCGTGGGGCGTCTGGCGTCTGCTCGTCTGCTCCTTGTCCCTACCAACGGCCAACGGGTTCCGTGAGGCGCCTGCACCTGTTTTGGTTGCCTGTCAAAACTAGGGTCGAACAATGCTTCGAGAAATGTAATTGAGCTTTCTAAAGGTTTCTGTAGATACTGTGCTGCAGAGTCTATAGAGTCGCAACTCCGGTTTAGCTTCTAAAGTTTTGTTCTTTCGTTTCCCAGCGGTAAGTTCCGATCGGTAAGTTTCGTTTCTTTGCCGGCGCTTATTAACGCAGGATGATTCCTCGTATGGATATGCATGTTTACGTTTCTGAGAGTGATCAGTGGATCTCGAAGCACACCAGGATTCATTCAAGACTCAGATAAAACAGTTTGCAGAAAGGGATTTGCGTGGTTCATTTTGAACGCCAGTCAACTTCACGAGCTAAAAGGAAGCGGTCTCACGAAGAACACGCGTGTCACGATTCTTTTTGATGCCATGTTAGCCGTTGAAGTTTGAACTATCGTATTGGTTAAGATGCCATAATTAGTTTTTTTAAACCTCCGTTTGAAGTTTATTTTCGAAACCTTGCGTTCATAAACGTTGTAGTTTGAAAGTTGTTTGTTTTTCACCTATTTTCGTTTGAAACTTGTTCGTTTATTCATACTTGTGTAATTCACCTTTTTTTTCTGGGCACATAAGAAAGGCCTTCAAAACACACTTTTTTGAAGAATTGGCGAAAAGGCAAGCGATCTCTGTTCTCGCTCGTCCAATCTTTAGGGCCAGAGTTCGTTCTGCAGGACTTTAACATGCCCTAAAACGGGGACATAATTTTTGTTGTATATTAATTGCCAATAAAGACAACAAGGTGCTTTCTGAAACATAAATTTGATGTGCTTACTCTAATTACGAATATACATGAGTACTCACAACTCGCCAACAACGCTAAATGACGCGAGAAAAAAAAGATGGAGCTGTACGCGTTTGGACGAGCGCGCGTCGCGGGCGTCCGAGGACAGCTAGCGTTATCTATCGAGCTTTTCAGGCGGAAAATAATCTTTACGTGAGATAATAGCGATAAGACACGAATCACGTGTCTCGTACGCTTCGCTTGAGAAGGCTATGCCTGCACACTCCTGACTCCGTCAGAGCGTGAGCAACGATTCATATGGTTACGCGGCAGTGTTGTAGGCGTTACCGAAATAAAAGTGACAAAATAAGGTACTCGTTACTTGCAAAATAAAGGAACGCGTTACCGAACTAAGTTATCTGAAAAACAAAGGAAGCTTTACCGTTGCGGATAAAAAGGAAGGCACTTTGCGTTCGGATTACTTTTCATTTGATAAACTGACGGTAAAAGCGTATCTTTTTTTCTTTTTGGCAAGACCGTTTTTTAATCCGGTTGGAATCTTCATGACTTCGCAGAGGCGCATCTGGTTCTAGTATGGCGAAAGTATTCTCGAAGAGACCGTCACTGATTCAGAAGCATCTTTGTCGCGATGAAATTGCGAAGATAAGAGGAGAGTGTTTCTTTATCTTGCCCTCGCAAATCTTGATTACGTTATTAGGGAATTGAAATCACCCGCCTGACGACGGTCGAGCGCGGCTCATGAAGTGGACACGAGAAATGCGTGAGCACTCGACTTCGGCTCGTAACAATCAATGCCTCGGCAGACACTCGGGTATAGTGGCTCGTATCCAACAACTGCCGTGACGAGAATAGCCGAACTCTAACAATGCCCGGAGCTCAGCCCGCGGTTTCTACTTTGTCGAACCCAGCGCGTGGCTATACGAGTAAAGAAAGCCTGGTTCAGACAGTTGCGTTTGACTGCGTTTAACTGCGTTGCGGCAGCGAGAGACCAGGACACCCCTGGTGCTTATGTCGCGTGCCAAGATGATTCCTTGAATTGGATTCCACGCTTCATACAAAGCACAGATATGCTGGTGACTCGCTTTCGGTTCTCGACGCAACGCAGTCAAACGCACTCAAACGCAAGTGTCTGAACCGGCCTTAACGCTGGCGCCATAGGATAGGCACCAGGCCAAATGGCCGCTTCTTCCGTCTCCGAGTTGAGGGAATGAACGACGCTCATATTTCTCTAATTTTTTTGGGCGCCTGCCATTGCCTAGAAAGAAAAACTAAGGCAAGTTTTAAAAGAGTGATTCTAAGTAGTATTTAGCGAAAGTAGAAAAATCTTTTCATGACTCCTTTAAGTTCACGCGTAGCCGACGCAACGAGCTAATGGGACTAATCAAGCCGCCTAGAAGAGCAAGTCACTAGGCTCTTTGTTTTTATGATTGGTTCAGCGATGATAGAACACGTACAGAAACATGATGAACACCATGATGGTGCCAGTTTGACGCCGTTTGATTGGTTCAATCAGTTTGCAGCCTCGGTTGTGTTGGTGTATACATCGGTAAAACGAAGTATACACCAACACAGTGTTTACAAACAAGCCCGTATTTGCCCACCGTGACCGGGCGTGGGCACTGCGCGTGCGCAGAAACCAGATTCGCGTGAGGCGAAGCTTCTGCGCATGCGCAGTGCCGAGGGCAGCGCCACCGCAGGGACGTGACGTCAGTGAGTTCAGTTGGTCTAAACAAACAGGAAAAAAAATGTAACTACTTTTTTCGGGTTTTGGGAAGGAGATGTGAAGAGCAAAGAAACTACTTTACGCCCGTTCCTTAACACAAGTAACGTAACGTAACCCGTTACCATTTTGAAAATGTAACGACTGCTTCACAACGTTAGAGAAAAAGATTAGGCGTTACCGATGACCCCGTTACTTGTAACACGTTACCGCCAACATTGTTACGAGGTTCGGAGGTACGACACGAAGCGATTTTTGCTCACATAGGTTTCACGACTTAGGTAAGTTGAAACGCGGAACGTTTCAGTCAGACAGACCCTGAAAATCGGAGATATACCGGGTGTTTGTGCGAAGGCTTTCAGAAATGCCCAAAAATAGTGCAACTGAGAAAAATAAAGAATGAAAACAAGACATAAATGCCAGCCACAGCAGACGTCAGTGCTTGTAAAAACGCACTAATTAGCAAAATAATCACCTAAGATTAACTAATGAATATTTTAATTAGTATAAACAAACATAGTCCAACTAAAAACTTGCAAAGCGTAACCAAAAATCCCTAAATGTGTTAATTGTAGGATAACTCGAAGCACGCGAGGGGCGGGAGGATGCCGGCGATGCGAGAATGTGGGTGATACTCTTATCGTCCGCGTTTTCGGATGTGGTAGCACGAGGGCGCCACAGTATTTAGTGCACCAGTATACTTCCGGTTGTGTATTTGTCTGAAATTCCGCAACGTAAATCAACTGGGAAAGACAACATTTCTTTGAGGAACTAATAATTGCAATACGTCTGTGAGAACCTGAGCTCATTTTGATCATCATATTCAACAAAGTAAACGCCGTAGACAAGATATAAAGGATATGAAAACCGGAAGTGAGCGGGAGTTCGCTGGTAGTTGGCGGTGGCGAGCTTCAAATAACAAAAAAAAATAATAATAAATATATATATATATATTTTTATTTCCATGGATTATGATGGTGGAAACTACAACAGTGAATTTGCGGGCTTCGGTGGCCGTCACTTTCTCGTTTAGAAGATGACGCAAGTTGTCTATAGACCGTTTTACTGAATGAGGGCAAGATAAAAAAAAAAAGGGAAAGGGCTACCACCGCTTTCCTCTTTGCTGGTGTGTTAAGAACGAGCGGAAGACCCGGACGAATGCCTTGGACGCGCGTGTTGCTCCAAGTTCGCCCGTTTTCTTTCTCGGTCTCCTCCATTTCCTTACTTCCATATTTACTTAGAGCTAGCGCATTCAATGACGGATATCCCCTGGTCATCGGGGGACACCATTATTCGGTAATAGGCTGCACGAATAACAACCGAAAGCGCAGACTATTATCGGATGACATCTGTATTTTGCACGGGATCCGACAAGGCAACTTGCGGCTGCAATGTCTTCAAATTCCATCGCTTTCCAAATGACCAAAACCTCCGGCGGCAGTGAGTTGCCTTCGTAAACAGAAAATACTTTTCCCCGACGCCATCCTCTCGAGTGTGCTCGGAACATATCGCGAATAGAACGCGCACCGAACTAACCGCCGTACCCTCGATGAACATGACATATACGCTCGGAAGGTGGGTGCGAGTGTTCTCGTAAAAAATCGCCGTTTCAGATTCTATCTTTTCGTAACTTAATTTACCTTAATGCCGATATCTTGCAGTGGTGACATTGACACAATTTTTTTTTATCGACAACGCTCATAGCTGAACAAGTTTTCGCTGCCGGGTGTGGCTGAAAATTGTCGAGAAGTTAGTTCTATCAATTTTCCTTAATCGCGATCTTCTCCGCGATAGCAGAGGGCCGTAAACTTACGCTGACCGTCACAACGCGACTGCGTTCTTCTTATTTTGCAAATTAGTAAATAAGATAGCCGGAAAGAAAATTTCAATTTCTATTGCTAAAACCTGCTCATGCATCAATTTCAAATCGTGAATGGGCCCATCTCTACGTCGCTGCTTCCCGTTCTAGAAAAAGGACACACTCGTCGACATGGGATCCCCAATTAAAACTTTGGTAAATATCTGCAAGCCGGAGAGAGCTGCCTTCGATCGTTCCCTGCAATGCTCTTACTTCACGCGTCGTTGTTCACATCATATTTCAATATTCCAGGTGTACTGCTTCTAAAACGACATACAATTCAATCGTTATAAACTCATACAACATTTTAAGTACTCACCTCTGATTTCTTTCGATTGGCGCGTTCAGTGACGCTTTTCTCGGCCTCGCCGCACTGGCAGATGCCATAATGCGGGGCAAGGAGTTGAAAGACGCCATCTGCGGCACACAAGGGCACAAGACGCGCCCCAAAGTCGGATAACTAGCGCTTTGGAGCACCCAAGCAGCACAACTCAACGCGCGCTTTCGCCAACGTTTCCCACCACTCAGCACGGCCGCGGAACCTGACGCTCGCTAGATGGCGCTACTGTATTCAAAATGGCGCTCTCCAAAAAACAAAAGGGTCTATAACCTTTCAATCAGATAACCGTAAGTTTTGAAAACTCGGACATCTGGTCCAAACCAATAGGCATAGGTTTGCGCTGAGACGACAGCGTTCGGCGACAAGTAGTTTATTTTTGCGGCGAGAAAAACACGGTTACCTTCCTTTCCAAACACCCTGTATATACCTTCGGCGGACAGATTGCCAATCCAGCGAGGTTACTATAGCGAACACTCCCGATCCTTTTACTGTTTTCTTGCCCTCATTTTCGCCCCTTCTTCGGCTTCTTCATTCGCGCGATCGCTTCGTCGGTTTATTTGATATCGGTGGTTGTTCCTCTCGTTGTTTTTGTCGCTCTCGTTGTTTTTGAGGCGCGAACAAGTCAAATGGAGTACGCAGCGGAGGGCAGCCGAAGCCGCTGATTGAGACGAACGCGGGGAAGCCCACGGCCAATCTACAGAATTCTTCCCTCGTAGGAAATGCCGCCCGCAAGCGCGCTCCAAAAAACAAAAGAAAAAAAAAAAAAACAGACAGGGGTGCCCATCTTCACTTCCAATCTTGCGCCGCGCGGAGGAACGGTTCAAAAAGGAAACTGCCGAGGCTGCAAAATGCTATTTGGAAAAGCATCGTGTTTTCTTGCTGTTTCTTTCCGACGGCCTCGAGCGCGCACACGTGAAAACAAAGCAAGCGCGCGGAGGCGGGAGCGGGCGTTCAATTGTTCTGATGGATGTAGAGGCGCCTTCAGTCTACTATGCTTCGTTTCATCGAACGATGGAGCGCAGCGAACGCTATACGAGACGTCTCGACCAATCCACATCCGCGAATGGATCGCGTGGCTACTCGACCCCACGCGTCGCTGGGCTCTTGTTGAAAGTCACGTGACACTCAGACCGTATTGGATGGGCTTAGGTGACTCGTAGATTCCTACGCGGTGCAGCGTAAGGGGGGAAACGGAATATTGTATCGAACCAAGATATAGAGAAACGGAAGAGAACATTTACTGGCTCGGCAACGCAACAATCGCAGTTTTTTTTTTTTTTTTTTTTTTTTTTTGCCTTGTGCTGAAACAACGTGTCTCACCTCTTATTTCCCGCTAGAAAAAACGGGAGCTAGAGCTTTAGCGCTCTGTACGATGAAGCGTTGGATAATTTACACTTTGAACGGGCACAAAACGAAACGTGAATTAATGGATTGCACGAAGCACCACACAGTTCGAGCGACAGGGAGACCGGAGACCGCAAGAATATTTATTTCGTCCTGTATTTTTTCGTTTTTCCAACATGAAAAATGAGCTTCGCATTTAGCCGCTATCGTTTTATAAAAAATGTCTTCGACTGAAACGATTGCATAACATATATAAACCTTTCCAGTTCATATCGCCCGGGCGAAAAATTAGATTCAAATTAATTAGTTTAGAAATGTTTTTTTTTTTTTTTTATCTTTCCAAATGCTGTCAAACATAAAACAGAGGCGAAACATATAAATCTACTGTAAAATTTGCAGGCACGTGTTATCACAAAGTTATTTTTGTAGCCTTGAGGTTACCTATTGTGATGCCAGGGTGTGGAAAACGTTACCTACTAACAAGGAGTCTCAGATCGGAGGTAGAGAGCCTCCATTAAAGAAGATTTCCAACTGCTGGGCTACCTTTGCAATACGAGCTGCGAGAAGTTGACAAGAGAGTTGATCGTCTGCAAGTGTCTCTGCCTTTCCGCCTGCTTACCCCCTCGCCACGCGAAAACGCAGCGCATGCGAACTTCCGATGAATTCTCCGCGGAAGGCGTCCGCCATTAAATTGCAAACGCTCCCCACGGTTTCAGTTGCGCCCTCTCTACAATCTAGGCTCTCTAGCATGACGTAACGAAGCCAGCGCGCCCACTAGCGGCGGCCAACTTTAGAACGACAATTTTGCGTGAGTTTATCGGGCTGCTTTTACATTCCTTCCCTCGCATAAGGGAGATCGAGAGAGAGAAAAAGACAGACATACACAAAGAGAGAAAGAGAGAGAGAGAGAAAGAGAAAAGAGCAAGAAACGCGAAAGAGCACCAAGGAGAGATAAAATACTGTTGCGAAATGTGCAACTGGCATTGCGCAAGCTGACCGCCTGAGTCACGTCACGTCAATATCTATAATCTAAACATATTCCAGGAATCATGAAGGACGCATGACCCGCGCGGTAAGCGCTCAGCCGTATAACGGCCAACAGTACTGTTTTCATTTTGGTTCTTGAAAGGAAACACGCCATTTAGTGTTATTGATTCGTTTTATCAGATGGAAATATGTTTTCTAGATAACATCGTCTCTGGCCTACGTCTCGGAAAATCGATCGCACGGACAGCCGTGCATTTCTTATCTGCAAACCCCGCAGCAACCATCACCACGTTTCGTCGTGCATTACGAAAGCGATTTCACGTCGCGTCATGAAACAGCCACCGATATTTGTCGTTTTCGGATAAGTACAGTCCCCAACAATATAAAAACACATTCGACGAGGCCGTTCTAGGCAGCCGCGGTGGGTTCGTCTGGGCCAGGCCGCATGGCATTCGGTGAACAAATGAGTATTTCTTTTTTTTCTATACTCTCACCGAAAACAAGGTGCCTCTGGCCACAGTGTGCTTAGCCCAGCCGCATAAACTTCCTCGGCGAAAGTGCCTTTCCTGTTGGTGGAGACTGTAGGATCAATTTAAGTCCAAATGTTGCGGTATAAAGTTCCTAAAGAACAATAAGAAACTAAGAAAGTGATGCACTAGAAGTATAAATGTGATCTCTTGTGAAACAAAGTAGTAGACTGAAGTATATCTCTAAATATATTTTCAATATATAAGGGTTTTGCGTATTGTTTCATCTTACTGATGCGATGCTTTCGTAATAACCTCTGCCGCGGCCTCCCACCCAGATCGGCCACTAAAATGAGCGCTCGGAAAGTATAATCGTAGTAAACGTTTAGTAGAATATACCCTAAGTATATTTTCTAATGCATACTCTTTTGCTACATGAGTGCGCAAAATTAGCATATACTTTTAGTGTATATTGCTTTTCCTGAGCCAGACTGACATGACCAAGGAGCCGCAAACAATGCGCACTTCAAAAGAACCGTTTCCGGGTATATGGAGAGGGTAGAAAAGACCGAATTTGGCGAATCCAATTTTTGCTAAAAGCACGACAATTCCAACAATTTCCTTGTGTTTCTTTTTTTAGCGTTTCTCCTATACTCTTCCATCAAGAACGTTGTAATGCCCATTAACTACATTTGCCGTTGAGTAGTCAAATTATCTAATCTAGTGGCCTTTCACTCTGATCGCGAGAAGTTTTAATAGAAATCGATTGCATCTTTGTTTTGTTTTTTTTTTTTGTTTTTTTCTTCACTAACGTGGGTAAGACTGATTTTTCTCGGGGCTCTGTCCGTTAATGTCGTGTTTCGCGTTTATGCGTAAACGAGCATGAACGTGCACGAACTATTGAACTGAATATACCCTTTTCAATAGTCCGCCGAGCAACATTGGCGGTCGCCATTGCTTAGGCACGAAGCACGTGATTGGACCCGAGCCCTCACCGAACGCTGAAGTCACACTCGTATCCAATAGGCGCTCAGAGTACGTGAGCAAGCAATGCCGGACAGTCGTTGTTGCGGCGGTGCGCATCCACAATTGGCCCTCTCCTCCCCCCCCCCCCCCTTTTTTTTTTATTCTCTTCCAACATAACAACGCGATCTCTCTCTCTCTCGTTGCCGCGCGAGCTTTTGAAAAGGGTTTATTTAGACTCACGAACAAGCAGGACTAAAAAAAAAAAAAACACAAAATGCCCGCAAAAAAACACACACGCACACACATTTACAATTTTGTTTTGTGTGCACCTTGAACACAGCAACACTGAACTATCCGCGAGGTTGCTTCTTTCTTCGGAATCGCGACCCCTTATCTCGTTTCCTTCTTATATTTGGTACCGGGACAGTTTTCGGTTATTCTGGACACGAGCATGTTCCGCAACGACCATGTTGCGGAATAATAGTGCATGCGGGTCCGACAAGTCTTTTAGGAAGCCATTCGATGTGAACATTTCGAGATTCTAGTTTATCAAGTGTGTGTATGTCCCACGTTCAAATGCCTTACTCGGGATTTAATCCCGAACGGGAGTATTAAAACCCAATGAAAGACACTAAATGCATGGACCAAAATATCGACTGAATGCACATAGGAAGCCCAGCACCCGCCCAACTTCCGGGACAAGCATCGAACTTTTGGTGGCTTCACTTGCAGCAGGCTCGGAGAGAGATCAGTGGCCTGCATTCCTTTGTCTACACCGCCTAATAAACAAAGTCAGTGTGCAAAAATATTGACGTCATGACGGTGAGATCAAGCGTGGAAATAGATTGGGCACAGCGTTCGGCTGGGACTCGTTTCCGATCAACGCGTCGGAGCACGTTCGGCATCGGGCTCGGGTCCAATAGACCCTTTCCGAGATCGTGAAATGATGCATAGATTATGCGCAGCCGCCATTACTTTGTCGCGTCGCTTCCGGCGTGAAGCCAGTGATTGGTTCCGAGTTCGCGCCGAGCGCTGACGCGGCAGTCGTATGGAGTTCGTTTGGATCCGAGTGCAATCCGAAAGCTGGCAAACTCACAGTGCACGACCAACTAATGGTGGCCGCACATAATATATCTATCGTTTTAGAATTTCGAAAAAGGGTTGCCAAAGTATACGACCGTAATAGCGTTCCATGGAGGAAGAGAAAGGCTTTCGGAGGGCCCGATTAGAGTCACTGTATGGGTTCCCAGAGTAACGAAACTCCGAAGGTTCGTTCTAGAACCGCGGCGCGGCGCTGAAACCGAAAACATGGCGCCGCCATCTTGGGCCCGCGAGTCGACGGGGTTATGAAGGTAATAGTGACATGCATTGGAGCGTGTTGAAGGAGCTAGTTCATTCCGCGATACGCGGAATGAACCAGCTGCAATGGGCACTCACATCACAAAGCTTGCTTGTTGCTGTGGGCTCGAAATCTTTCCGTTTTACTATGGCCAGCCAACCCTTCTCTCTCCGTCTTGCAGTTGCGTTCTTTCGAAACGGGATCCGAAAAAGTATCTTTCCATCCTCCGACCTGCTGCTGCACCCAAAAGCGCAAAGGGCATGCAGGCATTGTGCCACTAGGGCCGTGTTCCAAAGTTGACTTGATCGTACTCCAGGGCAAACGTTTGGTACCTTGGCGTTCTAAAACCTATCCGCGTCCAGCGTTTTTCAATCTGTGCTGTAACGTGGTACGATCCGCCGGAGTAACTGGGATCCATTTGGGTAAGATTTGGAACACAGTTTCAGTACGCAACCGCCTTGTTGGCGAAGTCGGTGACTGGGTGGAAAAGACTGCGCGTAAACGCGCGTTCGATGAGCAGTTGTTTGCTGGACCCAAGATGGTGGCAATTAGAGCCGCTTGAAGCGCTGATAGAGGTGAGTCTAGCTGTGCTTGTGTCACGTGATCGCTACCGTCCAATGACGCTCACCAAGCCAAAACATGATCGGCTAGAGTGAGCATAGGCGTAGACTTCGAGGGGCATCGGGGCTCGTGCCCCCTCCCCCCCCCCCCCCTTCCCCTTCCCCTCCCCCCCCCCCCCCCCCCTAATAGCCCGGGTTATGATCCTTACCGAGACGCTGTTTACGTGCAGTGTAACGAGCTTCTAGTAGTGGCATGTAAACAAAATACCGCCCAAATTGCCTTTATTGACAAAATACATGGGAAATGGAATGTGCTTTCGTTAGCTTCCATCTCCAGTTCTGGCAAAAAAGTAGCCTGCAGCACCCCCCCCCCCCCCCCCCCCCCTTTCCCCCGGAGAACTTCTCAGTCTACTCCGCCCCCGGGAAAATGGAAAGTCTACGCCACTGAGAGTGAGTGTATTGTCGGCAAACCGCAAAAAGAAAAGGAATGCGTTACCCTGGGAACCCACAAAGTGACTCTAGGCCTAATGATTCTAGGCGGTGTCGCCTTGGATGTTAGCCCGCGTTAAGCCGAGACGAAATGTAACGGACTTGCACGTGACATCATGGCGCCATGCTGGTTGCCATGACTACTTGTTCACGCGAACAAATACAAACTCGGTTGTGAAAATGTTCCAGGTTCCTTTTAAGTTCCAGGCTTCCTTTCTTTTCGACACTTCTCTCTCTCTCTCTCTCTCTCTCTCTCTCTCTCTCTCTCTCTCTCTCTCTCTCTCTCTCTCTGCGCTGCAAAAAAGTTCGCGCTCGGTAACAGCAGTGCTGGGTAAAGTACATCTAAAAGGTACTTCAAGTAAAGTACAACGTAAATGAGACGTGATGTACTTTAAATAAAGTATTAAGTACACCGGGCGCAACGTACTTGAAGTAAAGTACTATAAATACAATGTACTTTCAAAGTAAAGTACACGTATTTTAACACAATCTTTCATGATGCCCTTTCATTCCCCTATACAGTGATTTTTTAACTGGTATGTATTCCCCAGGGGTAATCAGGGGTGCATGACCTATATTTTCAAAAATAGCAACGAATATTTGATAAAGTCAAGTGGCCACAGAGTAGTTATTTTCAGGACTGGAGCCGAATTCAAAAGTCCGTCTTCTGAATTTGGCGCCCCTTGCACGGAATTGTTGCACCCAAGGGGATTAAATGTACTAGGAGAGAGTATGACGTCAGCCCCGTAGCTTCCGCAAGCAATCCTCTCATAGAGGAGTGTCCTCCCCTTGATGAAAAAAAACAGTGAGTGTGCAAGCGAGCTGGTGATAATTAATCATAATGTGACAGCTGAGATTGGGTGTGAAAAAATTAAGGCACTTTGAAATAGAAGGAAAAAACAAAACAAAAGAGAATGTTTCAAAACATTGTGATGTTCTCCATGCGTTATCGTTGACTTCGACTTGAAAATTTAATTTTGCCATACTAGTCCCAGGTGGTACATTTTGATTAATTTTGCTCTCCTGATATATTAAACCTCCTTGCTTGTGCTGACCGACCTAGAAGTAGCGAGAGTTCAAAAAGCTACCGGAAAGCCGCCCCCCGAACAAACGGAGCGATGTGTCGTCTGCTCACGTTTCTGGTGAGAGTAGAATATCCCTCTCAGTATTTCTTCGGAGTTGACAAAGCATCATTTCGTGATACAAGTTTAACAAAATCAAATTTCGGGAATGTACTTTGAAGTCGGGAATTGAATTTCCCTAGAAAAGTATCAGAAAAAAAAATACTTAGTAAAGTACAAGTACATACTCGGAGAATGTACTTCAAGTAAAGTGCAAGTTTCCTAAACCTACTTGAAGTAGTACTTTAAGTACAATGTACTGAAAGTACTTCCCAACACTGGGCACCAGCAAGGTCACCACAATGGCAGCTGAAGCGAAGTCGGTGCAAGTAAAGTACAGGAATGGATAGCTCGACAGAATTCGCAAAATACTCGCTTTTCTCAAATTCATGCGTTCAAAGCACCCGGCGATAACCGCTGTCACCGGGGACAACGGCTCGTAATGTAAACAAGGCCGAGCAGAAAAAAACCAGAAGAGACGTCGCAATGCATGCTGGAAACGACGGCTGCGATATTCAAAGCACGCAACTTCTTCTGCCGTACCATCGCCTCCCCTCTTATCCTATACCCCTAGTTCGCGGGTATTTGAATTTCAAAGTAGCTCTTTTTTATTATTTATTTATTCCTCTTCCGTTCGCCAACGCTCGTGGCCTATAGTTGACAAAGCGTTGGACGGCTAGAGCAAAAAGTTTCGGGTTCAATGCCCGTACATAGCGCACACCACACACACCGAATTTGTTTCTTGACTTTGGTGGATGTGCGCCCGCAGTTCAACCCCGCGCGAAACTCGCGGGCAAAGCAAAATCAAAGCTTACAGATTGCGAACGTTTGCGCAGTTGAAAGGTCGGACGTGTCCCTGAGATATTACGACACGCGGATAAACAAAATAATCTATATGACTACACCACGAAAGGCTTCCTTATAGTTCGTTTCAGCTTAAAGGGGCACTGCAGGACTTTTTTACTGTTTATTATTATTTTTTTTTATTTGTACCGAATTTGAGCGCACTGAACGTAGTAACTCAATGAAACTGCTCGTTTCTCGAATTTTGCTTTATTTTTAAGTTATAGGCAAATTGACATTACAAAAACAAGCAAAAATAACCTCCTTCATGACGTCCTTGGTTGCTTAAGTGGCCGTGAACTAGACGAGGGGTAGTGAGCTCAGCGAGCGCTCACTGCTGCCGCACAAAGTGTCGACGGCTCGAGATGGTGCCACTAAAGCATGTTCTGGATAGGTTGTATGAAGCGGGCAGCCAGGGCGGCTCGCATTGTATTTGCTGCGCGACTAAACACGAATTCGGCATGACACTTCATTGGCCACAAAGGACAGCAAACACGGGGTAAATATCAGTTCAGAACGGGAGCCACTTCGCGCTGCGATACCAGCAAAAGGCCAAACCGCAAGCCGAAGCTGCTCGTTGAAGGCCTTGTGAACGCTCGGAACCGGTCGGATCCTCCAGTCCATACGACCGCAGTGACGCCGCGTACATCCGGGACCTTCCTACGCTCGCCGCTTCTTGGTGCCTGATCCCACTACTCCTATCCAGTATGCGCCGCCTTTTCCACCGCTTGGTGGCGGGTATGTCGACGGGTCATTTCTTGTTTCCGTACAAACTAAACTGCATTTGTTTCTTTTCTGATCTAAAATACTGAACAAGAACTACTTTTATAAATAACTGAAACGGTTCGCGCCACTTATATTTTGTGTTTCGACTAAAAAGATGTTTTTAGCGGCTCTGACCAGTAGTAAGCCCAGGACCATAGACGTCATATATATCGTGCGCTTTCGGCACCGCGGGTCGCTCCCGTATAGGTGGACGAGGTTTCAGCGTCGTCTGGTTAAAATATGACGCACTGATATTTAGTTACTGTCTCCGTGCCCGCCGGCTTGCCAAGAGATGTGGAAACTGCAAAAAGGTAGACGCTTAAATATGATTGTAGGGTCCCTTTAAGGCCAGGCGCAGACAACGCTACGAGACAATGGGACCAATGCGGCGTGAAAAGCGCAAGTAAATTTGGCCTATTTGTTTATGATTGGTTTAGCGATGATAGAACACGTACAGAAACACGGAAAACACCATGACGTTGCGGTTTTGACGCTGTCTGATCACCTGGTTGCGTCTGGAATTTTAAACGAAGTATAGTCACGTCGCCTCAGCCTTCGGTGTTCCCCCCTTTCCCCTCCACCTCGAGGCTGGTTGACAAACTTGCGCTGAGTGTTACCGACTGCGCTGCGGCCACTTGTTCTAACCACCTACGACGTGAGGACACGCTGGCGCCATCTATGTAGTAGCCCTGGCGCCATCTGGAAGTTGCCCCGAGCACTCGAATTCCGGCGTGCACATTTTTCAAAACACTTTTTTTTTTGCGGCGCATTTTTTTTAGTATGCGCTTGTAATAACTCTAACAATGTTACGAAAAAAATGAAAGCCGTTTACAATTACCTGTAACGCCGGTTAGAGCGCAGCTCTTGAGGAGGAAGATGGAAGCGTACTGAGGGAGAGGTGACTCCTTGAGGTCACGTGACCTCAAGGGGGTCACGTGACTTCAGGGGGTCACGTGACCCCTTAGGTCACGGGACCTAAGGGGTCACGTGACCTCAGGGGCTCACGTGAACTTTGGGGGTGACCTGAAGGGGTCACATGACCTTAGGGGGGTCACGTGACCTCAGGGGGTCATGTGACCTCGGGGGGTCCCGTGACCTGGGAGGTTCACGTGACCCCCAGAAGTCACGTGACTTCTGGGGGGTCACCTGACCTCCGGGGTCACGTGACCTAGGGGTGTCACGTGACCTCACGTGACATAGGGGTGTCACGTGACCTGGGTGGGTCACGTGACCTCGGGGGGGGGGGTCACGTGACCTCGCGGCTACGCCGACGCCAACGGCGACGCCGACGGCGACGCCGCTCAAGCCGGAAACGGGCCCCTAAGAGCTGCGCTCTAAAACAATATCTCCTAGATAGCGCGTATGGATTTGATCTCGCAAATACTGCAAAACGTTCATTCTAAGTTGAAGATCGGAAGCGTTCCAGGGCTACTTGCACGCTGCTGCGCCACCTCGTTTCAGCTCCGCGCCACGCGGCGCTGTGGAGCGCAAGAAACCATAGAGCAAGATAAGTCACAGTTAAACGCGAGTATGTGAACGAGCCCTAACTCGATGTCTGTTCAACTCCCAAATGATATGCGGCTTCAAACAGGGGGTGAAGACGAGAGTAGAACGTAGCAACTCGTAGGCGCTGACATCGGTGGTGTCCCAAAGGAAAGAACGGCAAAGAGAACGGCAGAAACGGGGTCAACAAAAACGCAGACGATACGTTAGGCGAGTGTTCGGATGCGATAAATTGAACCTGTTTTTGACTATCCGAGAAAATGGGGCGCTGCCCAGCACAATCAGCTTGAACACGAAATCGGGAAAGATATATGACTGTGCAACAATAAAAAGGACGAGGACGCGAAGGTGTTTTCCTTTCCGTCCACGTCCCTTTTTAGTGGTCCCAATGGGTGGTGTATGGGAAACACCCACCGGCACCACGCATGTCCGCATCTAGCTCCCGCCGTTTCGAAGCGGCCCCAACGCGTGGGACCTTTTCCTCTAGATTATTAAATTGACCCTATGGCTTAAAACCCTCTCCGGAAGGTGACCACCTCCCACGCAGCGCAGATTCCATCCATTCATTAACGGCAGCGGAGTCTCGCTAACAATAGGGAGTTTTCGTAGATCGTTTCCGCTGTCCCGCAACGGTCTCGGCAACCAGCTACGCTAGCCGGAACTCTACAGTTAAGGCAATCGGCGCGCAGGCGCCGTAGCGGCTTCTTCGTTGCGGAGGGCTTAGCGGAAGGGGAAACGCGGTCTACGAAAACTCCCTAATAAATGAAATGGTCGCCGGCGTTCTCTGCAATACTATAGTAGTTTTAGAGCTTCACAAGGTCGAAAGAGAAAAAGAGAGAAATAGGGGGGGGGGGGGGGGGGAGGACGCTATGAGCAGCTCGTCTAAACTGACAGATCAAAGGACACGCCCGAAAGGTTCGAGATTAGATGACAATGACACGCCCTGGCTGCAGCACGCCCGATATATGTGATCACTTTGGCGACCATGGGGCGGCCTCTTCAAAGCATAGCGTCATATGCAAGAAATCGCCGCTCCTTCCTCGATTTTCTCTGCCTGCGCGACGTCGAAGGGGAGGGGGTTGACATCCCCTGGGACGGGGACACTGGGAGAGAAGACGGATCGATCGATTAATCAATTTCACGGGGACTACTATACCGTCTCGGCGTGTCGGGCGCTCAGAAGGAGAAAAAAAAGGGGGGGGGGGGGGGGGGGACCGTGATTTCGTCTCCTAATTATTTGCAGGGCCGCAAAAAGTTATATCAAAAAGTAAGGAAGTTGGAGTTGGAGGTATCGGTTGAAACGTGACGAATGGTGGCGTGAAAATCGGAACTCAGACGATTAATTGCTGATTGATCAGCAAAAAAGGGAAGGGGTATATGACTGCGTTTCCAAACTATGTCAAAGCTAGTCATGAACACGAAGTTAAATTAAAGGAAAAAATTAATAGACCCCTTCCCCGTGTAAGGAAACGAGAAAAACGTACGTTTTGTCGTCAGAAACAGGTGCTTCGAACATGAGAGAAATGAACAAAAGAGGAATAAAAGGATCTGCTTACGTGAAAAAAGAGCAGGGACAGACCTGGGAACATGAGTTAACGATAGAGAACTTTCCCAAGAACGCAGTAATGGGTATAATGAAGTAAATAAAAGCTCGATGAAGATCAGAGATCGAAAGTGTGAGAGCGAGAGAGATATATGGAAATAGAACCAGACGGAAAAGGTTTGAAAGAATGGGTAAGGCTGAAGCGCGAACGCTACAGGACGGAAGAAAGATGGAAGAAGCACACGAGGAAACGAGAGCGATGAACGGAGAGAACCGAGAAAATATACACAGCGACCGGACCAAGAAAATACAAAATACGAATAAAGCTTGGTTGAATAGAAGCTGGGTTAGACAAGATGGGCAACAAACACGACGGAACGAGAGAGAGAGAGAGAAAAAAAAAAACGACACGTTGTTAGGAACGTTTCAACGAGTACGGCGGCAGCGCACACGCACGCATACATATGCCTGCCAACCATAGGAGAAAATATTTATCTGTAAAATAAAAAAAAAAAAGTGTTAAAAAAAAAGACTCGCGGCGGAGAGAGGTGGCGTATGGCCCCACGGGTTGACGTTGATGAATATAAATTCACCGGGGGGGGAGCGCAATAAGACCCAGTCTCATCTTGAGTTTACGTCCATCTCAAGTTTGTTTGTCGTTTTTTGTTTTGCTTTTTTTTAACAAAAAATGGTTTGGCAAAGCATAAATTTCGAGAGAAAGAAAAAAAGTGCTACGAATAAAAAAACGAACAGAATAAAAGTTAAAAAAGAAAAACGCTCGAACGTCAGGCGTTTTGTTTTGTAAGTCGGCGCGGCTGACACGATGCTTTATAATAAATTTTTAAATTATTTGCGAGTGGTCTCTTAGTTTCGACGATCGGTATATAGTTTCCGCCTAAACGCCAATGAATCAATAGCGAGTTTTAGTAGACCGTGTTTCCCGCTCCGCTAAGCCCCTCCGCTACCCAGAACTACAGTCAAGGCCATCGGCGCGCAGGCGCAGTGGCGGTTTCTTCGTAGCGGAGGGCTAGCGGAGGGGGAAACACGGTCTACTAAAACTCCCTAGTAACGAGTTTTAGAATAGCGTGCCCCGAAAGCACTTGTCTACTCAAAGAAAGAGCGTCGTCACCGTCCGCCAATCCGAAACCCGGTTTGGGTTCGGCGAATGTGCACTGCCGACGACGCTATGGCCTTGAGTATACGCAAAGCTTTGGGGCATGACATTTTAGAAACCGCCAATAGAGAGTTTTCGTAAGTTTCCGCGGACCAGCAATGTTCTATAGGAAATCAACTATGAGATTCGGAACTCTGTAGGCAAACCTAGCGCAGCGCACGCGCAGTAGAGGCGTCTTCGTTGCAAAAAAGGGGCTAAAAAGAAACTGTCTACGGAAACTTTAACGGGAAAAGAACAAAAAAACAACAACACGTGTATCTCGTTTTGAATCAGGCTCAAGCGTTTCTAAAGACGAATTCATCAGCTAGTTTCCTTTTTCGAGTACTACATTAAAAACAAAAAAGGCGATCCTCAGACACAACCGTCTGTCCTTTTTTTTTTTAAATGATTTATTTACCAAGTGTTCTTTTTTTTTTTTAACTTAAGGGATTTGTTTAAAAAAAACGTGAAAGTTACACGTATGTGGTTTAGTCACGTGAGTTATACGGCCAGGGGACATCGCCAGCTAATCGTAACAATCAGTCTGCTAATTAACTCAAACTCATTGATTAACTTTTTAATTAATGAAAATATACATATGGTTCCCATTAGAAACTTGCTGAGCGTCATCGAAAACCACCAAATAAACTCTTTTTAGAAGGACATAAAGCAGGGGCAGCATATTACGGCATTCTAGAAACGCGCTAAATTTGGACGCCTTTCGAGGTTTCGCTTTTTTATGGGAGTACATCTTTGCGCCCGCGGTCTTGACCCCCGGTAATCGCGGCGCAAAGCCCTCCCTGCCCTACCCCCTTCCCCCCGGCCTCTCCCGTAGCATGGAGGGAAGTTGAGTGCACGTGTCTTGCGCGTCTCAGCCACTGAGGAGCAGAAACACAGGCGCAGAGTTGCGCTACGAGAAGAAACCGAAACCTAGAAAAGCGTCCTAATTGAGCGTTTCTACTGAATGCCGTAAACACTGCCCCCAGGATATATCCTTCTAAAAAGAATGGATTTAGTCGTTCTCGATGAGGCTCAGCAAGTTCCTAATTGGAATCATATGTCTCTTTTGACGAACTGAAACGTTAATGAACAAATTTTAATTAATTAGAAGACTGATCGTTCAAATTAACCCCCTATACAATTTCCCCTTAACCGTATATATCGCCTCCACAAACCGCTATATATATAAATAATCGAGAACATAAAATAATCCAATTTCTTTCACCGCTCAAGTGGCAGCCAATGTCTACTTTTCGAAGTAGACATTGGCTGCAACTTTAGCGGTGCTGGCTACACCTTTGCGTTCCAGAATAACTAGTGTTCATCCACTGCTCAAAGCTATTATTGACACTAAGGGCCATGCAAAACACGCTGCAAAACACTCTAATTTATGAAATTACGTTATGCTGTGTTTTTTCTTAGCTACTAACAGAGGTACCGATAGAGGAATCAAAGGGTTTTCTCAACAGAAGTGGCGACCTCAAAGGAGAAGTCAAACCTCGTAGCGCGGTTCCCACATCTTCGCGGGAATACAGACAACGTTTAGGGTTACATTACCGCGAGTCGGTTTGTTAGATACCTCCGTCGGTGCCAATGATCGACTACCTTGTCTGACTCAATTATAACGGAATAAAATACACACGTACCCGAGTAAGGACAAAGTCTAGAAGCATTTATTTGAACTCTCTTAATGAACTGCAATCACCCCATCCAAAAATCCCCCGCGCCGGCACGGTAAGCAAATGTTCTTAACTGCCAGGCACGGGGTTTCGGAGAGCCAAGATCGGAGAAGCAGCTTGGGACGTCACCGAAACACTTCCTATGTCTCTCGCGGTCACCGGACGAGTCCCCTTCCCGAAAGCGGGAAAAGAAGAGGCGACACCTCCTCGCCTGTCAGCAGCGATCCGGATCCGAGCGGGGGAACGCGAAGAGGTCCCCCCGGGAGAGAGAGAGGGGAGGACCCTCCAAGAGAGGGGAATCTCCACTTCACGAAAGGGTCCGAGCTCACAGCGAATGAGGCCGAGCGTTCCGACCAGTGGCCGTTATCAGAGTCATCGGGGAAGGGAAACCACAGCAATCCCCAAAATGTATACATTAGGATACAATAATCTGTTATCCTGTATACAGGCAATAAGTTGTGCAAAAAAAAAAAAGAAAGCACAAGTACATTGGCTACTGCGAAATATACACTAAAGCGGTCACAATACACGCTATATTCATCAAAGAATACGTATCCGTGCCATTACCCCTATACGAGAGGAATGCGCATATGAACAGCATCCATCAGCGCTCTGACGCATGGCCTCAGAAAGTTGTCCACGAGTCCTGACGACTCATATAAAATTGACGGCACCCATTGCCTAGAACAGAAATTTGTGGTTCGTTTGCCAACCTTCTCGATCGAATGAAATACACGAAACCGTGAAAGTAGGTTCGAAAAACACTCGATGAAATCGCCGGACGATATGAAGTATTGGCGATGAGAAGCTCGCGAGTGGTGCTTCTGCTTACCCATACAGCTTCCTATATACTGACGAAGCCTGGCAGATCGCCACGAGAAGCGGCAAACGTAATTGAAAAGGTGGAGAGGCAGACAACGGATGAGAAAATAGCCACGTGACTGGTGCCTTGCTGCGGCGAGACGCCGAAACACGCTTCTCCCGAGTGTGTTTCGGGTCTTCGCCGCTGCAAAAGCTGTGCGCTGACGTCCAGGTTCCCCGAGAAATGGCTCTTTGATGCTCTGTGCTACCAGATCCTCGTGTTCCATATCTGCGATCGGGCACTTTATGGTTCCGCCGTCGAACTGCCAGGCTTTGTGAATATACAGGAGGCTATGGTTTACCTCACTATGGGTAGTGCACGTGCTAACCACGCGGTTGTGCATTAGTTTTCATAGTGCATAGAAACTTGGCATTCCACGCGCTTTCACGAGCAGAGGAAGTTAAAGTATCCAAACGTTTGGTTGTAAAAAAATCCACAACGCGGCAATACCCAGACTTCTCGCCGCGAATCAGGCACCTGGCCAATTCCGTTCCCCTTGCATGTGCGGGGAACTACGTGCATTTGCAAGCTTGCCAAGGCTAGATACGTTCACGCTCACGCTGCACATGCTTGCACCCATGGGGCACCAGTCGAACGCAATGCTTGCAATTCTTTGCGATAAAAATTGCTTAAAGGGAAGCTGAAGAGGTTCTTTAAAGAAACGAGTTAAAGGTGAATTCTACAAAATTTTTATTCCGTCAATCTGAATATGACCTTCGTTTGCCCCCAACATGTAACTACTAAACGCGAGAAAACACGAAAAACTTCCCCCACCAATCGTTACGTCATAAAACGGTATTTCTGCCGCCAAGCACGTGGCGCTCGTGTGGCTAGCGCGTGCAATTGCAAGCTTATATTCCCCCACCCAGACAACTGTCGTGACGCATTTTTCTGACCTTTTTGAAAATAGCGAGAGTGCTCGTCCGTATATAGCTTTGATAGGCGCTGAAGATGCGGAAGAGCGGAGATTCCGAAAACTCCCTTTAGGACGACGCAACGCTTCGGGAAGTTCGGGCTTCGGAGGTACTTTGAAAATGATTTTCTGGAGCCACCGTGCACCGAACTGAAAAATAATCTAGATATTCGTGATCCTGGAGGCCAAATGAAGACGACTTTAGTGTTCTTACTCAAACATGGACACGTTTCAGTGTCCCCTTTAATCCTCATCCGTTACTTCCACGTCGGAAACAAAATGTCAGCACTTTTGAAAGGCCGTAACATCAACTTTCCCAAAAAACGGAAAAAAAAATTATATAGAGTTTTAGAGAAACAAAGGTGACATACAAGGCAAAGGGTCACGCAACACTTCCTTGGCTTTCTCCTGTTCAATACTCGGACTGACTGACTGGTGCTCGAAAACGCCCTCCCATTTTGAGCCACATATCTAGAAAAAAGGTCAGGTCTATAAAAGCTGTACGCGAGGCCACGAAACAAACAGAACGAAGTTAGGGAGGTTTCCGAAAGGCCTCTTCCATTTCGATTTCCGATATGCGCAACCCCTCGCATCAGTTTCGCCATTTCTGCTTTGTCAGTGCCGCTTTCGGAGATTCGCGGGCGAGGTTGCAGAGATATCTCGGCGAGACGGGCACTTGTAGAGCTGGTTTCTATAGGATGGCGTGCATTCGACCGTAGTCTCCGTCTCGAGAGTTCTTCTGTGCAGCGTTAAACGGATATATCAGCTAATAATAGGTTATATATATATAAAAAAAAAGTCTTTAGACATGCTCGAAGGATACAGATCTGTACGAGGCAAACATGCTTGGGACATATACTTAAAGGGAAGATGGGGCACTTCTACATTTGATAAAAAACGCTTGAATTGTGTTCATTTGGCCTTTAGAATAACAGATATCAAAATTATATTTCAATGCGACGCGCCGGAGAGCCATACGAGCAATTTCAAAATAGGACTGAAGCCCCGCCTTCCTAGCCTTGAGCAGCCAAAAGATCCGTCGATGACGTCACGGACAGCGACTGTCTTTCGCGTTTTTCCCGCGTTTAACAATACTTGCGCAGCAAATGGTTTGGGTATTCGGGTTCACGGGGTAGAAATACACTAGAACTCACTTCTAACTCATTTTTTCCAAGAAGCTCCGTAGCTTCCCTTTAAGTGTGTGCGCGGTCAATTGTCTCATCGTATCTATCGTATCAGGTACGAGCCGCGCGTGTCCACGGTTTTGTGAGCGGCACGGACGCAAGAGCGCCCGACTTTCCACCGTGCTTTCTCGGACAAATTTTTCGTGCAAAACTAAAGACCTTCATACGCGGCGTTTCTGAATGCATAGGACACGCGAGCCTTCTTGGTAGTCCAAATCATAGCTGCAAAACTTTTACCTAAAAATCTTTAAAAAAAAAAGAAGAAAAAAACGCTTTGTTTTTTTGTTTGCGGCAGAGCAACACGACGTCCCCCGAGCTTAGTGACACCGTGTATACGAAGACCACGGAAGCACCAATTTTTTCGAATCGTACAACGATCGTCGACCACTTCGCCACCTCCGCATTATGCGCAAAAAATGACGGCACCCCACTACAAAATCAAGAAATGCAGTGCCCATACACTCTAACGAGTCTAAGCTCAGCTTCGTCATTGGCCCTAATGCCAACTATGCGCGCTGTACAGCGAGGCTCAGCGCTGAGCACAACTGAGGGGACTAACGCAAGACGGCGGGGCGAGGCGGGACAGGGACATGACCGCCTGCATCGATGAGTCAGCGCCACGCCGCTGACCAATCGCAGCAGGCGGCGATGCTCCGGTTCCTTCGTTCCGCCGCCTTGCATTTGCATGGCTCAACTGTCCCGTCGCCTAACCATGCGCCTCGCGCCCCGTGCCCTGGTCCCGCACTCGCTCCTCGCGCGCCCGCCGAATCGTCGCCAAAATTCCGGGCGTCCAAAATCCCCGCATCCCCCCCCCCCCCCCCCCCCCGCTCCCCTTTTTCTAGATTGTTCATATTCCACAATATCAGAAAGCACTCTTCATTCCTGCGTATGTTTGCGCCAACCAAATATTCTGGCGGGCTAGTTGGTTATACAAACTAAATTACAAATAGCGCTAGGACGAGGATAGACGAAGAAGTGGACAGGACAGGCGCTATACTAAATTACAATTAGCGCTAGGAAGAGGACAGACTGTCTTGTCCACTTCTTCGTCTGTCCTCGTCCTAGCGCTATTTGTAATTTAGTTTGCACCAACCCTCGTTGGCGGGTCAGAACACTTGGCAACAATTATTAACCTCCCGTAGCCAATAACTGGCTCCTCATCTTAAAATTAAGAAACGGTGAGAATAACAGAGTATTTGTCTGCTTTCCCACCGGTCTCTCCCTCCAACAGAGCCATATCAATAGCGCCGCTCAACTTTAAAAAGTCTTAAAGCAGACACCCTGACTACCTCGGGTGAGGAGAGAGCACGCACATCAAAGCAGGCATATTTGTTTTCAAATAAAGACTCATATACAATCAAGGGAGAAAATGCCAATAACAGACGATTTGGCTGCTTTCTGGCCGCTCTCCCCCTCTTTACCAAGCATCACCACTAGCGCCGCTTAACTTAAGATAAGGCCCGTATTCTATAGTCTTTCCATCGTCCTGGGCTGATGCGCTGGAAGCATGACTGTCCAAAGGAGCAAGGCGGGAGAACTGGACAAATAAATCACAAAGAGGACAATTGACGTCTCACGCGATCGTCTCAATGTCTTTCTACTGGTTCTTGGGACTCTCGAAGACTCTCCTTGGCGTCTCTGATATCCTCAGTGTTGCTCTTAAGAGTGATCCACCAAAATGACGTAGCACAGAAGAGAGCGGAAGGTCCCCGGGGCCATTATCTGAGGGCGACTCGCATACACGCCGCCCGCGCACAGCTCAAGGATATCCGTCGCTCCCCCAGTCACGCCTGTCGGGGCGTTCGACGGGCTGCACAACTGCTGCTGCTCGAAGCAGCCCAGGTATCTGGCGTAGTCCTTTCCAGCAGGGTACCCTAGGACTTGCCCTTAGCCTGGGAGGGGCATCCGAGGAGGCGTCCGTGGCGGGTGATGCTCTTCTCGTTCATCGTGACTCTGCTCTACCGGACCCCAGACAAGCGGCGAGTCCCACGTTGGTCTGCCATTTGTGGTATTCTCGCTCACCGTTTGTCCGGAGAAAGGAGCCGAGATACCTCTAATCTTCGAGCCCCATGTTGGGCGGCTTACGATGTCGTGGCGGAACTGTCTTGTCCCTTAACCACGCACCTCGCGCACCGTGCCTCGGTCCCGCGCTCGCTGCTCGCGCGTCCGCCGCCTCGTCGCCAAAGTTCTGGGTGCCCGAATTCCCTGAGAACCTAAAATTTTGAAACATTAATAGCTCGCAAACATACGACCAGGAAAACACGATAGGTATTAAAAAATAAAAGAAGACTTCGGGTAATTAGCCCGCAAATATGCCAAGTAGCTAAAAGCTGCCGCTTCAACAATGGCATACCCTGCCAATATTGCAAACTGCGGGAGTAGCTCTTCCTCCATTTCCTCCCTCCTTCCCCCAAAAAACCTTCTAGATAATAAAGCCTTAGTGCTGATGGAGATGTCGTCATCAGCGAAGGCCAACGCTGGTCACAGATTGGACACGACGATTGCGTCAACGTTCGGCTCAAACTTGACTCAAAGCGCTGACGCAGCACTCGTTTCCAATATGTGTCCTGCGTTGGCCTTCGCTGGTGACGTAAAAATGTCAGCGTTCCGGCCTTGCCTTCTAGGCGGTACTGCCCCCCCCCCCCCCCCCCCCTCACCCACAACCCGCCCCGTCCCTCTATCCCCTAGTGAAGACGGGGCACCGCATATCAAGCCGGGGGCGCAGTCCTTTCGTCTATATCGGCTCGGCGTTTGCTGCGCTCGGCTAGACTGCCATTTCTCCGCCAATGCAGCTCACGTCTCCGCATAAACGCTGCTGCCGGATTATTGGAGGGGACAGAAATGAAAAAGGAAGATCGTTTCGCTTGCAGGGGTACGGCTCGCAGCACCGCTAATGCGATTGGCCAGGGAAGAAGAAAAATAGAATGAAATCAATCGAGAACGACAGAGAAACAAAATTAATCGCCCCTATTCAGAGCTCGAGTTGATCCAGCTCGCCCTGTAACCTGATCCCCACTAACCTCACACGCGTGCAGTAAGCCTGACACGAAACAATGGGGTTACGAGAGTCACTTACAGTATGAGAACGACAGGGAAGGGGTTTCCGGTGCCCCGCCTTTAGCACGACCTTCCCTCGGATAACGCACCGGCGTCTCGCGAGCTTCAAGCGTGGAAACGCAGCCAAGGCACGACGCGACGCCAGGGCGCCTCAGAGAGACGCCCCGCCGTTCTCATTCTGTAGGCAAATATGTGGCGGACAAGTTCGTCCGCTCCTGGCGCATCTCGTGCGTTTGTTCACCGCCTAAAACTCGGCCACCACGTGCTTTTGTTGACCCTCTAAAACGCGGCCACCACGTGCTTTTGTTTACCCTCTAAAACGCGGCCACCACGTGCTTTTGTTTACCCCCGACTTCGACCAATGGCAGCGCTCGCTTGACTGCCTCTCATCGCGCTCCCGTTTCTTGCTCGTCCTCTATGTGTTGCCGTTTCAATGGCGTGGTCCTTCGAGCGTTCCGACGCGCCGAAGACGCTATTTTGGAAAAGTTCATCGCTGTGTATAGAGACCAACGCACTGTTAACAAACAAGCGCTGTTTGCCCACGTGCTCAAAAATCAGATTCGCGTGAGAGGAAGCGTCCGCGCATGCGCAGTAGCGACAGCAGCGCCACCACAGCGCCGTGACGTCAGAGAGTTTAGTTGGTCTTTAGTACAGGTTGAGTCAAAGGGATCAAATGACTTTAAAGCAGCTGTGCAACAATTTCAGGGTTTTGATTAAATAAATCTGGAACTTGATGCCTGACACTTCTGAAGTAAACTACAGACAACAGAATTTGCCTGGATACCCTAGCTTTTATTTTAAAAAATAAAAAAATCCAGGTTTCTGCCACCTCTCAACTTGTACATCGTCTTCCAGGTCACGTGCGCAGTGACGTCGATGGGGTAGGCGCGGGGTTCCGGTAAAGTTGTCTTTCTAGAGCCATCAGTGAGCAGTGAGAGCTCATCCGCTCGCGACCACGTGACCACGTGCTGGCGCGCGAAGCGCGAACAATATGGTGAAAGGAGGAAAGCCTCATCCGTGTCCGGCCATACCCGTCCGGCCCTGCCCCCCTCCACCTCCGGCTTCTCGCGGTTGTTCGCGGTAGCAGATAGACCTGACGGTTTTGTGGACCTAGAATAAATGGCGCTACTAAAACTCCTTATAATAAAAGTTTTGTCGATGATACCAGGTTTTTGCCGCATTTATATTTATGTTGCAACGACAAGATTTATAGAAAAAGTTACCTTTTATCGAGCAGGTATTCGCACAACTTGCTATCTTTTTTACAACTACCCAAGTGAGTCACGCCGCTTGTTTCTCATGGCCGCCGCTCGCGGCTGCAGGTCGGGGAATATTCTGATTTTCGCCTCGCTATTGCGCGGCGGAATCGCAACATTTCGATGAAAGGAGGTGTGCTTTCTGTCATATGTGACAAGGTGAACAATGTCACAACTAGAAGGTGCAAATTCTTTTAACGTTAAAATCGTTGCACTGCTCCTTTGAAGACCGACGACCACTTCGCGCTTTCCCCTTTTTCCCCGCTTCCTCCTCTCCTCTTTTATCCTGTCCACCGTTGCCAGTTTCCTCCTCCCCCATGGTGTGAAGGATCTTCTGCCTTGCAGAATCTCGAGTCAAATAGTCGGCCTTTAATCGCAATAATCGGTTTGTAAACATGTCAAGCTATTTTTTTTTTTTAGAGAGGTGGCTGAAAAGAGTGTTTTAGGGGTATGCCGATTTCACTGAACAAACCTACGGCGGACGCTAACTACATCAATAACTTCAATTATAACAACGAACGTAAATTCCAGAGGTGGGAAGAGCCCATAACAGCTGTCACTGTAAAACGTGAGATCCATAAGCGGCCGCGTTCACTAAAAAGAAGGGTCTGACTGGTGCAACAGTCGACAAATGGCGGTAACAGACATGTCCAAGTTCGGTCTTTAGGTCTTGTTACATCGCGTCTGTAAAAGGAGACCACTGGTCAAATTGGTTTCATCAAATCCGAGCCCGGCGTTCGTCTGCACGCGCCCCCAGCTTTCAGTGCCCACGCTCCTTGAGTGGCCACGAGCTGATAAGCGCCAGTCTGTCAGTCAGTACCATAGCTTCCTCTATACTGACAAAGCCTGGCAGATCGTCACGTGACCATAGCTTCCTCTATACAGACAAAGCCTGACAGGTCGTCACGTGACCATAGCTTCCTCTATACTGACAAAGCCTGGTGGACCGTCACGTGACGCGGTCGCCGAAAGTGAGAAGGTAGAGCGGCAGACAAAGGGCACGTAGCGGGCGCCCCGCTGTGGCGAGACGCCGAACACACTTGTCCCAGGCGACGGAATATCCGCGCGTGCTTCTCGCCTTCCTCGGGCTAGCGCTTCTTTTCTCGTCGGCTTTGAAAACCATGTTTCGGGTCCTCGCCACTGCAAAAACTGTGCGCTGAATACCAGATTCCCCGAGAAATGCTCTGTGCTACCAGATCCTCGCGCTCCAAATCTGCGACCGGGCACTCTTTGGCTTCGTCATCGAACTGCCAGGATTTGTGAGTATAGAGGAGTATATATGTTAGTACATAGCAGGTCTGACCTCAAATCCTTCCAACCAGAGCTCGGCTTCTCACAACCCCGCGTGCTTTTGGTCTCCCCCTCTCCCTCAGTTTCTCGACGCATTGACAGCATACTGCGACGACGCGTGCTCCATACGTACAAGCGAGAACAGCAGGAGCGTCCAAGAAATTTCGGCCGGTTCGCAATATGAACCTGTATCCTAAAATACTTCTGAGTGTGCGTGCCTGGTCTTCACTTTTTACGTTAACGCTATAGTAATCTCCGTATTGGCTGTAGCTTTAGCAACGTCGGCTAAACTTATTTGCACCCGGGCATGAACGTGCTCAGCTCAGTCCAGAACACACGGCCGCTACAAATAAAGAGCATTCAGCCTACGTGAAAGCATCCCATTACCCTTTTGCGAACCAGAAAGTGCCGTAATGTGCACCTTACCTTTTCGAGAGAAAAAAAGAAACAAACAAAGAGACAAAAACAGCTAAGCTTTATGCATTACTGCATAAGCGATCAGAAGATTAATTAATTCTCATTATTCACCGATGTACGAGCAAGCCGTCGTTCTTATTCGAGAAAGTAGGAAAAGAAGCCGGGAAAGATATATTCCTCGATCGACAACACAAAACAAAAGAAATATTTTTTTGTTGTTTTTTGTTTGCGGATTGCCTCACTCGAATGAACTCCCGCTTCTTTATTTATTATTCCAATCGTTTGCCTCCACCAGTTTCTAATATTACCTTAAGTACAAAAAACACGCACGCACGCACGCACGCACGCACGCACGCACGCACGCACGCACGCACGCACACACACACACACACACACACACACACACACACACACACACACACACACACACACACACACACACACACACACACACACACACACACACACACACACACACACACACACACACACACACACACACACACACACACACACACACACACACACACACACACACACACACACACACACACACACACACACACACACACACACACACACACACACACACACACACACACACACACACACACACACACACACACACACACACACACACACACACACAAAAAAAAAAAAAAAAAAAAAACGAACTTCGGGATCGGATATTCCTCCTCCAATTTTCCTTCCCGACGGACACGGTTAATTAATTTTGCTCCCAACGTCAGAATAATGAACACTAGACCGAACAGCGCGATAAGATGGCTGTTTGCGGGTATGCCAATCCCCGCTGCAGATATCCTTCCCATTTCGCTGGTCTGGCAAAAAAAAGAAGAAAACCCTATCGGAAGAAATCGTTGGGACATATCAGACAGAAACCAATATCGCCTTGCTTAAATAAAACACACGCACACACACAGAAAAAAAAGAACTGCCTCGATTATTTCGATAAACCCGAAGAGCATAAAAACCAGTGACTCGTGCATGCGTAATGAACGCGTTATGATTTATTATGCTTGGTGACGGGCATCTCTGCGTGGTTTCGGACGCGTTGCACGCACGACACGCTTATATGCTCCCCGGGTTAATGCCAATGACCGAGACACGATTATTTATATATTTATTTATTTAGTAATATCGCGAATCCTTCAAGATCCAAACAGGTGTGGGATTACGTACATAAGACACACAAACACATCAATTGTACGGATATTTTTCATGGGGTTAAAAGTTGCATCCCAATGACCGTTAAGATGGAGACAACAAATGCAGGGGATCAACGAGCTCGCCAGGCGCGCATGGTGGTGACACTGCGCATTTAATGTGGTGAAGTGAGGCTCTCTACAAACTAGTTGACAGATGCGCTATTAACTGCCGACTCCTGTAGCTGGTTCCCTTCCCCTATTCAGGACCCGCGACGTCGTTACATCATCACGTGGGGAGTGACGAGGCGTCACTCGGCTGCCAGCTGCGCGCGACGATGGTCGTCTGCTACGCTGGCTCCCCTGAGCCATACTTAGTTCAGACCCCCTTGCGCTTCCGCTCGGATCCTTCGCGAGGCGCGGAGCAGAGGCGTCGGTCTGCGGATCGCACAGTCCGGGGTTCGGTTCACGCAGAGAATCTAGGTAATCATATCGAAGTATAATTATTTGTGACTAAGTATGCACTCGATATGCTTGACGTGCGTATGCATCGCCAATTATGGGCTGTGTACACTTTATGTCGCGCTGGCCTGCGGGTAACGGCTTTTCGTCAAGCTCGAGCATAACGTGTTAGAGCTACTCTTATTAAAGCGCAATTGGATTTTTGTCTCGATGATTTCCTGCACAAATACGGACAGAGAGCATTTGACTTTTTTTTTTTTTCGCTCTCTCGTATTTTTCGCTTTTATTTAACTTTGGGAAAATAGAAAAAAAAAAAAAGAACTTATTTAGAAATGGCAGACCCCGTCGAGACAAGCAACATTCAGGTTCATTATCGTGCTGCTGCAACATAAGAATACCCGGTCGGTCACAAAGAAAACAATGAAACGGCGTACTCCGACAAACAACGCACCGTTCAATGCCTAAGGCGCCGATGCACATCAGGCATTCTGCTGAACTTTGCTTCTATGAATGTCAATATTGAGAAAGAAAGAGAGAGAGAAAGAGAGCCCTATTCTCTCACTTCATGGCGGCAGGAAAAATAGTGCCTTCGTACTGAAGTAGTGAGGCCATTTGTCACGGCAGTTCTTAAACGGCAAATGTGCTCCCCCCCTTCCCCCCCCCCCCCCCCCCGGCCCTTAAAAAGAAAACAATATGTAAAGTACTTTGATGTAACTAAAAGTGCCGCCTGTAAAAAAACAAAAAACAAACCTTACAAAAAAAAAATATAAACTACACGAAAACAGCTTTCTAGTGACACGTCGCAAGACACATTTGAGCGATTACGAAAACAATTTTTGTACCAGTAGACGTTTGGGAATAGTTCCGAGCTCGAAATGAATCGCGCCCGACGTAAATATTATCACGAATGACAGACAGAAAGATGGTTGATGCGTTAAAAAACAAACGTCGTTTTTTTTTTTTTTTTTAGACAAACTTGTGCTTACCCCCCCCCCCCCCCCCCCCCCATTAAAAAAAGAAAAAGAAAACGAGGTACAGGCGCTGTGGGCGCCCAAGGCGGCGTGGCAGCTGGATCGAGCGCTTGCAAAAGGCTGGCTCCGTCTTGCCACGTGGAGCCCCTTATGAACAAGCGGGGGTTTCTGGAACAATCGGCGTACAAGGCTCGGCCCGTAGAACAAGCGACAGGGTTCTCGAATTTATCGGAACGCGACATTCACAGATATAACAAAACTGTACGTCCGCTCCCAGGAACTGAACGCCGGCCGCATTCACGGGAGCCAACCCCGATAATCGTTCGGCCACGGACGCGCTTGCTCGAGCGAACGCGCCTGGCATTATACGCCTCGCAAGTGGGCTCATTTTCGTCTTCTACGCATGAGAAAGGAAGTAGCGGTGACGTCAGAACGCCGAACCCTGATTGGCTGATCGCGACCCCCTATCTGAGCGTCGTCTGCTCCTTTGCAACGTCGTCTGCTCGCAACGTCGTCTGCGTCTGTCTTACCTTTCCTGCGACTTTCGGAAGTGTAGGTCTTTACGAGCGAGCTCGACTTTGCTTTTCAGAGAGGGCAGACGAAATAACTTGAGCGGTACGTTGTTTTTGTCTAACAACTAGGAGACGCGCATCAAGGAGGGAAGTCAAAGGACTCACTGGTGAGGTGTCCCGAGGCGCCGAGGTTTGTTTGCTAAGAACCGATAGTGAGCGTGTTAGTGTCCGCAAGTTCCCTCCCAAATACTTTTTCCCTCCTTTCGTGTGCGGCGAGACCCCTCATTCTTTAACGGCGTCGGCGGGTTGGCGCAGTTAACGTCGTCTGCTTTACGTCTGCTAGTCAAAGCGATGGCTGCTTTACCTTTCCTGCGTCTGTCGGTGATTCACCGCTTTTTCACCGGCGAGAGTCACCGTTGCCTCGGGAAACAAGGAGATAACAAGAGGAAGATATTGACCTCTTAATCTAAAACTGAGGTCAGCGATCAAAGTATAATACGGGAAGAGTTCACAAGGGTCGCGCGGGCATATTCTATTCAGCACACCAGCCGGTCGTGGGCAGACAGTCGCCGAGTCGCGGAGTGCCTGCTAAGCCTAACTGCCGCGCTTGCTTGGTCGCGTTCGGTGGAATCTTGGCCGTTGGAGCTTTTCCCGGGTGTTTGTGGATCCAGCGTTCTTGTTCGCCGTGGTCTGTTTCAAGTGCTTTTTACTTTTTTTCTTGCTGCTTGAAGTCGGGACGCGTGAGAAGCGTACGTAGAAAAATAAACGTCCGTGGGTCGTCGCGACCGCGACGCTGTCGGCCATGCTGATTTGATCGTAAGAAGTGCTATGACAGCTTCGGCGCTGTCGTAGGATTTCGTCGTAACCTGCGCAAAACTTACGAAAATTTCGTTTCGTGAATACGAATTTGTTTTTAAGTTATGTCTTACGCACATTTTTGGCGTAAGATCGTTTCGTGAATCTGGCCTCTGCATTTCCGAATGTTGCAGGAAAGGTAAGACAGACGCAGACGACGTTGCGAGCAGACGACGTTGCGAAGGAGCAGACGACGCTCAGATAGGGGGTCGCGATCAGCCAATCAGGGCTCGGCGTTCTGACGTCACCGCTACCCCCTGCGCAAGAAGCAGACGAACTTGCCCTCCGCATTCCGCTAAATTGTTCTATCTTGTGTCGTTTCTTTTTCTCATTTTTATTCGGGGGAAAAAGGAAAGGGCGGAGTGTGGGTGGGGGGGAGGGGGAGGGTAGTTTAGTGACAGAGATTGGGAGACACGATCCTATTCCAGGTCCCCGAAAGTCTCGCGGAACAGAACCACGTGTATTTGGAATCATTCATTACTCGAGATATATAGCTTCTGCGACTTAAATAATGTCGTCGAAATAGTTTTCTTTCTTTTTTTCTTTTTTTTTTCTTTTTGACGGGAAAGTTATTTTTGTGGTGTCCGTGCAAACTTCCCATAGACAGACTTCGTAAGCGGTAACAGGAGAACAGTAGGCGCTCTCGTAGTCGAAATCCATGCGTCATACAAAATTCACTGCGTTCGCTGTAGCCACGATCAGAGATTTACCTGCGGATACGCCTCAAGCAGTCTTCGAAGCTTCGCCTATACATGTATGGTTAGAACATGTGTTCAAACCATCTTTGTATGACTAATGTGAAGTCCCGTCGTTCAGGAAGAAACACGTCCGCAGAGCGCGCCCTCTATCGTACATAGTGTTCCCTTAAAAGCCGCTGGTGTTTGTTTGCGTTCGTAAACGCGAAGAGAGCGCGAATCTTATCGAGGAGCTTTAGCCATTCCGCACTCAACGACACCGGATAGCGGATGCTCGGGAAAATATCCTGGGTGCAATATCAAACAGGAACAAGCGTCGGACCGCGCATCCGCAGTGCTTCGGAGGAAGCGCCGCGCGCTACCTGATGCCGGCGGCACGAGGCGGCTCCTCCAGATGCGGCCACTTTTCGTGTTCCAGCTAAGAGAGTTCACGACGAAGGGCTGGCGGCGACTCAATACCGGACGCGTCAGAAACACGCGGCTCGAGCGGGGCGTCCAGATTCAATCTGGGGACGCCCCCTTGACCCTCCTCCCGTTCGCCCTCTCTTTATTTTCCCCAGGCCTGCAGCGAAGGAGCGGGCCTACTATTCCATCGATGTAATCTCGCTAGTTCTGTCGGTAGAAGAAACCGTAAGAGATGGGATTTAAAGGGGAACTGACCGGGTATTTACGCTCGCCGAGGTTTTTAGTTGTACGTCATTTGCAACGCTGCGCTCGTGGTCGAGCTCGGTTCAAACGCCCGCTCAAGTTTGGGAACTCGAGCGCCATTCACCGGATGAGCGCGGGCAGCTGCGGTAGCGGGACAAACAGTGGCGCAGCGGCCGCTTAGAAATCAATTAATGATTTTAAAAAAAAATCTAGATAGCAGGTAACGACACACACTGAAAAGTCTCAGGACGTTAACGTGTAGATCTACAGTCTCGTTATTTTTTTAACTATGTTTAATGTACACTAGCTCGTTTGCGCCGCTACATTAATTTCATCGGTTCTCCTAGCGTCGCCCGCTGCAATCGCATCGCTTGCATGGTCTGCTGCGGGCTCCGTCAGATCCGCGGCGAGTCCTCCGCTAGTGTGCATCAGTTTTGGAATGATAACGGATGGGTCCCACAGCGTTGCATAGAAACACGTAATATTCAAAAAGGTTCGTGTACTTGCGTGGTGCACGTTGAAGACCCTAGGTTAATATAGTCGTGCTGCACGGGGGAATTTCCGCTTTCGTCTACAGAGGAGACGGAGGATGCCCCCTTCGAGGCAGACCAACTTCGCTTCCTCTAAACATCCACACCCATTTGACTGAGTTTAGACCATTTTTCTTTAGGTGCGAAAGGCACGAACAGCGACGTCACACGCATAAACACGGAAACCGCAAATCCACATTTTTTTTTTTTTTTAATTTTCGGTTTTTGACGGTTGTTGTTGAGGTTGCGATAGTTGGAAAGAATTCCCAGGGACATCCAGCCCACACTTTGCGGGAGTCAACACAGTGCAACAACACTCTAAATTTTTCGAGGGCCAGTGGACGAGGGCCCTGTCTCGAGCGGCACTCGGAAGCAAATGGCAGCGCACCACGAACATGAACGACACTAGGACGCGAATGGCGGTGGAACAGCCTCTCGGGCCACGTATCTTGCGCGCTTCCACAACCAAGGTTGGCGGTACTTGTAATCGTGAATTTTATGGACGGGCTTTAGCTATACGTCCGTGGATTGCGCCACCTGACGATGGCAATAAGCAAGAAACCATCTATAAAGCAGAGGAAGAGATTTCGAGTGTCAAATAACTAATGGTGAATTCATCTCGCACACTGGGAGCGTTCCAAATGCGCCCCTTTTGGAGCTTGTGTCTTTTACTGGTACATCCGGCTCAAGTTGGTCATCTTCTGTTCGCAGATTTCTGGCCGTGGTGCGCCTCCGACCGCGCCGTCAACTTCGGAAGATGTCCCCGGAAGTTGGCAGTAATGTGCAACTACGCATGCGCGCCGCGGGCCGAAAATGTCCGTTCTGGTCCGCCCGCTCGGTCGGTTGTTTACGCGCGTGGTGACGGGTAGTGTGTGGTGTGCGTGCATTACAACTCGTGCGCTGTTACCCCGCATGGTACGGGAATAGAGAGGCGGGACTGGAACGTGGCAGATCGCACGCGCTCAGATCTGCGATCCCGGGAGGAAGAACGAGAAAGGGCACTACAGAAGATCCCAGGAACGAAGCAGATGCAACGTTAGGCCTGTTCATTTCACCGGAACTGATTGTTTACCTTTGTATGCTGCTTGCCGTCGGTGTTTTCTTGCGCAATAAAGCAAGAACAGATTAGGCACCAACTGTGGCAGTGACGGTTTTTATAACTCTGTGTGTTCCTTAATTCTGAGCTCTGCCACTGGAAATCACTGCGTGTCCCGTAGTACCAGGGCGGCAAAAGCAGATCTATTCTTCTGTCGATTGTGACATGACCTCCGTGGGTAAGCGGTCGACCTGTGTCGGGTATTTTTGCTGGTGGACAGCAACCATATGGATTGGTCGTCGGATAGTTTATTCAGCGCGTCGAGTCGGAGCTCGGGCAAATTCAAGCAGCGGCCATCTTGAAAGACACACCGTCTCCGGCGGGTCGCTCTAAAAATGCGCCTCCATCTTCCGCTCGTCGATTCGGAGCGGGTGCCACGGAGCGGTTTTTCTCCTCCCTCGCAGATGTTTGGAAAACAATCCCAACCTATCAGTGGAATTCACCACAAGAAGACGAAAGCTGCTGCTGCAGCTCGAAGTGATTTAGGTCACCCCTGTTGAAGAAACAGAACTAGTTTTACAGCGGAGCTGTTAAGGGCTAGGTTACCGAGGATAGTGTCCATGTATGTCGACACAAACCTACCTGGAACTCTACCGCCATCTATAAGCGACGGCGGCAAGCACACAACGAGAATGGTTTCCGCCGTCGCTCGTAGATGGTGGCAACCTTTCCAGCTGCAATAGAAGAATAGATAGTTGGGCGCGTTGGTGGGAATTCATCGTAGGAAACAGCGCGAAAAACAGACGTCGACGAAGAAGAAGCACACAGTGTATCGAGTACAGCTCCGCTGGTCTTCCTTCTTCACGAGAGTGGAAAGGCTGAACGATTTTTTGGGAAAGGGGTGGGGGGGTGGGAGAGGGGGGGGGGGGGTGTTTGTTGTTTGGTTGGGGTTTTTCCTTTTCAAATTTAACAGAAAAGATTCGCGCAAATAAACCGCCTGTTGCCTTTCGAATCTAGAGCTATAAAAGTGGAGCGTAAACCAGGCACAAGCAAAATGCAAGCTCGACTGAAAAAAAAAAAAAAAAGAATAGTACGACTATTTATTTTTTTTGGAACGTGAAGTCAATTTCCGAAGTGGAAGCACGCGGAAACGCCTAAATCGGTTCATCTTTAAAAAAAAAGGCAGTTGATAAAGAGCATTATACACGAGACGGTGTACGTACAAGTAAAATAACACAAATAATAAACGCAATCGCGAGGATAACGGAGTTAGCCTCGCCAGAGCACGAACGCGGAAAATAAAGTTATTGGAACGTTTATAATCACATTTATACTCCTGTTTCCTGCGTACCAAATTCGAGTTCTGGAGCTCGGAAGTCACGCACTGGCGAAGAGCGGGACTCGAGAGCGCGGCTTCAAAAACCGGCGTGACTGCGAAAAAACAAACAAAAAAACGCGTTAAACAAACTCACGATCTCGTGCGCATGGGTCCCGCAGCGCTGCATAGAAACACGTGATATTTGACAAAGTTCGTGTAATCACTTCCGCGGTGCACGTTAAAGAACTTAGGCTGTATAGTCGTGCTGCACTTGGGAAATTTCCGCTTTCGGCTACAGAGGAGACGGAGGATGCCCCCCCAGGCAGAGCAACCTCGATCCCAGTAAACATCCACACACATTTGACTCTGAGATTCGACTATTTTTCTTTATGTGCGAAAGGCACGAGCTGCGACGTCAAACGCATGAACGCGCGAGCACGCAACACACACACACACATGGATACGTGTGCAGTTTGTGGCAGCAAACACATACAGACGCAGACGCAATCGCACACACCCACACAAGTCCAATGCACTCAGAAACAGGCACTGCACATACAGGCACCCATACGTTGACTGCTCGACACGGTTAGCGGGAACAAGCGATATCGCCGAGTTTGCCTCTTTTTTCCTCCTAAAATCTAGGGCCCGTCATCAAAACCGCCATCGGGGTGAGCAGTGCTCGCTTCGCGCAATAAGCAAAAAGAGGTAACATTTGGGTCCGGGCAGCACCCCTTCCGAAGTAAAATTGAACCAAAACGCCGAGGTCGCGTTCGCGCTAACAGTGTCGCGCATTGTACAGCCACAGTCGCCAAGAGCGCGCAACAGTCGCGCGAGCAAGCACACAGACATGCCCCCGCGAACAGATACAGGGACACACCAACGCGAATATACCCAAATAGACATTCAGACACGAACAAAACTGAACAAACACGCGGACACGTACACGCATAGATGCGAAGGCAAACACAAACAGCCAGTATTTACAGCGGCGCAAACCGAGATACTCATCAAGACCAACCACGTTTCCTCTCCCCTCTTTCGCGCGCAGGTGAGGGGAAATGGCGCGTGCAAGCAAGCTCGCTGCTCTTTTGAGCTCTCCTCCGTACCGCAACGAATAGGCACGGTAAAAAAAGGAACAAGACCAGAAAGGAGGGGGTGAACGTCGAAGAGCGATGATACCCAAAGAAGGTGCTCGGCGCACGGTGATGTGCGTGGGAGAGCGGAGGCCCCTTTTTAAAATTAGAAGAGCGCGCCGCAGTGCGCATGGCGCCGGGGGACCCCACATCGCTCTTTCGGTGGGCATAACCTCGGAAGCAGCGGCCAAAGAAAGATGGAGAGAAAAGAGTGTGAGAGAGTAGGCACGACAAGGTAGAGGGAGGCTGACGCAGTTGCGGAAATATTAATAAGCATGCGCAACCCAAGCATCGAGACTAAAAATAAAATCTAACTTAAAAAGAGGCGAAAGCGAGCTTCGAATACATTTTTCTGCCTCCTTTTGGGTTTCTTTTTTTCGTTTCTATTTTTTCTCGCTCCTAAAGGGTTTGAGTCTAGATTTAGACTGCGCGCCGCTAAAACGCATACATACATGTACGTAAACTTAAATACGCAAAGATTAAAAAAAACAAAAAAAAAAACGGGTGAGCAGACCTAAAATTGAGACGACGACGCTCCATGTACATCCATTAGTTTGAGCCAGTACTGGAAAAAAATAAAAACGAAAATGACGTTTTTTGGGGGTAAAATCTTGTTTTTTTTTTAGTTTTTTTTTAATACAGTGTCATTTAGTGGCTCAAAAAGCAGCTTCACTTTCGACAATCTATTGCCGTCATCAAACTTTATTTCATCGCGGGGCACTGTGAACATCGGCCGTCACTGCCAAATGAGTGTTGGTTCTTCGACTACCCCATAGTTCTTTGTTGCTTTGTTTCAGTTTACCTGGTGGGAACACAAGGACTGACCAGCACAAAGCGGCAACCCGTAAGCCCCTCGATTAAATCTCCGCCATCAAATGCTAAAGCCAAACGTGTGCCGAAAAGAATGACGGGACCACACTCTCAAATAAAGGCGTAAGCAAGCCGGTGTATCTCATTTGTGCGTCGTGCTGTACTGCCATCTCGAACAGGGATGCCTTTTGTATCCTTATCAGCCTAAAGGAGGTCGCCCTTAGTCTAACAATGACGCCGTACACGAAGATGATGATAGTGATCAAAGTTGCGAGACGGAAGTTGGAAAAGGGTATATTTATAGGGCCGGCGCCCCTGAGCTCTTAAAACGCTTTCTTTTCTTCTTCATTTTTTTTTTTTCGGAGCGTAGATTTGGGAGGGGGATTAGGGGTGTCTTGCGACCTCGCAATGGTAGCAACGAGATGGCCGAGTTGGTCCTGGAGATGGCTGAGACCCTGCGGGTCAAGAAGATTAAAACATTAGCCATCTCATGGCTATCAACATCTGCCGAAGTGGTGAAGACGAGGGAGAAGTATTTCATCTAGGGAATCATAAAAAGTCGACGAAGGAAACGAAGTTATTTAGTAAACGAAAGTTGACTAAGGAAAATAAGTTATTTAGTAAATGGTCGTTAGTCCAGCAGAGTGCGTGTGTATGTTCCTTATCTCTCTTTATCTTGTATATTTCTTCCTTCGTTCAGCTGGCAAATCTCTCACGCACTGAGTCACGTTTCGATCCATGCTTTCTCGTGTCTTTGAATGGGTTTCGATAATCCCATTAAGAATTACATCTCGATAATAGGGCATTTGAACGCGGGACATATGCACAATCGATCAAACATAAATCTCAAAATGTTCCCATCCAACGGCTTCCCATGGAAAACTTCTCGTGTCTGAGTGCACCATTACTGCGCAACAAACAAATTCGCTTGAAAAAAAAAAAAAGAAGTAAGCGCCCTGGACACGTTGTTTAAACCAGCACTCGGACGAGTTAAAAAGCCTGTGAGGCGCTCATTTCTGGGACAAGCCGCTCACTTCCGGTGGCTTCATACCTGTTTGCGTAATGCGCCATCCAGCCCCCTAGTAAAAATCAAATAGGAAACCCCCCCCCCCCCCTTCCCCCCCCACCCCCCCAAAAGAAAAAAAAAAAAGAAAAACCCAATATGGCGGTTTTGAATGGCGTGAGGATGGCATATCTGGCGAGGATTTCGCAAATGGCTTATATCAAAACCCCATCAAGCAACATTAGCTGTCGCCGTTCTTTTTAGACCTAGGCTAGGGGGCGCAAGCTACCGCCTGTTAGAAAGGGTATAGTCATTAATATCCCTCCATCCATCCAGCAGTAGCACAAGGCGCGGGATTGGATCCGAAATTTCGCCGAACGCTGCCGCAACCCTACGCGTCTAATAAAGTGTGTGTGCCCAAACAATGGCGGCCGCGGATAAGTGTCGACTTTGCAAACTGCAGCGTGCCACCGAATGTACAGGGCCCAGAACCTCGGAATGTTTGGGTTCCAGCCTGCAGGGAGATTGCAAGACGAGGCTCAACGTTTCGTGGAAGAGTCGATCGGAAGGTTACGAGGTCGACGTATAACCCCGACAAACCGCGCTGCAGGTACGGTAGCGCTCTTTCGAGTGTGCACGCATCCTGCCTTCCCACCTTCTTTGTACGAATAAGATATTAATTGATTAACTGAACGATTGATGCTGAGTGTCTGGTTTCCTTCTCTCCACGGCAGGCATCCAAACCTCTTTTCTGTTTCTCGAGACACATGTTCGTCCGACCGAAATCTATAATACCAGACAATTCCTTTCCCGTAAAACTAATTATTGCAGCCTTCGGGGATACAGTTCGCTGATACTAAAAGAAACAAAGCAACCCACGACCCACATCTTGTTTCCGCAGCAGCCTAGTGCAATCTATAGGTCTAAAAACGGCCTGACGGCTTTGTCCTCGCAGCCCGGATGGGGGCGCCAGCATCTTTTCGTGCATGCACAGCAGACTTTTTTGAAAGGTTAATTGGTGAAGCAGTTATTAGATGGCACACGCATTTTGAAAAGGGTCTATTGCTGTCGCGTTCACCGGACGCAACGAAGTCTCCCGAGTTCTGCGCGATCGAGAAATGTTGTAATCACCGACGACACAGGGGGGACAACGCGCGACAAAAATAATCTTCCCGAAAACTATACATAGAAAAGGACCTAGAACGCGGAATACCCTCCTTACAACATCGCAACATGTTTAGGCGCTCTATATATACTGTATACGTGCTCACGACGTCTGTTTACCCATGACGGTTGGGTAGGTTGCGGGCAGCGGGAGCTTCGCATGCCTGCGCCGCGTGGAATTTCGTTGGAGAAACAACCACCGAATGTGTTTCCCGGGACTCGCGCGTGTTCGAGTGGCATCAGGGCAGGCGCACAGCGACGGGCAGGGGAACCCGGGCGCGTTCCTCTCACCCGCACGCGCGCGACAACTGTCGGCGCGCTCGTTGTTTGCGTTTATCTTATACGCACTCGCGAAAAGGCTGAAGTGTACAGCGAGGTAAACAAACCATAATCAATTTCGCACGTCCTGCCCGAAAAAAAAAATTGGGCAACAAATTAAATTTATAAACGTACTATATGATCGCGTCTCGCTACATATTGAGTGTTTGAGTAACCCTACAAGGCTTTTGTCTCGATACACAATGTGCTTGTGTTACTACACAACATGATGTGTCGAACGAAACATCAGGCGCTTCGGTACTCAGCACAATGCACGCTTATGCCGTCCTACATAGACAACGTGGGCTTCTGCCGCGTGCTCGTGGCAGACTACGGAATACGAGCATATACATAGACCGTCTTCTTTTCGTGGTGGCCGCTATGTTGAATTGTGACGTAGCTGAGTTGGTCCAAAATAGTAAACCATTTCATTTGCAGATAGGGAGGCGCTAGAATTCAACGAGTTCACGCCAATAGTTTGACTTTCCATTAGGCTATATTTGTTTTTAATTATTGCTGTAGTTATACTTAAAGAGAGACCGAAGCGGTTCTGTATTTGAGGGAAAACACTTCAATCCTCTTAATCTGTCCTCCAAGATGACGAACACGAGGATTATATTCCAGACTGATATGCCAAGTAGACACAACAGCAGTTTCGAAATAAAGCTGAAGCCCCGCCTTTCGGGCGCGATAGGCGGGGGGAAGAACATCGTGACGTCACATACAGAGATCTCAACATTTCCACGCCTTCTGCAAACCTCGCCCGAGCAGTCAAAAGCGCTGCAAGAGTTCCCACACAAGCGGCCGCGAAACGCAGTTGAAACCTCTGATCATGACGTCACACCCGGCGGTTAGGTTTTCAGTTTGTCTCGAGTCTGTTGATACGTTAGACTCAAATGCTTGTGATATTCCAATTCACAGGACAAAGACACGATAAAATTCACCTCTAACTCTTTTTCTTGTTTTCATGAACCTCGTTAGCTTTTTTTTAAAACCATTTACTTTAGTTTTTTGTTTCCTTTTTTTCGTCCAACCCAACTACGTTATAATTAGGGTGTGTATTTTCCGGTTTTAACCGAAAAACACCGATAAACATCCGTCGGTGACAAAAATACAAAACCGGTGAAAACCGAAAAACACCGGTGGTTGGATATTTTCGCCCTGGTTAAAACCGAAAAACACCGGTCGTTGTACGTTTCCGACCTAGCGAAACCCTTTCCCCGTAGAGGTTCGTCAAACGTGTTATCTCGTGGATCCTGCATTCTTCCAGTGTCTATACTTGGCCTGTACGTGGCGTCAGTCCGCCCTCCTTTCTGGGGGTGAAAAGCGTCTATTTAACGCAGTGAAAGCTAAGCGCTCACACGCCTTTCCCCCATCGTGTCGCCCATGGCCCCCTTTTGTGGAAAAATTAACGCAGCGGAGGGTACGCTCTCACATGCCTTTTCCCCATTGTGTCTGGCCAAGTAATGTCGGTGCAAGCCATGTATTCAGAGGTTGCTGTGGTTCTTGGAAGACACTACCAACATCCGTGTCGTACAGGGCTACTGAGCTTTCAGAACTGAGATGCGTTCCTTGTTATCTGTTTAGTTTCCATGGGCTTTTGGGGAAACGGAAAAAAAAAGTGTTTTGTTGGCGAGGGAGTTTTTCGCTGTATATAAAAGGACCGTTCTGTAAAAAAAATTGTAGACGTGTTTGAGAAGGCGCGTCCGTCCCGCGTCTGCGGGTTTTCTCAACCTGAGACTTGCTTCCCTTCGTCTTCACGCGGAGTAGAAGGCCACCAGGATGGGAAGTAAGCGGAAAGCTCGGGATGACTACGCTACAGATTTCATGAATGAATCGTCGTTCTGGTTCCGCGTGCCAATTGTTAATCCGTGCATAAACGTGGAGCTGCCTGAGGGATTTGTGCCTTATGAAAGTATCTATCGGCTGGTCCTCCGAGACGAGAGCTAGCTGAGTGACCTAGAATCAGAGTTTCTTTGTTACCGCCAGTATGCTGTGACTAGCACCGTTGATCCACTGTTATTTTGGAAACTTCATTTACCTGACTGGCCACTACTGTCCCAAGCCTGGCTGGACATTTTGGGATTTCCTCTGTCCAGCGAAAATGTGGAGCGTGTGTTTTCAAAATTGCGGGTTGTGAACCGCAAGGAAGGTGCTGCCATGACGGATGCAAGCCTCTCGAAGTATGCTTGCATCCACTATAATAACCAAGTGTGAGAAATATATGCTTCTTCGAGAAGTTTATGAAATGTGCGAATAAAATTAGAACTCTCTGTCTGTGATCAATCGCATTTTTTTCCACCGATAATCACCGATTTTAGCCTCGTCGTGAGACGTTCCACCGAAATACACCGGTGTTTCGAAAATAAATAAACACCGAAAAACATCCGCCGATTTTTCTCACAAATAAACACCGGAAAGTACACAGCCTAGTTATAATTCAACATAGCAAGCGTCCCACGAAAAGGGTTTATAGCGCTAGACACTATGTGTTACATAATATGGGCATCTATGTGACAAAGCAATACGTGTTTCCGTAACCCTACACAATATGGGTACGTGTCATGGTACAGAATATGTGCTCAGAACATGCGCTCGTGTCACCCATGTCACACTAAACCCTCCGCGCTTATTAAATACTACACATTGTATGCTTGTATCGCCCAACATAAACCATATGCTTGTACCACGTCATGCAATGTGTACTCGCGTTACATGACACAATATGCGCTCGTTCCATTTTGAACATTACGTACTTGTGTTATCCCAAATAAGTTCCGAAACGATTGAAAATGGAGTAAAAGTGCAAGCGAGTTGGTTGAAAGTAATCAGCTCGTGAAATTACCCCAGACTTTACGTGAAATAAAAACATAAACTTCAAAGTAAAAAAAAAAAAAAAAAAGCGCATGAAGGCGAACATTTTATTCCAACACAGTTTATTTCGGTTACTTATCTCAATCGTTAAATATGAGCACACCGATACATATATACAGACGCTGCATTATACAGACACTGTAATATAGACACTGTATAATACAGTGTTCGGGAACACTGTATTGAATAGACAGTGTCAGTGGCTCCGAGGCGAGAGCGCCGGCCTACGGATCCCCAGGTGGCGGGTTCGAATCCCGACCGAGGTGCCCGCAATATGACGGAGGCTTATTGCGGAGGAGGCGCCGTGTAACCGAGCTTTCGGTTGCACGTCAAAAGATCCCCAGGTGGTCGAAATTAATCCTCAGTCCTCCGCTGGGGCGTGCCAGATGCCCGTCGTAGGTTTGGCACGTAAAACCCCCAAATTTGACTTTAGACAGTGTCATTTCTATATATGTATCACAATTTCTATACTCATTACTAGTGGCACATTAAAAACCTCCGATTTGTTTTCATTGCCAGCGGCACACCATGGAAATATATATATTTTTCTTTTTTTTATTTATGTAGACATTCACTCTGCTCGGGTCTTCAATGACATGGCATATCGTAAATAAATAAATAAACAAATTAAAGGAAGATTCATTGGCGGATTCTTGGAGAATGCGTGAGTATGACCCTTGGGGAACGCCATACAGGTCCGCCTCTGAAAAACCCTAACGCTCACTTTGTGTTTTGTCTTTCTTTTTTGCTTCCTCTATTGTACTGCTGCCTCTTTTCGGCCTCGTTACGGGGTCAGTGTTAGCGTTTCCCTAAGGGGGGACCATCCCCCCTCGGGAAACGCTACAAAGAAGAGGAAACAAAATAGAGAGTCAAAACACAAAAGTGAAGAGGTCAGCGTCCGCTTTTCCCAAAGGGGAACCTGTGTGACGTTTCCCAAGTGTCATTCAACGCATTCCGTAAGGGTCCACCTATGGATTTTCCTTTCATTTTTTTCCGGCGAAGCGGGTTCGTTCGCCCCAGCCTTTGTCGCACACAGACCCGCGTCGGCTTGCCGCTTCTAGCGCCGCATTCCGGCCAGCCGAGCCAGGCGTTGCTTCTGCTCCTCTGTCGCGTTCGCCTGCCTTGCAAGCTTAAGGCCGATTCACACGAAGGACTGATTCGCGGACGGATTGATCACGTGACGACGTGACGACGTGTCCGCAGTTCGTCCGTCTCGCAAGAGCATCCACACGAGGGAGACGGCCAGCAGACGCCAGCGGAACAGACCGGACCTGTTCGCCACCCCACAGTGCCGAGAAACTCCAACATTGCACCGTGGCACCGTTCTTCAAGAAAGAAATTGAGGTTTGCTACCGCGATAAAGAATCGTACGTCGCTGTTGCGTAGAGATAGAGACAAAACACCGTGATAGGGTTCGCGCGAAGCGCCACTAGCTCTACAAACCCAAGGCATGAAAGTGACACAGGCACGGATCCTGCTCGAGAAGGGTTCAACGTAGAAGCGACGAAGTTCTGGGCTCGCAGAAGGGCGTCTAGAGATCAGATTCCTTCACGAAATCCGCGGTCGTGCTCAACACTCAAGCACACCACAGCCACAAGAAAAATGTTGCTCGGTGAAAGCTCGATCGGACGTGCAAGAATTATCGTGGCGTGCCAGACGAGTTTTGACGAGCTTCTTGACACGGACCTGGAGGAGTCCAGGAGCCAGCATCGCGTCAGCTGGGCAAAGTCTCTGCAGTTTCTTTCACGTGCGAAACTAAGAATCGAGCGACAAAATGAACCAGCGAACGCACAAAACACAACACTGCGTCTTTTTTTTTTGTTTTAATCGTCAAAAAACAAAAATCTAAACAAGAAAACATTTTACCGTTGCCAGACTAACGCTTTTCGAGTCAATCTTCCGCCAAACATCCGCGAGTGAAGAAGGCGCTGGACTTTATCAGTCCGCGCGTCCGCGGTTAAGACGCGGATCGCAGGAATCGGTGACGTGCCGGTCACGTGGTAGACGGTCCTCGGACCAAAATCGCGATTCGATTCGTCGTGTGAATCAGCTATTAGCAGCGGCATCCACTGCCTGACGCTGCTTTCGCTGTTCACCGGTTTCCCGCGCGCGCATTGGCTTATTCCCCGCGACGTCTACTCCCTCTCGCCTTTGTCCTTCAATACCCTCCTCCTCTCTACGCGGCGCGCTTCATTGTCTACTGTCTTGTCCGCACACGGACGGCGTTAGCTTTTTCCTGTCACGTAGGCACTAATCCTAACGTATTAATAAATAAATAGACCGTTTCAATAAAGAGCTTCAGGAAGGCACCATCTTCAAAGTTGGTGGGTATGGCGCGTGCTTTGCTCGGTCGCCGCAAACCCGCGCACGCTGGGTTGTAGAGATCGCACACTCGGCTGTGCATTTGTATACTCTGAAAAGGTATTCCACGTGGAGACACCTTTGGGAGGCGGTAAGCTATGGACACCCTTGAGTGTCAGTCAGATGTACGGGCACACTCCGCCCTCACTTCTTTTGAGAAGACCCGAACGTTGGCCGCCTATTTCTAAACGCGATGGCATCTCTGCGTCCACAAAACTGAGACTGTGTGTGTCCGTCCGTCGCAGCTTGATGGCTAAATTTCGCCGGAGAAAATCTTAAGGGGTGCATTTATATATACATCAATTCAATTTGTAAGCTAAACTTAGCGGGAAAATGCACCAATGTATCGCGACTCAAGTCCGCTAAATTCGAAGAAAGTTAGTTGACTTGCGAGCTAAACAAAAAAAAATATATATATATATACATAAACACTTATCGGCATTCGAAACACGCTGCATGTTCTGTCACCCGCATTTGTCCGTATGATTAAGATACTTTTTTTTTTTTTTTAAGTTTCATCGCCATAATTAAAAATAGCAACAATCAGACTAATATCCCAGCTGTTCCCCCATAATGAATGCGAATTCATTCTAAAATATAAAAACTCGTTATCTTGTTCTTTTTTTTTTCTTCATTGCATTTTAAAACGTAAATGTTTTATGTGAACAAATCGACAGTTAACGGCGCAAATGATACCCGGTATTAGAGTGAAAATGACCACCGCGCATGCACCGATGTAGAGATCAAGCTAATTACCTGACAAGTAAAACTTAATAAAGAAGAAGTTGAAAAAAAAATTAGTTCACTTAAATGCCCACGCTCACTGCATCGCACCGACCAAAGCACATCATCATTTGAAAGCAAACTGACTTCCCTCCGTACAAGCATACAAACTAAAGTTTAAAAAAAAATCGCGGATAAAAAAAAAAAGAAGCACACTGTAATTTTACCAGACAAACACAGCCATCAAAAGTTCCAGCGAGAGCAAGTTCAATGTTACTGCAAAATGTAAGCTCCGGATAGCGAACAAATCACACATTCCTCTCGCGAAAAAGAAAAAAAAGTATTGAATTGCATGCTTCACCTCAAGTACGCACTCAATGCGGCAAAGCCAGTCTGCGGGAGGAGGCAACAGATTTGTGCCGTGTATCCACTGCACACTTTCACCTCTTTCGCATCCACTTCCCCTCCCTCCTTAAAACCATTCCAACGGCTATCAAGAAAACATGTACGGCTAAAAGAGAACTAGTCCGCTATAAAAAGATAAACTAGTAGAGAATTAAAAAAAAAACACGAAAAAACTCACCTCTAAAAGAAGTCGAACTTCGGAGACGCCCAGGAAACGTTGCAATCGGCTTGGTCCTTCTTTTTTTTTTTTTTCAATCCAAAAATTCCAGAGGCGGAGTGCTTTGCGCTCTTTTGCACCGAACGTAGACGGCCGGTCGAAGATCAGTAAAACAAAACGCACAAACACAGGCCAGAGTCGCCGCGGAGGAACACAATTGAGATTCACACGTCGGTGACGTCACTACTGTTACGCTGACAGAGCCACGAAAAGTAGTTCGGAAAGTTGTCCACACCCTTCCGCAAAACACTTAGAAGGTAAAGATAAAACACCACAGAAGAAAAAAAGAGTCAAACGACGAATGCGGCACTACCCCAGTTCACATTAAAGCAGGGATATTTCCATAACAAATTATGTTTCGGGATCAAAAAAAAAAAAAAAAACCGCTTGAAGTCAAATTTTAGGACGCACACCGGTGAAGGAGATTTGATTGCAGACAAGACGCCAGATTCTCTTAAGGGCTGAGATAGGAAAATTAGCACATTCAAACCATTAACTTGTCCTGGAGATGAACGCTTATCATAGAAAAAATTCAGTAAATTCAACGATGAAGCGAAACCATCAACAACAACAACAACGATTAGGGAGTTTAAATAGCTCAATCGATTGTTGCTAAAAGGCGGTCATACCATGAAAAGGTTGCCGAGAACAGGAAGTGCAACGTTTATCCACACACTTCAGGTAGCTGAATGGGCGCGTTAACGTGCAACTTCGGAAATAACACGTTAGCTCGAAGTTTTTGTCTCCTTCATCATATGTACTGCGCTTATGCCACCAGAAAGACAATCGACTTGGAGTGACTGCACCATTTCTAAGTTACCGCAACAATTACCATGTTTAACGAGGGCGGCAACAGAGCGAGGCAGGCTACACAGGTGCCTAACAAACAGGTCGTGAAATTCTGGAATAATGCATACCCCAGCCAAAGTTAAAAAAAAAATAAAGTTACGAAAACAATTCAGTGTTTGAAGTGTTTTGGATTCTACTTGAGCGACGTGTGCCGGGACGGCTAATTGTAGTCACTTCAGAATCTGTCCCAATTTAAATGGCGTTCAAAAAAGCGCTTTCGGTTACCAGCTTGTCCGACCAAATCAATCTCCAAGACGCTGGTAAAAGAAAAAAAAGTAAAATCCTGTAACTAGCTTGACCGATCAATCTGAATATCACAACAAAACTGGAACAACGTTGACGTAACAGTCAATCACAAACGCAGGTGATGACGAGAAAATAAATTATCGAAAAAAAATGAGTTTGAGATTAACGGTGTTAGCCCCCTGGAACCTTTCTGCCCTCTCTCTTTATATTATGGCGCTCGCGCGAAAGCGAGACTTAATCCTGCCGTAATCCGCATTACTGCTTAAAAGCCAAGTTGGAGGAATTCGGCGCCGCCGGCACCAGTCGATACACAGGAGCTTTCGGGTGCAACCAAAGACCTTTAAGACCTCTCTGAGCGACGTCTACGCACAAAGGCGTTGTGGACAATAAACAACGGCGAAGAGGGCTTAGATGTCCCAAACACTCGGGTTTTTCTTCACAGCGACACTTAAGAACTGCTTAATAGAGCTTGCAGCACTCACGTTGAATATGTCATCCAAGTTCATCACTCCGAAGTGCAGCGTTTTGCGCAGGGCACGAAAACGCCATCAGCATCAGTGAGCGCAAAGCACGTCGTTAGGCTCGCGTGAAAAGTGTGGACGCAGAAAAAGAAGAGAAAAAAAAAAATCAATGCACTGCGTCAGTTTTGGGAACGTCAAATCCAGATGCCAGACGATCGAAGTCTCGACGCACTGCACAATCCGAAAAAGGCGTTTTTGAGAATCGAACGCTTTACGATATACAGACGACGGCGAGATCCGTCGCAGACGACGAGCCCACAAGACACCACCGCACTTTCGCACATCCAACAAAAGATCCGGTTCGAATCACATCGATCCACTTGTCGATTTTCGATTATGGCGGGAGCGGGGAAAAAAATAACGGCATTAAGACAGCGCAGAAGAGGACGTCAAAAAGTTTTGCGGCACTCAAGCTTTCGCGGCCCGCCGTTGACAACGAGAAGCGGGGTTGCAAAATCGGAGCGAGAGCTTGCAGACGACGAAGCACCCGGCCCGTAGCAGACGACCGGGCAAACCGGAGCGCGATTTGACCGCGCGCGACGAAGAGAACGCGGCGGCGCGCCAGAAACGGAAGTCGCCCGCGCCGGAACCGGAAGTCAACGTTGGACGAGGCGCCCCGTCGTGGGCGGTTCGAGAAGCTTCTTCGAATTCGCGCGCTCGGTTCTTCGCCGCCAACTCGTGGGAACTGTGACGGCTGCGTTCAGAGCGGCCTGTTTGGAAGCAGTTGCTCAAGTAGCCCGGCTGAGTGAGAACCTGGGAACGTTTATTTTCCGAACGAGGAGGAAAGAGTAAAGACGCTGGTAAGCCGGTGATACGGAAAAGTAACAAAAGCATGGAACTGAGGAAGCAGGTCTAATGGGTGTTTTCTCATTTTGGAGGGTCTGCTTTGTGCTTCGTTGGTCTTAGGTTTTAGTTGTTTCCTCTAAACCTGAGCAATACGTCGCTGTACGCTTGTATACATATTGTGAAACTCTATTGGACATACTAAACACCGCTGAAAAATACGTTTTATAGCCAGAAGCAGAGGAATCAAGGTTTTCAGATCGCCATACAACTTACTCACGTGCAGTGAAATGATAGATAAAAAAATCATGATCGGAGAAGCTAGCGACCTTCCTTATTCCGCTGGCCGTTATCTCGGAGAAGTATTAATGAACGGATAGCTCCCAACAAAAATACGCCGGACTTTGTTAGCTTTTAGTCATGATTGGAACCATTAACTGGTATTTTACAATCTGGTACTTTCTATTTGAGTAACTTTTTTCCTTGTAACTTATATATACTTTTTTTATAGTTCTCGCGTGCTCCCCTTTCCTTCTAGTGCCATTCTACAATATCTGGTATGTTCGTTCTGTATAAACATTAAATACAGTACTACTCTGGCCACAATAGTGGCTTGCCCCATTTTGTAAATAAATAAAATAAATAAATAACGTACGACGTCGGTTTTCTCGATGGGTTGGTTGTATTCCAGCGCTTATGCAAAGTTCAGCTTCAATTCAGTTTTCACAAATAAACTGAGTGCTTCAAATAAGAGTGAAGAAGATTAAGGTACAACTTGGCAGGGCGCGCTTACTTGAAATAAAATGTGCAAAAAACAGACTCAGGGTGACACCAACGAACACATTGCGACGGCTGAAGCTCCAGGCATGTCTCAATAAAAAACATCTCCATACGAGATATTGCTCTCCTGCAGCAGAGACTTTGAATGGGACTGCATCGAAAAAGCATTTTTATTTCGTATTCCTGGGAAAACAACAACCATAACAAAACCTTTGCTTAATCATGGTGCAAATTAAAGACAGTCGCACTGCATCAGAAAACATTGACAACATTCGTCACCACGACGGAGACGCGAAACGCCGTATTTAAGGACAGATTCACTTCTCCAAGCACGAACAAATATTCCTACAAACATTTCAAGTTTAGTTCATTTTGCTTAAGTTTCCGAGCACGATCCGGAGCTTGGAGTTCCCTCCATTCCTCTCTAATCGTCTAACTGTAAAAAATACCCTAGGTTCAAGCACTCTGTCTACCTATTCTGCCCTACCTAGCTTAAAATTCAACCTTTTTTTTTTTTTTTTAAACGTGCTACATAAATAAAATACCGTTATAGCCACGAAATTATTTTTTCAGCTTCTTCCTCTTTAGCTTTAATCCTCAACTGAAAAGCGAAATGAGAAACCACGTGGTCGTGACGTGGTTGGGCACCGGATGCGATAACTCCAAGTTTAAACCGTGCTTCTTATGCACAGCATACCTGTCATTCGCAAGTGATGCTAAGTGCCGTCCACGGCACTTATTGACCACAAACACGAATTCAAAACTTCGTCGGCGGATTGATTGTTGACGAGCGCATACGACCGCGTGACGCAGTGCTCGGGTCCAATGCGTGAGCTGGGTTTTGCCGACGTGGTTGGGCACCGCGGATGCATCCCAGACAAAAAGCGGGGAGCGCTCGAAGGAAACGAGGCAAGAAATAGCCCGCTTTATTTTCAAGCTTTCGTACCGAAAAGCAGGATTTTGGCTTTCCATACCTTGTGTACTACAGTTTTCTTTGGGTGCACTAAACGTTATGCGATTATGAAAATTCCAATTTATCCCAGCCCAAAATGTATACTTCATGGCCTCTAAGTCCAGACGAAGCCAACGGTATACGAGCCAATCAGACAACCAATTAAGCAGCATCGAAAGCGCAAGTAAAGGTGCCTTTTTCTGTTTATGATTGGTTGAGCGATGACAGAACACGTAACGAAACAAGACGAACACCATGATGGTGCCCATGATGGTGCCACGAGCTGATGGTACCAATCGGACACCATCAGCTCCTGGCGTCGGCTGCGTCTGGACTTAAGGTGCAACGAAGTATAACAGTTTACGAAACGCAGTTCGTGGCGATACCTGAGAATCTAATTATATCTCCTCAACCGATGAGTTTCAGGCGTTGGCCAAGAAAGGACGTTAAAGTACGAGTAGCAAAACAAGGAGCACGAACATGGTGAGCCACTCCCTGCCCGTCTCAAGCTATGAGTGACCTCGCGACTAATAAAGCACACCTACCAATCCTTTGTGCCCGAAATTACTCTTTTGACAGACTCAAAATGCCGTACCAGATGATTCACAGCTTACTCAACAATAATCGGGAAAAAATACATATCATTTCCTGAGCGTTTCAATACACGTAGCCAACTAGAGTGTTGCATGGTCGTTGCCGCGTAGTAATGTATTCCAGAAGTCTTTTTTTTTTTTTCTCACAGCTTCAACGATTGAAATAACCTACCCACCGACTAAGTAAGCTCAAATTCTTTAACCTCATTCCTAAACTGTGTAAGAAAACACGTCAACATCATTGGGTGAACACTAACTTTGTCTTGCTTGTATGTGTTTTTTTTTATTTTTATTTTCATCGAGTGTTTCTAGTATACATTTATGACATGTTATCGTATTGCAGTTAAGACTTTTTTTCTTATTTTTTTTTACATTTTGACTATGTATTTGTTTTTGTATTACCATTTATGCTCCATTCCTAGAAGGGTTCTCAACAAAAAAACAGTAGTGTAAGTAAATAAAAAAAACTATTTTGAATATTTTTTTTCAGCTCGTGTGTGTACACACGCCCTATTGATTCCCTTTTAGGGTCAATCACTGTCCTGAGACTTCCTTCTTTCGCTCTCTCTCTCTCTCTCTCTATCTCCACTTCGAGTGTCCAAATTGAATCGAGAGGATTTCCTTAATTAATCTAATCAGGGTTCTCGGACGGTTGGCACCACCCAAAAAAAATCTCAAACCTTCTGACACCGGGCCCACCAAATGTCTCGAGAAAGGGGAGAAGGGTGGGGGAGGGGCAGGTTTTGGGAGCAGCCAATTAGGGAAGTGGAGTGAGAAGTTCGCAACGCCGCTGGTGGGCAACACTGTGGCATACCGGCCGCGGTCCTCCCACGAGACTACCTCAACTCCAACCGACCTTTCCTTCCGCCACTCCATCTCGGAAACTCTCGAAAGCAGTCAGTCAAGCTTTAACCTGTCCACTCATTCAAGGCTCTCATCTCCACTAAACTGCTCTCTGAGGCAATTCCTGAAAGGGACTTCTAAACACTGCCTATTTCTTTCCCATCCCTTTCTCTCTCTCCCCTGTTATGCTTCACATTCTAAGTGGAATATATCCTTTAGAGTTAACGTATGCCCCATTTCGCGCAGGATGTGGCACAGCTAGCATAAACGGTAATACACTTGTTTCCTTCTTTTTTTTATTTGGGATGTGTTTAGTCTTTTCGGGGCTAGGGTTTCATGACCAAATGACCCCTAAAAAGTATAACGCAAAGGTGTCACACGTAATTTACCCGCAGGAACAAGAATGGGGCCTGAAGAATCCTCTACATTACCGACATTAGCTCTAGAGATCGGAGACGCGTAATTTAGAACATACGTGCAAGCGGTAGCAAAAAAACCCAAAAGTGAACGGCAAAAAAGAAAAAAAAAAGTAAACGTTTTGTTCTTCTTTTCTATTTTCACTAATTCTCCCCTTTCTCTCTCTCTATCTTTCTCTTTGAATGTATTGTGGCATGTACTAAAATATTCAAGCGTCTCCGCTCCAAAAAACAAGCCACAACAATGCATATCGTAAGTGCCCGCTCTGAACAGTCCACAAACATTATGAAAAACAACCTACGTAGAACAAGAAATAATGAACGAGTTGCATTTTGAAACACGTCCACATCTCAAACCCTCATTCGCCATCCTTCCATATAGTTTTTTTTTTTCGTTCACCGAGCAAGCGGTGCAAATGTGGAAACCTCGTTACTGCCTGCTCAACATGGCTCAACGTCTAAACGGCATGACGGTAACATCGCCGTCATTCGTCACATGTTGCGCAAACGCGCCACGCGCGATAACCCTGAAAGCGCTCGCAATATGCGCCGCGAAGCGAAACGAGCGAGGTGCCAATGCTCGCACGGCCTTACGCAAACGGAGGCAAAGCAGCGTGCATGTCTACCAGTGCGTAAGGGCGCAGATGCCATATCGTAGATATGCTCGTAGTAAAAAAAAAATAGAAAATGCGACTATCGTCCCACAAAAACACCTGAACCGAGTGCACCCTCAATCGTTTCTCCAGTTATGGTGAAAGGAAAAAAAAAGAAGACATAATTTGTTTCTCTTTCTCTTTTTTTGAATGCATGAACACGCACTTTCTTTTTAGAGGATTTCTCATCTCGATCACGCGCGCGATACAGATGAGATATAGGACGGTGGAAACAATTTTAGAGAAAATATGGGACGTCGTCCGTCTCCAACGCGCTCAAGGCAATTTTTGCCAAGCGTCAACTTTAGCTCGTAGAGCTTTAGGACTTGAACAATACAAAAAATCGAAGCATGACAAAACTGACTGGACCTCCATCTGTACTCAGCGAGGCTCGAAACTTATTTCCAATTTAAATTAAAAGACACCTTTGTGTTGTATACGTCTGTTTTCAAAAACTCGTAAGTCTAAACAAAAAAAAAACACACACACACACACACACACATATATATATATATATATATATATATATATATATACAGGGTGTTTTTACTTATTCTTTCAGATTTATTAAAAAAAAAAGCCGAGAAAGCTACACGTATGCGGTTTGTGCAGGTGACTTATACGGCCAAGAGGACATGGTATATAGAGATAGTCGCAACTATTAGTCGGCTAATTAAGTCAAATTTGTTAATTAACTTTTTAATTTGTGCAAATAGACATATAGTTCCAATTAGAAACTTGCTGAGCATTATCGAAAACCACTAAATAAACTCTTTTTAGAACGATATAATGCCGGGGCAGCATTTTTCGGCGTTCTGTAAAAACGCTCCACTTGGACGCGTTTCTAGATTTCGGTTTGTTAACGGAGCGCATCTTCGCGCCCGCAGTCCTGCTCCCCAGTGGCTGCGACGCGCAACACACATCCGCCCAACTTCCCTCCATTCTACGAGGGAGGCGAGGGGGTGGCTTTGCGCCGCGACCACCAGGGAGCAGGACTGCGGGCGCAATGATGCGCTCCGATAAGAAACAGAAATCTAAAAACGTGTCCAAATGGAGCGTTTTTACAGAACGCCAAAAATGCTACCCCGGGGTTGTAACGTTCTAAAAGTAGTTTATTTAGTGGCTTTCGATGATGCTCAGCAAGTTTCTAATTCGAACTATATCTCTACTTGCATTAATTAAAAAGTTAATTAACAAATTTTACTTAATTAGCCGACTAATAGTTGCGACTATCTCCCTATAGTATACTATGTGGTTTTGGCCGTATAACTCACCTGCACAAACCGCATAAGTGTAGCTTTCTCGGCTTTTTTTAAACAAATCTGACAGAATAAGAATACGTAAAAACACCCTTATATATATATATATATATATTGTACGAAAATTATTCGCAATGTTCTCGCCTTTCTTAGTGAACCATGTGTCATACTTTTTCCGACGGATAACTCGGCAATCCAGTCGAAAACGATGTGCAGACCTGCGTTAATGGGATATTAAAACGACCTCGTTTTTTACTTCTTAATCTAACAATTTTAACACGCAGCAAAAAAAGAAAAGAGAGAGAAATAGAGAAGCACCCGAGGAAATCCAGACAGTGGATTGCGTGTCCCACGAATCAATTAAGCAGTCGTTTACTGACGCCACCGTCTGCACCAGGGGACAGTTGCACGGGCCAAAGGAGCCTGCCTCCAGCAAGGAAGCAGACGCGGAATTAGACCGTGACGTCATGTCCTGCTCTTGAATAGTGAAGAGAAGTATCGGCTTTGTAGCAGTTCGATTGTTGTTGTTTATCGCAATTCGCAGCACCTTGGAGAAAAAAAAGCAACTTACTGGACACTCAGAGCAAGTGCAAAAGCACTTGTTCGAAATGTCTGTTGTTGTTGTTCTTTTTCGTTTTTTTTTTTTTTTTTTTAAACGTGATAATGCATGTGCGAAAAACGGAGCCGAAAACTGCAAATCTAGTTCCATTCGAGATCGTATTGCGACTTACGTGCTATGGATAAATAAATTAATTAAAAATAAACAAATACATAAATGAATACTTTGATTTCGTTTCATTTTAAGAACAGTGTCCTTACGTAACCGGAGTATCGCGAGCAAATACTCGTTTTAACGATGGCAAAGTGATTCGGGAGTTTCGTGTGCATAATGATACGTTTAGATTTTCGTTCTTTCCCAGGACAATAACCGCATGGAAGCAGCTGTCAAAAGATATAGTAGAAAGTGCCAGTGTCGAAGAATTCATTTCAAATTTGAAAGCTGCGCTCATGTGATTGTTTTGTAATGTTTTTATTGGTGATATTTTCCTTCATGTTTACTTTGTTCTTGGGTCTTGCAGCTGGTATTGATGCCTTCTCGGTGTTGTATATCATGTTTATATTTGTGATGCTCACTCCTGCTTGGACTCTAACATGAGTCTGCAGCATTTATAAATAAAAAGAATAGGGGGTCAGGATAAAAACAACTGTTATGGCAGCGTTTTGTGTGATTCGTGCAGCTCGAAGCACGTGGAATAAAAGCTCGCGCTGCGGAACCCAGGATCCAGGGTTTAATTCCCAGCCCTGACCGTTTCGATCAGGATGAGCACCGTACCGGCGTGCGGTCGTGTATCACTACTGCGTGGTGCACGTTAAAGACCCCAGGCTAGCGGTTTGTACTGCACTAGCTAAATTTATCGCCTACAACTGAGAGACAAGTCGCCTGTTGAGGTAGACTAAGTTCAGACTGTATAAACAAATACACAGACACAATTCTAAAATTCGTTCGCGTCTTTTCTTTTTTTTTTTTTTTTTGAGAAATATTAGTGCTTTTTTTTAATATTCCAATTTACGTTATTTTTGTTTCGTGCATTAGTTCTTACTTCGTCACTGGTTCTTTGAGCAATGCGTCTATCCTATAGTCGCGCTTTCTCCCATCCCACTAATGATTGAATAAAATAGAAGCAAAAGCAAAAGACATTTAGCTCGCAGAGAGCCGACCCGCAGCACTAAGCCGTCGTCTGCAAATAAAAACAACAATTCTTTTTTCTTTTCTTCAGGAAAAAAAAAGGAATAGGGCAGTTCATCAGAACGTGTTGAGAGGGCGTACGTTTCAATGTAGCCTTCCTCCCTGGAGCCCAACCTCTCGGGAGGGGTCAACCCGTCAGGAAAGTGTTTTTCGAGGGGAGCGAACGAGCAACAACACCGGGGATATGGCCATAAATAAGCGGCATAAATATAGCCACCCAACGATACGGCCGCCGTATAAATCACGCCAGGGGGCCCACAGCCACCGAGAAACGAAGAGCCCGGGTCAAAGGAGTCGCGGCGAAGGATTGAAATATGATGTCGCTGTGTTGGGGCCCCTTCTTCGCAGAAAGAAAGCGGCTCTTCGGGGTTCGCTACCGGCCCGGACCTTTGGCCCGAAAGAGTAGCAAACTCCTTCAGATCAGCTCCCTTCACGCTGAGTAGAGGGTGCAAAATGGGAGTATGTAGTGCACTCGCACCCTCGTCCCTGGAGATAGCAGCTCCCAGGGTTCCAGAGGGGTTAAATGCGCCATGGGTCTCTACGTTAAGTAGGCAAAGAGGTACATGCAGCACCTAGATCACTGGCGTCTGGCAGGTACATCCTCAACCGAAAAACGCAATATGATCACACATTAACCACTGACATTAGAAAGGTGTATATTAACATCACTCGTACCAGTGTCCCTTCTGAGGGTAGCTCCAGCGGTCGAAAGGAAGTAAATAGAGCAGTTGCACCTCCGCCTCAGGTAGGTGCATCATTTTGTGATCAAATAGGAGCAGGCATATAGATGCCTCCTCTCTGATTAACGCATCATCAAGCAGTCAAACAGGATAGAGATGAGCGCAGCACTGAACTTTTTTTTTTTTTTTTTTTTTTAATTTTGCTCCCATTTTGTCTGTGGGTAAAAACTTTATTTTAAAGGCGACAAATGCCATTTTTAAGACAACAATTAAGCAGCTGAGGGAAAGAAATTCCCCAAAGCTAAAAACGGTTAAGGGGCCAACAAATGGCATACAGAGCGTGCATGTACAGCAATTGAACCCTCGCCTCTTATAACGGCAGCTTCCAACGTTCAAAAGGGAGTTAAATGCAACGGTTGTACCGTTCTCTCTGGTGGATGCGTCCTTCAGTGTTCAAAATCTGTATGTTGTCTTTAAGGCGCGCTGACACTGGCCAGTCGCAGCTGTCGCGCGACAATTTTTGTCGCAAAAGCGAGAGCCGCAAGTCGCGAAAGCGACCAGTTTGGTGCAGTCGCTTCAAGACCGACTTTTGCGACTGGTCGCGGAGTCGCCCGGTGGCTGAAAAAGTCAGCGGCACCTCTCGGAAGTGACGTGGGTACGCCTCTAGGTCGTTTACATCCGGCACGCCGAACTTCCGTGGGAGAAGCAACCAACATGTCCGTTCAACGCCTCGGTTCGCGGCAGCGGCCACGCTTACAGGGCCACGAGGTCACTGCGGCGGCTCTGGTCAGCACTATTAAATAATGCCCATTGCTTTATAAACGAAACACCTCGATTTGAACGATCGCCCGAAAAAGAATTAGGCCTAGCAGCAAATCCGTGCCACTTCTTGACAGGTATGTCATCGGCGTACACTCGCTCGAGATACTGCGGAGCAGTAGTTCGAGCGAGTGTTCGCCGACGGAGCGATATTGCTTCTGCAACATTCTGCACTTGTTTACTTCGATCAAATTTTCCCCTGATGTCTGCTCTGCATACAGGTGTCCTCGCACACGTCTGCATGGTGAAAGCGTTTAATTTCTACTTTCTTTTAGTTCGTCACAATCTTACTGACTAACCAGTTAAAAAAATAATAGCGATTCAACCATTACACGATTAATGAGCACGTTAATCAACCAATTGTACAGCCCTAGAGTATATGGCCATATCTGGCCTCATATGCTCAATTCTTGACGTGGCCATATATGACATTTCATTTGGGGTTCAAAGAGGTGTATGATAAATAGTTTGGCTCCTGTTTCTGGTAGACGGACATTCCGGCTTTCCAACTAGCAGTACGTGAAGCATTTAAACCCTACTATCTGGCAGATGACCCCTCTCGCGTACACTCATACATTACCCCACCTTCGCTACCTGTCGAAATGTTCAACTAATTTCTGTAACACAACGAGACACGTCACATTAACTGTATATGCGAGTGAAAACTAACAGAGACCTTCTGGCAATCCCATCCAACGTACAAATATATCGAGCCATTCGACGTTATTCCGGTTCTACTCGTCTTTGCTAACAACCAACTGATATATATGCGTATGCTCACTCTGCATTCTTCCTTGAAACCACAAATCCTCTCTTCATTGGTACGCATTAAATAAGCGCGTTCAACATCCTCCAGAGTGACTAGAAAAGCCAAGCAAAATGATCGCCAAAGGAATAAAAAAACATGAAGCTTTACAGGATTGTTAAACGAAATGTTAAAAAACCAAAACCCGAAAAGAAAAAAAAAGTAAAAGAAGAAAGACGGAAACATTGTTTTTGTTTTGTTTTTGCGGGGGAGTTGGGGGAAGGGGGGGGGGGGAGGGGGGGAGGACTGTAAATTATGCGGTTGTCAATGCTCCTTTTATTTTTAGGATCTCAGTGTTTCTTTCGCACATCCTTTATTCCAGCTGACTTTTTTTGTTATTGTTTTTTTACTTTCTGCAATTTGTTTCTTTAATTTAGCCTCGGGAACCTGCGAGTGAAGGCTATTTAAATTAGCTTGCTTTCAAGATATACCGTCGATAATGATTGTTCTACCAACTTTTATACCTTTTTTCCAGTCTAAAGAGGAAAATAAAAAGAAAAATTAAGGAAAGCACAAAAAGGGAAACTAGAAAAAAAAAATAAAAGTCCTAAAGGGAAACTAAACCCGGAAACGGATGACATTCATCAAGAACAGGCGCCGTCAACCGCTTTCATTGATTATTTTTACGTGTTCTTATGTTACGGTTTGCTGGGTATTCTATCTATCTTTACAACATTTAATAACTTCCGGTCCTCATTTCGCAACTCCTTATTTTATTTCACGGCATGGGGATATCGGTTCGCGAAACCGGAGAATATTGGGACCCAGAACGCCGCATTTGAAATGGAAGCGGGAACGAGACAGAGAACGAAACGATGTATTTTAATTTGACAAGCGTTGGATTCAACTGGTTTTATGATAGCTTTCTTTTTGTTTTTTATTGTGCAAAGTAAAAATTTTTTCTTGTTTTTTTTTTCTTTTTGAGTGCGTCTCCTTTAAATTGCGTAAATTACAATAAAGCGATACGGGATCCTTTTACAACTAGTGACAACGATCACGCCTGACCGCATACTAAGGACCAAGACGGCTTCCTCAAATTCATTAGGCTGCTATGCGTACGCTGCCTTGTTGCTGTTTTGTTATTTTACCTGCAGCCGCAAAGAATGCCTAAGCATGAAATACGTAAGTAGTGATGGCCTGTAGCTGAGCCGGTTGGTTATCCATGCTTACTGATTACCAGCTGAACGTTAGGAAAAGCGACGAAGAGATTACGAAGAGATTACGAAGAGACGAAGACTGATTACCAGCAGTGTGTTTCTTTCTCTCTTCGTCGCTTTTCCTAACGTTCAGCTGGTAATCAGTAAGCATGAAATACGTCTTTTACTTAAAGAATAGCAAAATAGCAACTTTTTTTACTTTATTTGTTGTATCGTATTCTACAATGGATATACCTGAGGAACCATAAAAATAGAACGTTAGAGAAGACGCCTCTACCGAAGTCACTGAATGCTTCCTGAGTACGGAATTCCATACAGTGTCCGCGCTTGACCCTGAAAATAAAGTCAACCGAGCTTTCTGGTTGGCTGATGCTCGCCATCTCGACGCCGAGAAAAAGAGGCGAGCTAGATGTCGAACTTAGTTTGTCATCAGTTATATATATATTTTCTCTTGCGCGATTTAACTTGGCAATCTATATTTCAGAAAAGGACAGAAATGATCCACATCAACGGAGTTTGACATAATACTTTCAGAATGAATATGATTAGGGAGGAAAGTCAAAATTGAACATGTACAATCCGCCTGGGCCTCGAATATCTCAGGACACTTAAGCTTCACCTTTAAGAGTGGAACACAAAAGCGAAACATATAAACATACAAACTCCCGATCGTTCCTAAACCTTGCGTGGCCGCGTCAGTACCGTGTCTGACTCGCCCCCGAAGAGTCGTGGGTTCAAATCCCGCCTAATATTCTCCAAGTATTTATTTAAGTCAAATGAATTACTTTATAAAGTGAAATCACTTGAGACATGCGGCTATCTTTAATTCGCATTACATGTCACGGCTTCTAATAACTTTCGGTCAACGCGTGACGTCACGTTTCAAGTGAGCGTTGTGGGTTGTTCGAAACTCCCGCGCGAGGTCATGTTGCTGTGACGACATGACCTTATCGACCAATCCTTGATGTTCGGGTCACGCCACCAACATCGGCTTTTCTGCGACCCGAGCTCCTTAATCCTATCACATTAAAACTTTTGAGGGTGGATGGAAGACCGGCAACGGGAGCGCAAAGGTTGGAAATGGTATATATAAGTATTATTCGTCTAATCAAATCGCTCTACAGACCGACACGCGGGCTTGACGTCACGCAGCTGCGGCGTTTTGCATGAGCGTCATAGCATTTCAGCATGCCGCGAAGCTGTGTAGCCGTTAGTTGTACCGAAAGGTTGAGCAAAAGTAGCACGGTGAGTTTCCCCGAGTTCTCGGCTGACTCTGAAAGGCGCAGAAGGTGGATAATATCCGTGGATCGAAAATAATAGTCGCCTCTCGCAGACGACCGTTCGTGCGGCAAGCACTTTCTCGAACGCAAGTGTGGCTTCCATTTCAATCTCCGTCCTGAGGCTTGCTTATGTGCAGAAAAACTGTCCTCTGATCGACACCTCCGGGATTTCGTTCCCCCGGTGTTCGCGCACAAAGCCCCGGCCAAGCGCTCTTCGGAGGCTCGCTACGCCCGTGCTACCAAGCTGAAGGGGATCGGCGACAGAACGGCAGTGTTGTAGGCGTTACCTAAAAAAAAGTAACGAAATACGTTACTCCCTACTTGCAAATAAAATGAACGTGTTACCTCCCTACGTTACCTAAAAATGAAAGGAACGGGTTATCGATAAAAAGTAACGCACCTTACTTCTGCGTTACTTTTTAAATTATGATTTAACACGTTTTATTGCTTTGACGATACAGGTATGCATAAACTCACATATCAAGAAATATTATGTTTATGCAGAAACTGAACACAATTACTTTATCTCTTTTTACGGCTTCACCTAAATACTCACGAGAAAAAACGCAAAGAAAAACGCAGAAGACTCACAAATTCACATGGCTTGACGCCTAAAAACACGGAAAAAATTTAAGTGTAATTTCTTTAAGACTTGGGAAGGAGTGACGAGTAACGTAACTACGCTACTTGAAATAGTAACGTAAGTACGTAACCCCCATTACTGTGTCCAAAAAGTAACGAGTAGGGCACTACGTCACTCAAAAAAGTAACGCGTTCCTGGTAACGCCGTTACTTGTAACGTGTTACCGGCAAGACTGCAGAACGGACAAAGCGTTACTGGTTGTCATGCCTTGTGGTCATGAAGGTAGGAAAAATATCATACCTTGACTCGAAGACGCTGTGTGTATTTAAACAATTAATAAATGCACTTCGGCTGATCAACAGCCTGCTGATCCCGCCGGCAGTGCAGAAACCGGCTCGAAGTAATCGTAGGCCTCGAGAGACTTGTACGCCTGCACCGTGTCCGCCGTGAACTGGCTTGGCGAAAAAACTAAATGAACGACGACGTGAGCCATCGACGTCGGTGGCAGAAACTTCACGTCAGAACTCCAGCAGGCCTTGTTTCCGGCGTACGGATCCTCGAATGCAACGCCGTCCACGCACAGTTTGTTTCAATACCGCTGCCGTTCAGGCTCGGATAGTGAGCTCAAATAGTCGGGTATAGCATACGACATACGTTGTCAAAAAATACGACGCAGAAATAAAGCTAAAAGCGCCCCTACAACGTCAACAGTGAGCGCACGCCACGCAACGCAGTGGCGAAAACACGGAGAGCCGGGCCGCTTTTGCCCACATAGCTTCCGCGCATGAGCGGCCTTCCGGCCGTGTTGGTAAACAGAGCCGCTCCGCGTATCGGTCTATAGACTACGACGTAAATAACGCGTGTCTTTCATTTTATTTTCACGTATCTATATTCCTCTTCTCATCTTCGTCCTTTTAAATCCTCTTCCCCCACAACCGACATTGCTGTCCCGTCTGTTTAGGGACTAGCCGATTCTTTCATTATAATCTATTAGACAACATCAGCACCGCCACCCTCTAAGCTCTTCGGTTCTGCTAAAACACTAACCTTAATACCCGACCCTAATGCCTAACCCTAATCTCCCTTACCTTACCAAGCACTCATGAAGGCTGACACTTTCGTGTTTGTAAAGATATTAGATGTCTACTGCTCTAAGTTACTCAAAATGGAGTTGGAATCTGAAAAGACAGTTAAGACAGGTGGCCAAAGGAGAAACACAAGCAGGAACAGCGAAAAAAAAAAAGTTTACAAAGCAATTTTTTTTTAATTTTTAATAAGATGCTTGTCTTGAAGGCAGAAAGAAAAATGGAAAGAGAACAAGAAACATTTTTCGCAAAGCATTTCAAGCGCACCCGGCCCGTTTCTTTCAATGCCCTTCCTTTCTCTCTCTCCTCCTCCAGTGTTGCTCAATAAAGGTCGGCCGCATTCTCGTATTTCCATAAATGCGGAGAAGAAAGACCCGCGCGTTCCATTCTTTGCGAGGCGGACACCATTGTTGACTTCTCTTTGTAGAGCCACACGAGAAAAAAAAATATATAAAGGAACAAAAAATGAAAAAAAAAGAGAAAGCGTAGACGAGAAGGAGAAGAGTTAGACTGCATTTATTTGTTCGCACGTAGGCGCTGATGCGTCGTCTTTAGCGTCCGTTTCAAAATTAGACACTAAACAGTTACTCGTAGTTTTGTACCTCAAAATGCTTTTTTTTTTATTATTTAAAAGAAATGGGATTTCCAGAGTTCAGTGTACTTGCAGTGCGGAATCACGCAAAGATTGATGGTAGGGACTTTTAGCAAACCATTAAGTGCGATTCACACGCTCGCGTTGAGCCCAATAAAGTGTGCTCACAAAAAAAAAAAAAGAAAGAAGTGTTTTGTACTTTTTTGTGCCGTTACAACGCGGAACGCCGGCGTCCGGCGTTTGTCGTTCGCATTCGAACACATTCGACGAGTGCCGTGAACACATAGGCGGGGAAATCGGTGGCCGAGTGGTCTAGCGCACGCCAGCTCGGAGCAGGTGGAGCGAAAGCCCGCGCTGCAGAACCCAGGATCCGGGGTTCGAGCCCCACCCCTGCCCGTTTCGATCTGGATGAGCATCGTACCGGCGTGCGGTCGTGTATCACTACTGCGTGGTGCACGTTAAAGACCCCAGGTTAGCAGTCGTACTGCACTGGCGTCCCCTGTTGAGGCAGACCAAGTTCTAGGCTGTATAAACATACACACAACCCAATTTAATTTGGAGAGATATTCAGCTAGCTCTAGCTCTACCCACTAATCGTTCCAACCAGAGCTCGGCATTCTGACGTCACTCCTCGTCTCCTGCTCTCCCTCACTTTCTCGGAGCATATACGGACAGAAACTGCGGGAGAGGAGGAGATGGGAGAGTGCGGAGTCGTCAGAGCACCGAGCCCTGATTGGAAGGATTAGTGGGTATGACCTCAACGCTACAGCTGCCTTTGTCTCTATTCACTGCTCGAACACGTTCGAACGCCAAACGCCGGCATACGGCGTCCGAAAGCGAGACGCTGCACGACCAGCAGACGAAGCTCTTAATTGTTCGTCCTGATCGGAAGGAGACAGTGAATATCAGACAAAGGCATTAGAGGGTAGACGCGAAGGTCCTTCCAATTAGAGCTCCGTGCTCTGACGACCTCCGCAAGCTCTCATGATCCCCTCTCCGTCAGTTTCTCTCAGTACTTCCAATAGCACGGCCGTGCTTTGGAAGAAAAAGAAAAGTGGCCGCGATATCAATTGATTTCAACGACTATTTCATGAAGTGGAGAATTTGTTCGCGTAAACGTGGGGACGCGAAATCACCGCTCGTCGCGGCTTACTTACCTCCCGCAGCCAAAGAAACACAGAGGCGTGGGTGCCATGCCTGAATGCGAAGCGAAGGGGCATCTTACCTGCGGCAAAGGGAGAAAGAAGACATGATTTAGATTTCTGAATTTCACTCATGTACAATCGGTATATTTATCCCTTCGATGAGAGAGGGGTATGCGCGTTTAACCGCTGAAAAAAGAAAAAAAGTACATTAAGACACAGCGCAGTGCCAAGACGCGGTCGATCACAGCCATCACAGCCATGCGTTGTCCCCCCCAAAGAGAAAAAAAAAAAAAAAAAGAAGCGCGATAGCCAGAAGGAAGACAGACTGCCATATTGCTAGATCAAAACCGCGAAATGTAACGAGAAGCACCGGGAAGTCGAAAACACCAGGGTACCTAAAGGTTTCTTAGAATTAAACGTTACTGCATTTAGTAGATTTAGAGGTAAAGTTTATAATTATACCAAAACCTGTATAGACTCATAGAACGGGCTAATTTAGTGCACTTCAACGGAGTTCATTTCGCGTGTAGTGTCATTTGCGTGGTGTGCCGCACGACTTCCTCCTGAAGAACACACTCGGCTTCAAGTGAGTTTGCTTCATCTTCTTTATCTTCTTTTTCTAGCTGGCTCGTGATGATCGATCAAAATCATTCGATTCACGTAACTATTGTCAATTAACATAAGGTCCATATTACAACGCACCTTTAATTAAAAGACCATATAGACCTGAGACATTTATGCCTTTCCACCCATCGTTACTCTCATCATTTCCAAGTGGCACTAATTTATCACGTGTGGCACGGAAACACTTGAAGTAGTATTCGGTGAGCTGAAGTGCACTTGGCTGAAGTGCACTAAATTAGCCCGCCTGACAGGCGTATCATAACCAGAGTTCCACGCGTTTTCTTTGAAGTACTGTTTGTTCTTCTTTCATTGGGCGGGACGCGCCTAAGAGCAATGCAATGACGTGATTCGCGCAAACAGGAGGCGCGCTCACATTGTCACCAGATTTCGTCCACTAAATAATGTCGCTACATAAGAAAAAAAAGTTCTGAAAACACTTGTTAATATTCTCGGAAGTGGCATCTTTTAGATATATTCATGGTCTAGGGCTGTTTTAGCGTACGCACCAAAGCGAACTACACAACACAGGCAGTGTCACTACTGCACCTGTCTGGAGCGCATGTCCCAAACTTTTCACTTCCGGTAAGCTGCGCGCAGAGATGCTAATGTACCATTCTCCCCATCCACTCGGAGACAAACAATTACAACCACTTTTTTTAATTTTTTGTAGAACGCAGACGGATTGTGAGTTGCTTTGTCGACGACAGAACTCCATATAGGTCTGACCAGAGGTGCGTTTGGGATGCATAAATCTGTGCTTACTCCACCTTTTTTTTTATTTCTTATGCTTCTTTCACATAACTGAAGGGGTTGTGTATTTGAGAAAACAACATCGTCTTCATTCGGCGTCCAGAGTCACAAATATCGAGACTGTTTTTCTATTTGGTGCACGGAGGCTGCAGAAAATCATTTTCAAAGTAACGCTGAAGCCCCTCCCTCAATGAAGTGTGACGTCATATTAGGAGTTGCCGGAATCTCCGCTCCCGCGAACCTTCGGGCCTATCAGAGCTATGCACGCGCACCTGTGTTATTTTCAAAAAAAGCTAAGAACAAGGCGTCACGACTTGGTGCCAGTGCGGGGTAATATGCCTGGCAACCTTGCAATTGCACGCGCTGCCCGCAGGAGCGAGAGGTGCTTGGCGGCGGAAAGATCTGGGTATGGCGTAACGACTGGTTGGAGGTTTCTCGTGTTTTCAAGCGTTTAGACAGATCTTCGAGGAAAACGACCGTGATGTTCTGATTCACGGGATAAAAATACTCTAGAATTCAGCTCGAACTCTTTTTCATGAAGAACCTCTTCACCTTCCCTTTAAATTCGTCCCTAAGTCCACCCGCCTCTCTTGGCCGCCGACAGGTAAACTTGTCGAGCTCGGGCTCGCTTTAACTCCAAATAAAAAACGCTACGTAAAAAAAAGGGAAAAAAATTTTAATACGCGATCACCTTCTCTGTCGCGGTCTACTCCGCCAGGCGCAGTCGATCACAACGCAAGATAACACGAGCGAGCTGGAAAACACTGCCTTCGAGCACAGAAACACGGAGGGCTCAGCGTCCGAGCATGAATCCTGAAGATAGTTGGAGGAGCCGGAAGCACGTCACGTGAAACCGCCCGCTCGATTTCCGCCTCGAGACGTCACAACTGAGGAACGCTATACAGATCGTGGCGACCCCGGCGGTGGCGACGGCAGCAGTTAGAGGTTGTTACGGCAAAGTCACTTTAGGTTACGCCAGACGCCCGAGCTGGGCCAGTCGGCGGAAACCCTTAAGCTGAGACTGGAGACACAGCGACAAGATCGAGCTAACCCGCGCTCCTGGCTTAGAGACGAGCTTTTCTAGCGCGAGCGATCGTACTGCGGAAGAACGCTTCGAAGCAGCGACGTCGAGCTCTCGGGCTTGTGGCATTGGCCGCAGTCTCAGCTTCAAAACAACTGCGGCGGCGCTGCTGTCGGCACCACGCATGCGCAGATGCGTCATCTCTCGCGAATCTGGCTTCTGCGCAAGCGCACGGTCTATGAAGTAACCAAAACCTGTGAGCAGCTTCCTCTGGAATCACTTCAACTCCGCAATAAACACTCTTCAAAAGTGCGCGCCGTCTAGTGGAAGCTGCGCCGATCACGCGAGTTCGCCACTTCTTGATCACGCTCCCTGAGCATGTGATTGGTCACGAGGGCTGCGTCAGTTTTCGGCGAAGACTCGGATCCATTCAAATTCTTCGTGCCCCCAAAAAATGGCCAGCGCCAATGTGGCTTGGTGGGATTTCGAAAGGAGTCTACGAAGTCCGAGGTCACGTGGTTCGTCTGCAAACGTCTCCGCCATTCCGCCTGTTTGCCTCCTCGCCACGCGAAAACACCGCGCATGCGCACTCGCGATCGATCGCCGCAGGAGGTGTCCGCCATTAAACTGCAAACGCTCCGGTCTCAGATGGACCCTTTCTTCAACCTAGACTCTCTATGAAGTGCGCAAGTTCGTATCCTTCTTTTACAGAGGTTGTGATGACGTCAGAACGCCGATCTCTGATCGGTTCTTATTGAAGAATAGTGGGTAGACCTCAAGGCAGCTTGCTTTGAGGTCTACCCACTCTCATTTCAATCAAAGCCAACCAGATTGCACGTCCTTTGTTTTGCATCCACCCATTCAAAAAGCGTCTTTCCTTCAGCGGGGAACAGTAATTTGTCGTGTTCTTCGTCTAACAGCGCTGATGTTATAAGGCGTTTTACGTGCATGACTCCATTTTTCTACTCCCGTCAGCGCTCGCCAAGCACTCTTGTCGGGAGTACGACAGCAAAATGCGTCTTCGCTTACGAGGGTTTTTGATGACATAATGTTTGTTGGGCGTTCGTCCATACAAATGAACAGTTCTAGACGGCAAGACGTTCTCGTAAAATCGCAGCAATAGAAATACACGGGCACCACTTTCCCCAGGAGGGGCCAACCTCTGCTCCCCACCACCTGCATACAATTTGACCAGAGAGAATAGCTAACTCCGTGGAGATTCCGAACGTTACCATTATTGCTCTTTAGGCGTGTTGTGCCTTTTATTTTGACAAAAAAAAAAGCAAAAAAAAAGATAAATATCTGGGTGTAGCAGAAATAATACAGCAATTATTGTCTGAAAACGCGGTCTGACGGCGCCCAGAAAAAGGGACCGTGCCACGATCTTGGATTAAATTTTCCATACGGAAATCGGCCGCCCATTAATGTAAATAATTTTTTTCTTTCTTTTTAGGATGCTTAGAGCCTGTAGATTGAGTTATCATCATATTTAGACGATCTTAGAATCCACATGAGTGCCCCTTTAAGTTAGCATAGACTAAAGTGTATTCTGGCCCGATAACCGTATCACACTGCGATGAGAATGCTATTTAAGTATGTAGCTTTGTCGACAGAGAGGTCTAGTACAATACGCTCTTAATTCGTTTTTTTATTGTCTACTTATTGCGCGATAATCTCCTACACAAGGGATTTTATTGCGCGTAATACTAGCTAAACTGCTGTGTTTTAACACGGAGATAAGAACGTTAGGAAAATGTCAAGGACCTCGTAATATAGGCGCATTAAGAGCCAGTCAAAAACGGAACGTTTTCTTTTGTGTATAGGAAGCCGAGGTTATTCATCCCCATAAAAGTCAAAAAAAGTTTTTGCAACAACAAAACGAGAAAATTTTTGCCTGTTTTTAACATACGCACACAAAGCAAAAAAAGTGTTGCTTCACCGTACGACCTCTTACTTGTTCAGAACATAAGGCCCAATCGCTAAAAAGCGAAAATCAACTCAAAATAATAAAAAAAGTTGAAACTTGAAGGGCAGGGAAAAACAACGAAAGCAAAGCGAGACGAAGAAAATGATAACCTACTACAAAATATTGGCTAAAACCTCCGCAGGGAATTTCATCAAAACGCACACTCCAATTTGTTCCTCCTCGATAATCCACGGTCAACAAAATAAAAAATAAAGTGAAAATTAAAAAAAAATAAACAGAGAAAGAGACGCGAGAGTTAGCACAACAGACACTTTAAATTAAGCAACGCTAAGAAACCCGAGGTGAAGCCGAACTCCGAGGGGAAAACTAAAACAAATATAGGCATCTCTCTTCCCCATCTCTTCTATTCTCCTTTTTTTCTTTTCTATTTCTTTTTACGCCCTTCTTTTTCACCCTCTCCAATACCATATAAAGCTCGTTCCTCCTCTGGCTTAAAATCCATGTATTTATTTTTGCTATTTCTTGACTCGCCTTTCGCTAATCCATTCTTGGTTAAACATCATTCTTATTCTTTTTTTATCTATCATTTTTATCAACCTCTACCTCTTTCCCGCATTGCCTTTTCCTTTATCACATATCGCCTGTTCTTTTTCTCATTAAAACACTATCTACATTATTCGCCTTACTTTTCAGTTGCCTTTTTTCAGCCCATAATCCAACTTTGCTAGAGCTTTATCCTAAGTTATTTCACTTTATTTCTCCTTGGGTCTACCCCTCCGGCAGTATTTTCTCAAACACGTTTTTTTTTTTTTTTTTTTTTTTTTTTTTTGCCTTTTAAGGCGATTTTAAGGGACAGAAACATGAACAAGCTTCTAAGCTGAGTCGGAAAGCTTTTAGGTAGAGCTGGATCAAGCAACGGACAAACCTGCCTATAGCTATTATTTTTATTAATATTATTATTATTATTATTATTATTCCATTTTTGTTCAGTTCCCTTTTCTTCGTTTTGTGACGTTTTTTTCAGCTAAGGCAGAAGGGCACGTCACGCGCAGTGTCAGACAGATAATGTAGAAAATACGGAACCCAAACATGAGTAAAACATCTCACATTATCACGACAGAAATGCTTAGAAAAAAAAAAGAAGTTGACGACGAAGGTGTTATTTTTATGATGTGAGACAAAGCAATCAAAATCTTCCTTAAACGGCAGAATTCAACGTCAACTGGAATAAGTGTCGTATTACTGTTCTTCGCAACCTCTGCCCTCAAAACGGCTTTAAGGCTTCTTTAAAAAAAAAATAAAGGATAAAAAAAGCAGAGAAGAAAAATCAAACTCCAAAACTCCCATTTGCCGTTTCTATAGCTTGGTTTAGAGCCCCGTGTCGGCTGCAATCATCCTCACCGTTTGGGCACTTTATGGCTGCCTACACACGCAGAAAAAGTGGCAGAAAGGTCCACGATTGCGCCCAGCTTGGACGATACCCAATGTCAGGATACTGGCTGTTGTCTTTCTGATCACAATGTCACTTACGTTTCTGTGGAGCGCTATTTGTGTCGCTGTGCAATCTTCGCGCGCGCTGTTTACTAATGTATTTATTCGTCGCATGCTCTTTGGTCGGGGTCTTTTCAAGGTATGCCGATTAAAACAGTTAAGCTTTCAATGCAGTCGAACTCTTCTCTTTCTTTGGTATAAAGCCATTAGGCGTCCTGTCGACATTGACGTGTTTATTTTTCCAGTTTCGAGGGAATTAAGAACGCATTCCGAACAAACACTTTTACAGGGGGTAGTAACACGTAATAGGGATGGAATATTTATGACTTTACAGAGGGGGGCTGCTCATAGCCTGGCCAAAGAATACTCGCACGGACCGCCAGTGATTCAGAGGCTTCTCGATTCGCGAAGCTTGATGACATAATTGTGGTATCGAAACCACCCGCCTGACGACTGTCGGGCGCGGCTCATGGATTGGACACAATAAGTGCGACTCGACTTCAGATCGCAACGATCAATGCCTCGGCGGACGTTCGGGTATTCGCAACTTTCACGACCTATAGGGGGCACACTGGTGTCCATCAAAATGGCTGTCATCTGGATGATCGCCGCAGAACAGCGGTACGAGGCTCTGTCTACGACGCGTGAGTAATTCTAGTTTTGCTATATACGAGCTAGAGCCTTACTTTATTTTTTCATGGCAGAAAGGGGATAGCAAGCACCTTTATTCTGAAGCCTATCATCCAGGAGCTAGGGAGCGCGATTCTCACACCGCGGTACCACAATCGCTGAAAGTTGCGAATTGTGGCTCGTGTCCAACGACTGCGGTGATGAGAATGGCCGAACTCTAAAGCATGGTTCAGACACTTGCGTTTGACTGCGTTTGACTGCGTTGCGGCAGCGAGAAACCAGGACATCCCTGCTGCTTATATCGCGTGCTAAGCTAATTCCTTGGATTGGAGTCCACGCTTCATATGAAGCACAGATGTGCCGGTGACTCGCTTTCGCTTCTCGACGCAACGCAGTCAAACGCACTCAAACGCAAGTGTCTGAACCGGCCTTAAGAATGGCTGGAGCTCAGCATGCGTTTTCTTCATAGCTAAGCCCAGCGCGTCGGCATGATTAACGTTGGCGGCATAGGGTAAGCACCAGGCCACCTAACCGCTTGCTCCGGCTCCGAGTTGAGGTGACAAGCGATGCTTAGAGGGAAAAAAAACTAAGGCAAGTTTATTCGGTTATTCACGTTAGGGAGTGATTCCGAGTAGCATTTAGCGAAAGTAGAAATATCGTTTCGCGGTCTCCTTTTAGGGAACCGAGAGAATCGGCGAATCAGCTCGACTCTGCATCCGCGCGCCCATCAGCGTGCGCCAGTTGGCCGATTCTTGAATGCCGCGGCCACACACGGCTTATACATCCTACGAAACACGTGTACACACACTGTGTGAGGCCTTCCTTGTACGACTGTCCTCTCACACTGGCCATTCAAAACAATGTCTGCCGTCATGCTCGAAGCACACATATCGAAGCAAACAGGCCACGAAAATGCACATCATGATGTCATCACGTCTTCAGCGAACATGGTGTCTTTTGTTTGATGCATGAACAGAGTGCTCGCGAGTATCTGTTCTGAAGGCCTTTAAGTGCCCGCAAAACAGGTTTATTCGCCCCATTGTCGTTTCTTTTCCTTTTTTTTTTTTTTAATGTTTCGCAACAAATTTAGTGCCGCCATCTATTGGGTAGTCACGGCACGCTTCCGGTTCAGTTTTTGCTCCTCATTGTTACATCGTGAGAGTGAGCCAAGTCTGAAAAGGCTAGAGGTGGCCATTTCCAGAAGATAGCGTGTATGTTTAATTTCGGAGACAGTACTGCAAAACGCGCCGTCTAGTTAAGAACCGGAAGTGATTGGGGGCTTTTTGCACGCTGGTGCCATTACGTTTCGACTCACGCGAGAAAGGGCGAAAAGCTGGCAATGTTCTCCAACAAAAAGTGATGATGGACATAAAAAAAACTTGGCGGTGAACGCGCTTTGCCGTATTCCAAACCGCAGAGAGTATTTTCTCTGCTGCAACTGTTGTGTTCGTTCCAATAAAGAAGGAAGAAAAAAATCCAGTTCAGTTTATTGAGAAAAACAATGAGTTCGGAAAACAAAAATACGGTAGGCACGAGGCGTGTACATGGATGCGTCAAAATCACCGGAAGTGAATGAAAAAAAAAACTATTTCAAACGTTTTACCAAGTTAATCATTGTTCAGCTTCAGAAAGCATTGAGTAGTTTAACGCGAGAACAAATGTATGTTATTACACGGAATAGTTTCCCCAGAATGGCGAGCTATGTAGTGATGGGCAGTGTTGGAATTAACGCGTTACAAGTAACGACGTTACTGGTATCGGGTTGTTGTTATTTTTTTTACTAGATAACTGTTTTTTCGTACCTTGGGATTCTAACGCACTCGTTAGAATCCCAAACGACAAACGAGTAAAGTAATGTCGTTATTATTTCACGGTATTTCCTATAAAATTACATTACCCGTACTTACTCGTTACTTTTGAGTAAAAATGGACGCATGATTGTTTGAAAACAAAATCACTTTTATTCTTTACACTACGTAAAAGTGGCCAAGAAACCCCAATAAAGCTACGTATAAGCGGCGTCATTCCAAACTCCTTCGAAAGACACAACGTTCCCAGGACCGGGCCCAAAAGGCGCGAGATTATCGCTGCGAGGAACCTCGAAGCGTCCTTGGTACAGTCTTTTTATAGAAGCAGGTAAGATCACCGCCGCCGTACACTGAGCAGCCGTCTCGCTAGAAAGAGACATCCGTCCAGAAGGCAACAGTCTGCCACCGCTCGAAGGATTTTTCCTCAGCGTGCCTATAGCTACTCCAGCTGGACACATCCTTCTCTTCAGAACAAATAAATTCTCGTTCTGTCAACAACAGAAAGGATAAAATCTAAGTCTGGAAGCGTTGACGTTCCCACGTTTTGAACCAAAACAAGCGTGTCAGCGGTGGCCGGGTGCTCACATGTCATTAATTGGAAATGCGACGTTGGTCGTTGTTTTCAAAGCGGTTTCTTTTTCCCTAACAGATGCTATGGGCAAGGTTCAGTTCTCCGAATCAAACTCGCGAAGTGTCACATGTTTGAGGATGAACATTACACGTCCTGCCGAGGCCAGACAAACAAACTGGGCCAGCTAACAAGTGGCAAGGTTATCGCAGCATTGAACGGCGACCGTCACCAGATATAAACAGCTGTCATATACTAACAGTGAAACACAAAGTAACAACAAACTAACGTAAAAGTAACGTCCGTTAGTCATGGCAAGTAACGACAGCGGTATTTCGTTACATTTGCAAAATGGTAATGGAGCTCTGTAACGCGTTAGCTTTTCTCCAAGCTAAAGAGCAACGACGATATTTCGTTACTTATTTTTGATAACGGGCCGGAACACTGGACTGATGGGACAAGGCAAGACTGATCACAGTAACAACCAGATAGAGGTATACAGCTAACGCAGACAAGCCAAGGCAGGTCAAGCAAACCGTGGAAGGGCGATCCCAGCGACGAGTTTGGTTGCAAATGTCAACAATAAGTCACGCCATTCATTACACAAATAAAGGCGTAAAACAAAAGAAGCAAATTAACACGAAACCGGCAACATCTCGGCAAGACAAAAGGAACAGGGAGACGACTACACAAGACGCCACAACAATGGCTACGTTGACTCGGGAACACGGCTTTTAAGAACGGCCATTTTGTAACGCCCTCTATCGGAGACACCGGTATAGGCTAATTAAGCCCCTAAGCTTCCGGACCTGCCCTCACTCTTGAACAATAAAACCCCAAACAAAACATTAAAAAAAAAAAAGCAGGCGCGGGGTTTTTTACGTTTTGGTTCGCCTTACAATGGACAACAAAAGATGCTACGAGTCGTCAAAGCCGATTCAGTGCATTAGGATGATGTCACGTGGCCTTCTGGGAGAGGCGCAGGGAGTGCGGTGCACACAGTCACGTGACAAGGGCGTGGCGCTGGATTGGCTGGGATGCTTCGTAGCGTCCGCTGTGGTCAATCGCGCCCAACACCAGTTCACTTTAAAAGGACGACAGAAAGGGATGGAAAAAAAGGAAAGGGGAAACAAATTAGGAAAAGGAGGAGAGACTCGTCCTTCCTGCGCTGCGCAGTCTTGCGCCCGTTAATTAAAGTTGAGATTAAGTCCTCAACGACTTGGACGGTCATTAGAATGAACGGATTAATTAGCATTTCTTGATTGTTTTTTTTTTTTCTAACTTCGCCTTGTTCCATGGTGTTCCTAACGTCTAGTATTTTTTTAGTTTGTTTTTAATAATATCTGAAAGTCGCGAACGCAGCGACGCGGGACGCTTTAAAAAGTCACTGGGCTTTCGTTTTCTATTTTGTGTTGTTATTTAATTTTAATGTTGAGTTGTTGCTTGTTCTCGGTAAATTGCACATAAAAACATTGTAACAGCAAAGAGGGAGATGTTATAAAGAAAAAAAAGAAAAAAAGGAAAAAGAAAACCAAGGAAGTGGGTCTTTGCTTTTATTCTCGGGGAGGGGGTGGGGGGGGGGGGGGAATTAATGTTGAGATTAAGGTCAATTTCTTCTTCTCACTACGAAAGCGGATTTCAAGCTCAGCGTGTACCGGTAAATCAATACTGAGTCTAAAGTGGTGCCTTAACAAGCTGCAAGAAATCAAATCTTCAGCTACAACGTAACATCACGAAGAAAAAAATATTATAAGTGCCCTTCATATACTTATTTTTTATTTGTTTCAAAGATGGGCATCTCGTTGAAGTCGACCCTCCGAGAACCCTCATCGTGTGTCACCATTATTTTCAGTGACGTACTTATTTTGAGACAAACAAAAAAGAAGAAATAGATGCAGAGAGAGAGGAGAGAGAGAGAGACAGAATAAGGAAGGGAGAGGGAAATATAAAGATGTGTGTTGCACGAAACAGTTGGAGACCCCAAAACACATCAAAAACCCCATCCTGACTCTATGAATAAAAAACTTGACTCCATGAATACCAAACAACGCCTTTCGTGACATTCGTGAATCGAAACAGAAGACGGGGAATGTAGTTGAAGAGGTAATGCGAGAGCAGTAACTTTCATTAAGAAAATAAACTACGAAAGGTCCTACCCGGGCAAAAGGGGGGCTGACACCCGAAACCGTCCCAGAAACAAGAGTTAAGTCGCACCATTCTGCCTTCTATGTGAACCTTAAAGAGAGCCGACGGAAGTCATACGAATCTCTCAACACTTCCCCATCGCCAAGTCAAGAGGCCACAAATTTCCATGCGTTTGAAAGTCATTTCCGGAAGCACCAGCATAAGACGCTACTTCGGCGTTTGTTCGCACTCGGTGCGCGTCTTATTTCAAACGCGCTTCGCACAAAAAAAAAAAAAGAAATGAAAAAAAAGAAAATAAACCGCCGGGCGTTGATATTTGGTTTTTGTAACACTTTGTGATATGGTCACAGTACCGACATGGTGAAAAAGTGGCGGAACGTGTCTCTCAAATGTCCAGACTCCAGTATGCGCACGTTGCCTTCCGCCGTGCTTGGGCTGCGCGAGCACGCTCGAAGCCCACGAAATGCCGAAGCATGATCGAAGGTTGGAACCTCGCGCTGGAGGTGGGGCAACTGTGGGACCACCTAGCCTTAACGTTGATCTAGTTTTTCGCGAGGAAAAAATGTTTATGTTGTTTTTCTTTAACTTAAATACAGCATGTAATGCATATTGAGACAGTTCTTACTAAATAAGGTGATATTCTACGAGATAATTGTCTCAGTTTCGTGTCTGTGTGTTTACTGGCAATTTTACAGTGGCTTCTAGCAGAATTGGCGTGACAACGAGGTTGAGTAGTTGCCGAGGCAGCCGCTACAAGTGTTTCGGTTTTGAGGCCTCATCAGCGCGAGCCTGCAAGTATATATGTGTACATTGTTAAAATAAAGGCAACGACACTGCGTTCTTACTTTCTCTGGGAGTCACCGTTTCGTGCTAGAAACGAACGCAACACTTGCTGAGCCTTCACCAGAAGCGATAACAATATTATAGTAAATATGCATTTTTTTCTTTTATTTTGTCTTTTTTTTTTTTATTTAAGTCACTTGACGTCAGCTTTGCATGAAAGTGTGCGTCCGATATTCGAAAAATGCCAGTTTCTGGTGTTACGCCACACACGGACGTTTAGGAAGATGGGAAGAGTTAGGAATGTAGGATGTGCAACGTCGAGCATGACAGTGCTGCGTTTAGTTTTATGCAGATACACGAAAGCCGCGAAATAACGCTAATTAAAACACGCAATATCATTTTGTCCTGGTACAAACTACTTGCGAGCCGAAAAGAGAATTGTTATAAATGCGAGGAGTGCTTTTTAAAGTAATTGTCAGTCAATGTTTCCACTACCTCGTTGCATCACTGGAGAAGTCACATGAAAATCACGTTATCCAGAATGTACCGCGTCATTTGTCACTTGCTCAGTGAACTGCGTAAGTTACTGTTTGATCTTCCGTTCTTGACACAGAAAATATTGAAGAGAACCACACTCGCAAAGGCTCACAACGCACGGTTACCGTGTTGCCTAGTCCACACCTCGCCGTAACCGCTGGTTGTACTGTGCACTGTACGATGGTAACCGCACGACTGCGCGGCATCCATTTGAAATCCATGGCCCCGTCGCGTTCTCGCGCATATACGAAAACATTTCCCGATTTTTTGCCGAATCTTTGTCGAACTTTCTTTCAAAAGTTCGGCATGTGCCGAACTTTGCCGAATCTGAAGTTCAGCAGATTAGGTCTATCACTAGTAACAACGTCACGCTTTTGCGAGAAGCCGCGCTGACGTAGACAACTTGAGGGACGGGGGAAGAGCCCTTGCTTGGGCTGCATAAACGCTCCCCCCGCCTTGGCGTGGGATCTCTTTGCAATTGGCGGTATTTTGTTCGCGCGTCTGGCAACTTTACAGATTTTGCTCAGCGAGATGCCGGCGGTGGCATCGGGTTTGCGTAACTCGCTGTGGCTCGCGTTGTAGCACACGTCGCCCGAGGCACTTGAAAGAGTCATCGACGTTCATCGAGGCCGTACTCAAGCCGCTCCTCATACAACTGGGTATTGATTCCACGTCCTTTGTATTGCATGCACCCATTCAAGAAGCATCTTTCTTTTAACAGGAAGCAGATGGTCGTAATTTGCATCTAACAGCGCTGCTGCCATAATCGCGTATCGATGTTTCATGCACGCCTTAATTTTTCTACTTTCGTCGACGCGCACCGGGCCCTGTTGTGGAGAATGGGACCCCCCAATGCATCTGATAATAATGAGCGGCGGCGCAGGTCTTCACGCTATATGGGCCATTCGCTTTCCCGCGGCGCTGCGGCTCCCCTGAGCTGAAATTACAGACACACACACACATACACACAGACACACACACACACATTATATATATATATATATATATATATATATATATATATATGTGTTGTTAACGCAGGCCAAATCGCTCCTGCGAAAACTACTTATCGCAACGAAAAAAGGCTTGTGGCGTTTTGGTCCTGGGCCAGAAGCCCATTCAGGAAAATTATTATAGTCCGGGATCATAAAGCTGTTAATCATTTTTGCGTAATTAACTTGTTCAATAATGTGTTTAAGGACATGGTTTAAATTAGAAAATTGCTCAGCGTCATGGAAAAACAGTAAATGAAAAAATTGCAGAACGATAGAAGGCACGCGAAGCATTTTACGGCTTTCTGAAAAACCGCACAAAATCGACGGGTTTTTAAGTTTCGGTTTGCAATCGGAGCGCATCTACAACCCCGGCGGCACCACGTCCCGTGGGGAGATAGTGCAACCAACCTCCGCTGCGCTGTCATCGCGCGACGCGGCAGAGGCTGGTTGCACTATCTCTCGACACGGCGCGGTGCCGCCGCGTGGAGATAGTGCAACGGCGGTTTGTCGCGACGCTGGCCCTTTTATTGGCCTTTCAAGCGTGACGTCAAAATAACGTCGTGGTGGACGACTCGCGTACTGGGCGCGCATGGGATGAATGTCCGCTGACCTCAAATCCTTCATTTACCACGCAGCTAGAATCAAATGTAAGCAAATTGCTAGTAAATAATAAGGCCATGCGTAAACCTGTCTAGATAACATTACATATATATTACGAGAGAGCCAGCCAGACAAGTGTCACACAGTATGTCTTCGATCGACAGGGTGTTCAAGCTGCTCGGTTACAAGCTCGAGCGCAAGCTGGGAGACTTGGAAGGCCAGCTTTGGCGAAGACCGCCGCCCGGCCAACACCGGCGCCAACCCGTGCAGCCCCACCACGGGGGGGATGCTGGGCTCCCTGCATCGCCGGAAATTCCGTCGGCTCGTCTGGAAGCCCGGCACGAGGGGAGCCCTCGCCAGGCGCTTGAGAACGGCCTCTGGTAGAAGTCACCAGCCCTTGGCGACCCCGCGAAGACCACCGTTACCAAGGCCGCTGCTCGGTCTAACGCCCTTGTACATATCATAATCGCCATCACTTTCACCTTGCATATTATACGATCACATAATTACCATCACTAGATAAAGATTATTATTATTATTATTATTAGGAGTGCTTCAAAACGCTATGCACTCTTTTTTTAAAGGCCGACGTACACTTTGCGCTTTCCTCTTTTGCCCACCTCGCCCTTTCCTTCATCATCTACACTTTTTGCCTCGCTCCAGCTTGGCTCCCTTTGCCTCCTTTAGGAGAGGGGAGCGCTAAGAGGAGTATCTTCCCTGCAGAAAACCGGGGTTGTACGTCGGCCTCTAAGCGATATTTTTACGGGCGACCCTTTGCAGAGATCTTGAGCTAGAGGGCTGTCGTTGACGCCATGGAAAAACCCTTCTTTTCTCCCCTCTTATCCCGAGGAGAGGGAAGTCGGGACTTCCCGTCGGCCGTGCAGCGCAAAGAGAGCGAGAGGGGAGCGTCCTGCCAAGAAAGGCGCGACAAAGGGAGAATCTTCATGCCGTCTACTCGAAACAGCTGTTTCCATATATTCCTCGCGTTATGCAAAATCACACTTTGGCAGTATGCAGTGTCTACGCGTAATGCTGGATGGTTTCAGAAACTTCCACCGTGCTTACCCACCTACTTCAGGGATCACTATGAGAAAAAAAAAAAAAAAAAAAACACGTCGCACCTCCGTTCTCAGGTACATGACGACACCATTCCACCCGCATTGCGCGACCGTCCTACAGCTATCGCTTTCGCTTCTTCGCACATTATGGGCGAAAAATATATTTGCTTTTTTATTCATTCACGTTATTTCCAGACAACAATCTTCTTTTTCTCACGTGTGATTTCCGCTGACATATTCCTTTTCAGTTCTCGATATGCATTAGGGTGCATTTTGTACTCAGCGTTTCCCCGAGCGCCCCCCTCCCCCCCCCCCCCCCCCTTCTTTTTTTTTTTTTTTATCTATTTCTTCGTTTGTCATTATCCTGTACGCGAACATTACTCACCATTACCTTTTCGGCCGTTTTCACAGCTCATTTGCTCGACATTATGATATAAAAAAAATCTCATTTCATTTCGTATTACTCGCTTCTTTTTCAGTGCTTGCCACGGTTGTTATTGCTCCACTCAGTTCCCGATTTTTCACCACCGGTCGTTACCCAGGCCTCTATTTATTGCTCGACTGATAGTTTTCAGGGGACCTCCATATATTCACGGCGGACTTTTATTGATATTCGTTGTCCGTTATGCGGCATTCCGCAAAACCTACCCAACTGAAAAGAAAGAAAGAGAGAATGTATCCTTACACAGGAACATTAGCAAGTACAGGGCGTCTAGACTAGTCGTCAAACAAAGTTGGAGCCCAAAATTCGCGGAGCGCTCCAATTGGACTCGGGCAACAAAAGCGCGCCATCATCGTCGCGAAACTTGAATGATTAGCAAGCCCCTGGAAAAGTCTGAATACCTACTGTCTCTGCATTAAAATACGAGTGCCTCAGAGGGACACACTTCGGGCGGAAATAGTTCTCAATTGAGCCGCTAGGTGCGCGACGGTTGACTCTCCTCCCCCCCCCCCCCCCCCCAAAAAAAAAAAAAAACAAAAAAAAAAACACGTTTAACGTTTTGTCAAATTGCAGAGCGTTTATGCACGAGCCGGCGAGAGCGTTCGTTTAAGATTATTCTGACCAAATAAATGTGTATTAAAAGAAATTGGTAAACACTTACGCAACCCTTAAGGTGAAACACAGCGACAGCTGAGGTACGACGTCGGAGCCGCTAAGGTGTCATTTCGGGGTAGATGGACGGATTGAACGGTAAAGGTGCGAGCGCGAACCATAGAGTCCGCATAGGTCTTTTGTATTAAACCGACGAACCCACCGGACGAAAATTCCATATCGGTTGGGAAACAATGACAGTGTATTAAGATGAGGGCATTTCAGCTGTCTGCGTATGAGGGAGGCGTGCTTTCAGTCGTCACTTCGCCCCAGGTAGTCAGACGTGCTAAACGAAAAGCGTTGAATACACACGGACAAGAAAGTAGAGAAGACGAAGTGCACTCTCAAAGAAAGGTTTATTTAAATAAACAGACACTATTAGTTTGCACACACAAAGGTTTATTTTCCTCTAGAAAATAAACCTCTGTATCTGTCGGGCGCATTCACGGGGAACTGGCGCACTTGCTTCCCCCTGCTTTCTGATACGGTATGCAGAGTACAAAGTGGAGATTTGGGTCAGTTGGGTCATTGCAAAACAGAAAGCGACGAAAAAATACAGGGACACAGACGATGGGAAACAGGACGCCTTGTCCTGTTTCCCTTCGTCTGTGTCCCTGTATTTTTTCGGCGCTTTTTGTTTGCAGAGTACATTTCGAAGGCGGTCTCGTCTCCCTATATCCCGAGAGTTGTTGTTTGTGCTAATAGATGATTTGCTATATTACCCAAACATCAAGGAGAATGCAGGGATGGGTGTTCCACGCGTCACACGCTCCCACCTTCCCTGCACAAAATGTACGAAATAAATCACCAAAATAAAGTTTTGACGAACGCGCGTGCAAGATGCCATTAGTTTTAGGTCTTTGCTTTAGAAAAGTTACTACTGCTGAGGCCAGCACTTGCGGCGCGTGGTACACACATCCTCGCATTCTCCTGAATGCTTGGGTATTAGAGTAAAAGGTCTAGGGTGCCTCAATGGCAAAGCGCACATGAAGGCACCCTAAAAAGGTCTATTCTGGGTCACATGGGCACCTATCCAGTGCTCTGCCAGATTGAAACCAGTCCCTGCAATTTACTGACCCAATGCATGTCACCTTGCTACCCTGCATGACCATGCATGCTATCTTGCTTGCTTGTTATTAGCGGACCGCGAAATGTCTTGGCGGAGTGCCGAACATTTTCCCCGTCGATATATGAAGCAGGTCGGCGGTGCCGACGAAAGCAAGTTTGCTTCTTGCACAGGGGTTACGATGATGTCAGAACGCTGAACTCTTATTGGGTTATTGAAAAAAAAGTGGGTATTGAGACATCTAGCGTTTAGGTCTACCCCATATGCTTCCAATCAAAGCCAATCAGAGCTCGGCGTCGTTCTGACGTCACTCCAACCCTCGCGCAGGAAGCAGACGACTCGCTCTCCGCATTGAACAGGCCCGCGAGGAGAGCAAACGGAGCAGACGACCAACGCTCCGGGACAAGTGTGGGCGGTTTACAATCTCGATCCCTTTTTACGAGCGGGCGACAAGGCGAGCGAGACAGATTTACGAGCTGCTAAGTGGAGCCAGCCGCCCTCTTACCTCACCAAGCGGGCGCAAAACGGCGCAGTATACACCTGTCGTCGATCGTTCCGCAAGCGCCCATCATTCTCGCCGCCTCGGGTGAGTCTCATGACGTCACGGACGCGAGATGGCGTTCCTCGTAGCACCTCCGGATCACCCAGCATTAAAGGGCTGTTTATACTCCGTCGTAACGTCAACGAGCCCGCGCGCTCGTTCACGCTCGCTGACGCTGCCTGCGAGCGGGGTGTCTATACTCCAACGTCAAGTTGAACGCGGCGCCGCGCTGAGCAGCTCGACTCGCGCCAGCGCAGCTTGCGACGGACCTGGACACGCTCTACGACAACGTTACTAAAACACTCAGTTGGGAAACTCGCCGTCGAAACCTGGGCCGCTGGCGTCCACCGAGACCGAGCTAAATGCGACAACAGCGCCACTCTTTACCATTTGTCTGTACTGTGGTCACCTTGAGCTTTTTGAAAGCCTGTTTTTGTGTAAAAACAGAAGCCCTCGCGCTAGTGCCTAGCTCATTCGGGAATCCGGGTGTGGGGGACAGTTGGAGTGTGCGAGATGCTCATTTCTGGGATCTGAACCTATCGTTCTTGCTATGTGTCGTGTGCTGTTGTCGTGTTCCCGTGTTGGTGTGCGTATTCAACGGACCGTTGGACCGTTCCGAGGATGCGCTACCCTCGATCCTCGATAGGCCTATCGACCTAACGAGCCGGTGGTGGTGGGCCGTGTTGTTGGGGTGCCGCGGCAAAAGCTGGAAGCTCGATGACGCGCCCGAGGTATGGATAATTACAATTAAGGATGACCTAATATGTCTGCTATTTATAATGATGTGCTAGTCGCACTCACGGGCAGTGGTTCACGATCAAAAAAGCGTCGTCGAATGTACGGGAGCGGCGGAAACAGTGAAACCTCTGAAAGTTTCATTTGGGCTGTCTCAGCTTATAAACGGTCTCAGCATGTAAACGATAATAGCGGTACGCTATGACAATTGGACTGCATCCTGTATTTTTTGTATAGGCTTTGTAAAGTGCGTTACAATTTTGAAAGCGTACATTGCATAATTTAGGCATCGTCCGCTCTCTTCGGTGTCCGTTTCTTAAGTCAGCGTGAAAGTCTACAATGATGATAACACACCGACTATCTGTCAGAAAGAGGTCTCTGTGGAATATCAAGTGCATCGATTTGATCGAAGCATTCCGGCGGAATCGCTGGAGTCGCTTGGCACGATTCTGGCGAACCTGCGAAGCAGCTAGGTTCGACAAACGGGATATCGAACTTTTTTTTTTTTCTTTTTTTCTTTTTTTCGTTTGTTTTTGTTGACATTTTTGTGACATTTAGGAGAAAATAAATGCTGGTTTGCATTCCTTATCGCCATCATCTGCTTGTTTCTGAACTGCTAATCGCTACCCCGAATGGTTGTTTTGAAGCGTGACATGACAACACGAGGACGAACCACACTGACCGATTGCATCTAGGATAGGTGGCGCAGGCTACCGCCCATAGATATCCCCTACAGACGATGCGGTTGCCACGGAGACGCGCATGCGCAAGGTGGGGCAGTTCGTCGGGGCCCGCTGGACCAGCGTTGGTCTAAGCTCGACGCGGCGTAGTGGCCGACGAACGTCGGTCGGCGCCGGCGCGCGTTACCTTCGTCGACGTTGGAGTATAAACAGCCCTTAAAGGGATTGTCCGGTCAAAACCGGAAGTACTTAAGTTTTTGCTCTCTTTGCATCGAGGGAGCCTTCATGTAGACAAACAACATTTTTATTTTGATATATGATCTCCCGTTATTAATTAAACCTTTCATGATCCTATGTACGAAACTGCACCCCGAATTTCGCCAGTTTCAATGGCTGACATCCGTAGCTGCTGCGTGACGTCACAAAACGCAAAGGTTCTGTCGGATGGTCGGGATAACAAGCGTTGGTGGATGGATGTCTTGTATTTTGTTTCGAATTATACAGCCTCCTAAGCCCGTGGTTCTCTAATGGGGGTCCGCCAAGGCCTGGTCCGCGAAGCCCTGCCTCATCAGTCAAACCCGGCAATAAAAGTTTTTTTTTTTTTTTTTTTTTTTCAAGTCGAAAAGGAATGTTGGTTTTCGGACGAGTTTTTTCGTGTGAACGTCAATAAGAGAATTCTACTTCACACTAGCCCTTAGTTTTATCCATTTATTAAATCGTTATTATATTTAACCTATATCTTTCCTCTCCTCTCACCACGGACGGGGTCCTCCATCATCTCCGCCGATCCACAAGGGGTCCGCGAAACATCGATGGTTGAGAACCACTGTCCTAGGCTGTACCCTACTGAAATACGGTTCTTTTATTGCAGTTCCCGAGCGTGTGCAAAAAACAAGTCACGCCTTTCAGCAGGATATTACTCGAAAACAGCCATAAGCTTCGAGCGAACGTATGCCGTTTCGCGCAAACACAACTGACACAACTGCGACGGCCACCGATAGAATTAGGAGCGCTTGCAAAGCAAAGGATGCAGATTTCGCCTCTAAAGCGGCAACTAAGTACACGAAGCGGTATCTGGGTGCACATATCGGCGGATCCACTGGGAGGCTGCGGGTCTTTCCTTCGGAGGCGATGACCGCGGGTCGAAGGCAACCGGCGAATCGTTCAAATGCATGTCGTCACTTGACTTGGACGAATTTGGTGAATCGTAGCCACGTTCTATCTGCACGTGCGGGTCAAACAGAATTTGGCTGCACGCGTGCTAAATACAACTTCTGGTATCGTTTCCAGGTGGTCTAGCTGTTGGTTTCGGTTTCGCTGCATAAACAAATTGATTGATCCGATTTGGGCGAGGAGTGGATGGACGTAGTTTAATATTGTTGACACAGCATCACACCTCAGCTTACGAGCCTTCTGTCCGCTTAGAGCTCAGCTCGTAGCTCTCTTCTGTGAGATGATTGCTGCATAAGCGGGATCTTGATCTTGACGGGAACCTAGTCCCTACGCACGGCGACGATCCATTTTGCTCGTCACCACACGTCTCGCGGAAAAGTGTGGAACGTCATGTCTTGGCTCGCATGTGCTGTCCGGTGGTTGTGGCACCCAACCGCGCAACAAAACTTTTACCCAACCACAAAACAAGTCGAGCACAACAACAAAAATGAAGCACGCTGAGGCGTTCACTCGCAGGTAGACGACGAGACAAAAATGCTCGCTCTGCGTTGTGTGACGTGAAAGCTCCCGTGTTGCCACCGAAAACAGCGTTTACGCTAGAGTGCGATTGGAGCAGTATAAATTCAATTACTAATGCAGAGGGGTATATAAAATTCCGATATTGCACGTACGATGCGTCTCGAGGCAATAACAATGATTTTCAATTGTTTTCTCGAATACAAAATTTGACCGCACAATCCCTTTAAGCCACGCTCACGCTGCTATAGCATTAGCGTCGGCGGTAACGCGTTACAAGTAACGGCGTCTCCGGTAACGCGTAAGTTTATTTTTTGTGTGTGTGTTGGTAACGCGTAACGTACTCGTTAAATTTTCAAAACAGTAACGGGTAACGAAAATACGTTGCTTATTTCAAGTAAAAGGTAACGCAGTTACATTATTCGTTAAATAAGCTTCCCAATACATAAAAATATTACACTTTAATTTTGTTCGTGTTCCTAGGCGCCAGGCCATGTAAACTTTGAAGGTTTTTTGTTTTTTTTTGCGTTTCTTTGAGTATTTTTGTTGCAAGTATCTAGGCAAAACCGTAAAAAAAATAATAAGGTACTTATGTTCAGTTTCTGCGTGGATATAACGTTTCTTGAAATATGGCACTTATGCATACCTCTAACGACAGAACAATAAAAACGTGTTAATTTATAATTAAAAAAAAAAGTAACGCAAACGTAGCGCGCGCTACATTTGGTCGGTAACGGTAACGCGTTCCTTTTATTTTGGGGTAACGCAGGTCGGTAACGGTTTCTTTTATTTGCAAGTAACGAGTGACGCATTTCGTTACTTTTTTTTTTCGGTACTGACTACAACGTTGTATATCATTAAAAGAAAGGTGGAACACGTTTTGTAGTTTGCGCGAATACCGCTTAGAACCAATCCCTAACGTTTATGACAAATGAAACACGCGTTCGTTTTCCTCCCCACGCAATGCACGTCGCAGAAAAAAAAATATAGAAAAACCGAGCAGAGTTCATTCCCTCAAATCGTATAGCCAGAACAAGCGGCTGCGTGATCTGGATCGGATTATATGCCGTCAATATTCATCACTGCCACGCGCTGAGGTTGGCCAAGTACAGGACACGCGCTGAGTTACAGACATTGTTAGGTTTCGACCATTGTCGCCATTACCGCAGTTGGAAAAGAGCCACTACCCTAATGCTTGTCGAGCTATCGGTTATCACGAGCCCAAATCGAGTGCTCACGATATGCTCGGGTCCAATCTATGAGCCGCATTGAAAAACCGTCACTGGGGGGACTACGCCGACGAACCTCCAGCTACGTGATCAAGTTTTGCGAAGGAGAGGCTGAAAGAAAACGATCGCTTTTATCCTCTGAATTGCGCGGCAACCATGAGGTTTCTTGGTCAATGGCGCTGCGTTCGAGTATACTACGGCCCCACTAGTGCCAGTGAACTCGTGTAAAGTGAAAAACATTCCAGTCGAAACTCGTTGCAATGCCCCTTTAAAAAAAAAAAAATAATAAAAAAAAGAAAGGCGGTGCGCAGAGACTGTGAGAGAAGTGTTTCTTCCTTGCATGACGATCGCTGTCACATTGGCCATTTGAGAAGTGTTTGCTGACATGTTCAAAGCACACATGACGCAAACATGCTTCGAAGATGGTTGAGGCGTGTGCTCAGGTAATCCTGTCATCGTGTCTCGAGTATGTGTCTTTTGTGCCATATATGAGCAGTGTGCCTACAAAGAAAGCGTTGAATTTTCGGCGTCACACACGCACGCACACACAGACACAATCACACGCCTCGCACACACATGCAGTACACGCCTACGAGCGCACATCCACGTACAACGTAAACAGCAAAAAGACAACAGCATAAGGTATGCCAAAAGCGACGAAACACGCGTCTATAGATGACGAACCGTTAACGCGATTCAGCGTCTCGTCAGCGTAGTACCAAAACGTTCCCAGGCGACCCCAAACCTCCATCTCCGCACGGCGTCTCATAACCACTCCACGTCGTCAAACATGCGATCAGTTCCCCCCTGCGAACCGAATTACAACACCTCGGCGTCAGCGTCGGGGGCTCGGGCGGTGACGAGAAAGAAAAACAGCCGCGGTAGAGGCGCGGCGTCGAAATCCATTAGCGAACGTTTCCGCGAGAGACGACGTCGACGCCGGGCTGCGCTCCCGACCAGAGACGATACGCTTTCTTTCTCTCCCTCGATCGTCGGAGACCAACGGGTGCCGAGGAACAACCGGAAAGATAACCACCGAGCACCGGAGTCTCCTCGGCTGACATTACAGTGGAAGCCAGGTGGCAACACGGGTCAACCAGTGACCGACCTGGTGGCACGTGACTATATACTATGATAGTTGTTCAGTGCAACGACGAACATAATATCGTATAAAAAATGCAGTGATGGCGCAGGCGAGCTGGTGTAACTTTACTAAGGATTTTTTTAAAAGTGCCCTGGGGAGGTTCCTGAGATAGCCCTAATGTGGCGATAACTCTTTCTGCTGGCTCTAAGCATCCTAGAAATCCCTAAATCATGACGATGCGCGGCCAATTTTCCTATCGGAAAAAAAAAAAAAGCTATAAAAATTGCAACACACCGAGGTCATCTCCCGCGATGGGAGGAGCACGTTCCAATATCAGGACCATTGTCAGCCAATAGGGAGCGAAGAATCCTGGCGCCTCCGACCGTTGGAACCACGGAGTGACATCTCGAATGCACGCAGTTCGTTGCCCCTACATCCCGGACTAAGACTCAACACAGCCGAGCGAGCACTCCAAAGCTGACGACCAAACAAAAAACAGTGTGTTGTTTTTGAGACGATTATTGCAGTATTATGTTCCCTCTTCGCGGAAAAAGAAAAAAAAAAATCATATTTCGACTACTCTTGTTTGCTTTTATCAGCTAGAAAATCATACACATTTTGTGATAACAGCGTTTGCAATCTTAAAGAAATGTCCCGTTTTCATTGGTCACATGTCGTCTTGGCTGCCGGAACAATGCTCCTCCCATCGCCGTAGATGACCTGGGTGTGTTCGATGTTTGATTGTTTCCTTTAATAAAAAAATCGACGGCGCATCGTTAAGATATATGCATTTCTAGGATGTTTAGAGCCCGCTGAGTGAATTACCGCCATATTAGAGAGTTTTAGAGGACGCGTATGAGTATATGGGTACGATCACGGTATTTGTTGTTTTGTTGACCTGTGCTCTCAGCTGGTGTATTGCATCAATAGCCTTCTCCTTAGTGGAGACGTTGAAACGAATCCAGGACCACCAAAAAAAGACAGCAAAAAAACAAAACAAGATAACGTAGTTTCGGTTACAGAGGACTCGAGGACTGCTAATTCGGGTGAGAGCGATAATGACGGAAGAGATATCGAGAGACAACCCACAGTTTCGGATATGTTTGCTGAATTGCTGGCTGGCCAGAAAAAGATGGCTCAGGACATAGCTGAAATCAAATTATTCCAACAGTCAGTTAACTCCCGATTTGACGCTCTTGAAGCACGAGTGGCTGCCCTCGAGTCGCCTTCTGCCACGCCAAGTGTCCCTTGCACATCTTGTGACTATCTGCTTATACAGCTTAAGTCATTGTCTGGTGTGGTAGACAGACTCGTCGCGAGGAATGACGACATGGAAAACCGTTCGCGCAGAAATAATCTAATCTTATATGGCCTCACCGAAAACGCAGACGAAACTAGTGAGTCATTACTCTCTAACGTATCAAAAATATTCTCGGATAAACTGATTATTGACTGCCCACGTATTGAAAGGTGCCACAGAATAGGTCGAAAACACGACGATCGTTCACGTCCTGTCATTATGAAACTCCTTGATTTCCGCGAAAAAATGGAAGTATTGAAAAATTCTTTCAAGCTCAATGGTTCAGATATTCGTATATCGGAAGACTTCTCTGTTCATGTCCGTTCTGTTCGAAAGAAAATATGGGATGCGACGGCCTCTTTCCGTGACAGTGGCTCCTCCGTCCGCCTTCGATATGATCATGTGTTCATCAATAATGAGCGATATAATTGGGATGTTAAAACTAATACTCTGGTTAAGTGTTCCGACTACTCCGCCCAGTCTACTACCACCGCCCCATCTACTGGTGGTCGTTGACTCGGCCGCGGTTTAAAAGACGGTTTAAGTGAAAATCTTTGTGTCTTGAATGTTAACGCCAGAAGTTTAGTAAACAAGTTCCCCGATTTTCTGTCACTAATTTCTTCCCACTCTGCTCACATTATTGGAGTCACTGAAACATGGTTACATGATGGCATATACGACACCGAAATTACACCCTCTGGTTTCTGCGTGGTTAGAGGTGATAGAAAGTACGGGCGTGGCGGTGGCGTCGCACTCTTTTTAAAGACCAATATTAAATTTTCAGTTATACCGGGTCCTCCCCAGATTGAATCAGTGTGGTGCAAACTTAATGTGGATAATATATCTTTAGTTGTTGGCGTTGTCTACCGCCCTCCCGGCTCTCCCATTGATCAGTTACATGCTTTATGTGACTTTATGTACGAGCATAACCTGTCTTCTTCCAATTTAATATTAATGGGTGATTTCAATTTACCTGGCATCCAGTGGTCGTCTTTGTCGCTATCTGGTCCTGACGTTCAAATATCTAGAGAGTTAGTGAACTTTTCTTTGTCATTTGGTTTAAAACAGATTGTGCAGGAGAGCACGAGAGAGTCGTCAGTTTTAGATTTGGTATTTCTTAGTATACCTCTTCTAGAAAACCATTTTGAATGTGAAGTCGTTGACGGTATATCAGATCACAGGGCAGTCTTTGTTTCTGTTGCTTATTCTGTCCCTAAAACACGTTTTGTTTACCACACTTTTCCTGATTTTAACCGTGCCGATGATGTGTCCATAATTGACTCATTAAGCTATTCCTTTGAAGTGTTTGAACAACTTAGTATCTCCAGTGACGTGAATGTACTCATTACATTTTTTGAAGACTTGGTTAAATCGTGTATCCAGCGATTTGTGCCACTCAAAACTAAAAAAGTAACATTGTCAAACCTTGGATAACAAGAGAATTATTACATTTATCGCGACGGGTCGGCAGACTGCGGAGTGGAAAACGTTGCGCTGACCCAGTAAAGTCTGCTCAGTTTATTCAAGCTAAGGAGGAACTCCGACTAAAAACTAATTCCGCGAAGGACTTCTATTTCCGTGTTACCTTACAAAACTTAATAAAATGCAACCCTCGAAAATTCTGGAAATCTATTTTACCAGGCAGCACAACTTCAAACTCGTTTATAATTAACGACGTAACTACTATGGACGCGCTGACAATCGCTACAGCGTTTAATACGTACTTTCAGTCAGTATTTACAGTTGATAATTTCGAAGTTCCTCCTTTTACTCATGTTTCGCAGTCTGCGGTTGACGACATAGATGTGAACGTTCGGGGCGTACTAAACCTGATTTTGAAGTTAGACACTAAAAAAAGTCCTGGTCCTGATGACATTCCTAATTCATTTATTGTCAGGTACTCCGAATGGTGCAGTCGGTATCTCACGGTTATTTTTCAGAAATCACTGTCAACGGCCACAGTTCCTTCATCATGGAAACTCGCAAAAATTATTCCCGTATACAAATCTGGCAACTCACAATCACTGTCAAACTATAGACCAATTTCTATAACGTCACATTCATGCAAATTATTGGAACATATAGTCTACAGGCATGTAATAGAGTTTCTCGATACTAACAATATTTTATGCGATTTCCAACATGGTTTTCGACGCGGTTATAGTACTATGACACAACTAACAGAGTTTGTTCATGATATCGGTCTGTCTCTTGACATCGGTAACCAAGTTGATGCGATATTTATAGATTTGTCAAAGGCTTTCGACACCGTTCCTCATTCTAAACTCCTACACAAGCTTAACCTAATTCTAAATAATCATCACCTTGTGAACTGGATATCCAGTTTTCTTTCCCAACGGTCTCAGTTTGTCTACTTTAACTCATCCAAGTCTAGTACAGTTGACGTATCATCAGGTGTTCCACAAGGGTCAGTTCTTGGACCGCTACTTTTCTTGTTATACATCAATGATTTGCCACGCTGTATTTCCACTAAGGTCCGACTTTACGCTGACGACTGCGTACTATATCATGTGATAAACTCCTCCGATGACCACATAACTCTTAACAATTCTTTCGTGAATTTTTGTACGTGGTGTAAAACCTGGCAAATGAACCTGAACTTTAGTAAAACGGTTTTTATGACCTTTTCTAGGCGTTCATCACCTTCTGTGTTTAATTATTCATTTGACGGGTTATGCCTAGAAAGAGTTTTTGAATATAAATATCTTGGCCTCCTTTTCACGCCTGATTTATCTTGGTCTAAGCACATTGATGCGACATGTAACAAATCTCTTAAAAGACTTGGATACCTGCGGCGTACCTTACGTGTGGCACCACAAGATACTAAGCTTTTAACTTTTAAAACTTTGATTCGCCCAATCCTCGAATATGGTTCTATTATTTGGTTTCCCTACAAAGAGTCCGATATAAATAAGGTCGAATCAGTACAAAAGAAATCGGTACGTTTTATTTGTCGTCGGTATGACAGAAACGTTTCTCCTTCTTCTAATCTTTCCGTGTTAGGCCTAAGACTTCTTTCTGAGCGTCGTGGTATCGAGCGCCTAAAGTCTCCGTATTTCATGGTTAACTCATCACGTTTTGACTCGTTACATAACTACATAAAGTTTCTCGAGCCAACTGCAACTAGGAGCCACCATGAATTAAACATTTTACCTTTTCATCCTCGTACTGATATGTTTAAATACAGTTTTTTTCCTCACACCATTGAACGCTGGAATTTATTACCAGGAAACATCCGATCACTACAACCAAATGAATTTCTGTGTGCCGTTGACAGTGGTCCACAGTGATGTCCGGACCGTCTGTGTTTACCTCCCACTCCTGCCATAGCCCCAGTGGGGCTGCAGTATGTATAAATAAAAAAATAAATAAATAAAAAAAATATCTAAAGGATATGGGAGTCCAGAACTGCACTAGACTAGCTCGTGTTTCCTAATAAACTGCGCATTAATTGATGTGCCTGAACTTGTTCGATCTGCTTTCCCCATTTGCCGTTTCAGAGTTATTTCTATTCTTAGATAGTTTGCCCTGCTTCTTTCTTATTTGTTTCCTTTCTCTGTCTCTCAGGGGAGCTTTTGTGGTTGCTTATTTTTTTTTTTTTTATTAAAGTGATGGGTGAAAGGCAGAGAGGTAAGCCTGGACTTCTGTCCTAGCTGGCTACTCTGCACAGGGAAAAGGATTAGGGGATAAAATTTGGGATGAGGTGCTTAATGAATATGAGAAGAGACGACTGAAAGAATGATGACTTCAATAGTACAAAATGTCAGTCTCTGCCTACAGGGATTGCATCAACCGGGTGTCCTCGAGCAATTGTAACAGGGCTTTTGTGGCTTTCATTGGATGTTCCGTGGACTGCCACGAGCCCAGAACTTTGACACAGGAAAAAGGTCGGTCGTGTAGTCTCTGTATTGTTGGGGTTGCTTAAGATGTAGTAAAAAGGTTGCTCCAGAAAGTCGTTTTAGAAAAGTTGCCCCAACAAAGTTCCAGTGAAGCGTTGCACAAAACGTCGACAGGAGCAACACTTTGGAGCAAAAGGCTGCTCTAATAAAAGTTGCAAGATACAGTCGCGCATCCAGCAGGTTGCACCGAAAGCTAGCTCTAAAGCCACTAACTACGGCCCTCAAGTGGATGCTGAGATCGAATATTTATGGTCATATCAATTTACGGGTGCTAAGCATATCCGAAATAACCCGAAGCTACACTCATGGGTGGTCGATTTTCCTATTAAAAATCGTTTAAATAAATCGTGACACTCCCCTCTTTCTGCACCTGGGAGCAGACATCAGAGGGCAGAGGGCACAGTGTTCGCAAACAATTCTGTATTTCGTCTCCTGCACACAAATATTTGCCGTTTTTATCAATTTATAATGCGCAACCCGAATAAAAGGAGCAATAGTAACGTTCGGAATCTCCACGCCATTAACCGTTCAAATTGGTAAAATGTTATAAAGATGGTTTGGATTTGAGGATGTCATACCCATGCCCCAAGAAAAAATAGTACCCGCGCATTTCTATTGCTGTGAATTCAGCAGGACGTCTCGCCATCTAGAGCTGGCGATTTTCAATGATTATAGCCCAACAAAGAATATGCCATTAAGGGACAACTGAAGCGGTTGTATGTTTGAGGAAAAACAAAAGCACTTAAATCGTCATCATTCAGCCTCCGAAATCATAAATAAATAAATTATATATATATATATATACTAATTTGGTTACGGAGGTTGCAGGAGATAATGTTTAAAGTACCCCTGAAGCCACTCCTTCCGGAAGCGTGACGTCATGGGCAGAGTTTTCGGAATTTCCGCTGTCGCGCATCTTCAGCGTTTATCAAAGCTACGCACCCGTACTCTTGCTATTCCTAAAAAAGGCCAGAAAAAGACGCTACGACTGGTGTCAGTGCGGGGGAACATAAGCTCGCAATTACACGCGCTGTCCATACGACCGACACGCGCTTGGCGGGAGGAAGACCAGCGTACAACGTAACGACTGGTCAGCGGGTTTTCGTATTTTCTCGCGTTTAGTTACATCTTCAAGAAAAACGAACGTGATATTCAGATCCACGGGAGAAAAACACTCTAAAATTCACCTCTAACTCGTTTTTATTTTTTTTTATTTATCCTTTTTTTTTTTTTATCGAGCTTTTAAGAAAGCACTTGAGGACCCCTTTAACTGCTCAAAGTAGCTCCACAAAGTTTCTTCAAAAGCACAGACACGAAATTCCGACCTCGAGAGGGCGGTGACATGGCTCAAAAGCGTCCGATGATTGATCCGGCGAGCACTCAGCTCCCGCTGCACTGTCGCCTCATAGAGAAGGGAGGAGGCGCAGGAGCACAGTTGCACGCGGAGGGGAGAGAACAAAGATAGATGGCGAGACGCGGGAAATCCACCCCCTAATGTCCTCCGCCCGGCCGTTAGTCCTATCACCGCCCTAGCGGACCGCTGGTTCCCGTGCGCGTCGCACACCCGTTTCGCTTTACGGTGGACCGCGGAGGAAGCTACGAGCCATCGTAGCCAATCCAGCGCCGTGTGAGTTCTCACGTGACCTCCAAGCGGGGATTTAACGACGCGCGCGAGGCGCGTCGTCCGGTGATACGTTCACAGTTCTAGATTGGCTGGGATATCGCTCGCAGCGTCCGCGGCGGCCCATCGCTCATTTCATGCATGTCATACATGATACAAAAAGACACCGTGTTCGCAGCCGACATGATGCAGGCGCGTCTCGAGCATGTTTCAAAGATGTTTGCTTCATGCATACGTGAACGTGTCTGCAGACTTTTTTTCTTCTTTTGTTTGACCTATGTGACAAGGCCGTTATGCAAGGACGAAACACGCGTCGGACGGTGTCTCTGCAGACTGTCTTTGTTTACGACGTATTAGCGGCGAGGAGACCTCAGCTTAGTTAACGGTGCGGTGGGAGCTACGTCCGGACCGATCAAGCGAACACCCTTTCATCATGTGACTCGGCCCTCTGCGTGCGGGCGTGGAGCGGTGGCTTGATCGCGTGGTGAAACAGAGACGTACATGGCCGGTCCAACGAGCACCACCGCCCTGTCAGGGTAAACGTTGTAGGTATGCGCGTGAAATCCTCGCAACGTTGAAAGCGAGGGTCCGCCGCGGTGGTGACGGAGTGCCGACGAAAGGAGCGGACGTACACAAAGAAAGCGATAGGAAGAAAAAGAGGCGGGGGCGAAGAACAGACAAGAATGGTAGTACGAGTCTGGAAGAAAGAAAACCGAGGAAAAGAAAGGGTCTGGGTAAAAATGAAAGAGGACAGAGAACGAAATACGAAAAAGGGGCAAAGAATAGGCACAAAGGGAACGACGGAAGAAGAAACAGGAATAAGAAAAATGTACAGACAGAAAGATTGAGCGAGACAGAGTGAGAGCGAGAGAGAAATAGGATAAATGAGAAGGCAGAGTGAGACAGAGATCAGAAAGACGGTGGAAGACAGCGTGGGAGAGAAAACTAAACCAGCAAGAGGACATCAAATAGACAGAAATGGAAAGAGAGAGATATAGAGAAAGAGAGGAGGAAAGAAAAGGGATTGTGGGAAAAAGCGAACAACGAAATAACAATGTATCCTTGTCGCGGTTTGACCAATGTTTGCCAGAGGCAATGTGTTAACAAGCGAAAACAAGGTGGAAGCAAAATAGGTCGAGTCTCAAGAAGTCTTAAGGACACATACGCCTTGTCGAAAACAAATAAAAGCTATCAGAGAAGCTCGTCATCTTTGGATTGGATTGGATTTCGTCGGCTTCCTCTTTGTAGTTGGTGGTTACAGAACTTTGAATTCTGGATTTAGCCAGTAAGCTCCTCTGCCACTTTCGTGGACTGGAAGCACAGGGTGGGCAACTCACGTCGGAGCCATGTCTTTTTCATTCGGCCGTTAGTAATTAGAGGGCATGATGGGGCTCCGTAGGGCAGGACCGAGCGACTTTGGAGCTACGCACTCCCCCTGCAGGCTGCGATATCTTTTTTTTTTTTTATGTATATATATATAAGCCGACAGACCGTTCAACGATTAGGTCTAAGTGGGGGCGATTAACTCCACAGAGTGGCGGTAATCCATGCCCTCAAAAGTCGGCGAAGGGACCTGGCGCAAACGCCGAGCGCGAATGTGACTGCGCGCCTCGGCCGTCCATATTAAAATTAGGGCTGGACAGGGCTAATGTGTCACCCGGGGTTCAGAGGAAAGGGAGTGGGGGGGACAGTCGAGGGTACTCGTATACCATTGCCTCCTATAGTCCGTTAGAGCTCGAGAAGATAGGGCGAGGGAAAGGAAGGCCGGGGAGGAAAAAGCAGACAAAACGCTGGAGAGAGGCGGAGGATTCCCTTTCTCCTCTCCAGCGTTCCGTCTGCTTCTTCATCCCCAGCCTTCCCTTCCCTCGCCCTACCTAACTTACTATAGATCGCAAGGTCGTAGTGCTGAGTTTTTCACGTCCGAGGTAGCGGAGGCCGGCACGGGGCCCGGATAGATGGATGGATGGATGCTAGTGGCTTCATAACGGGCGGTACTTTGTGCCACCCAGCCTAAGAACCAAAAATTGGATACGGGCACTGCCCGCATTCAGATTGGATACGGGCAGTGTTACAGTTGGGTGGTTGATAAAAGTAGCCAAAACGAAAGACAGAAGTAGAGAATTTATACATTTTGCGTAAAATTGCCGTCACCGTATTTTTAAGAAATAAATGTCATACAAGGTTAAAAACAAATGAGGCTCTGTACACCCTTACGTAAGCCGAGGTAACACTGCTCACGCATCATACAAAAGACAGTCTGCAGACAGATTCGAACGCGAGTCACCGCGAGATACGTGCTTCGAATGCCGCACGGCAATGAGTTCGAGGAGAAACTTGGCAAGCGGCATTCGAACCACGGTAGGCACGTAGCCAGGATTTTGTTTCGGAGGGGAGGGGGGGGCGCCCATGGCAAAATTCTGTATGAGGGGGAAGGGGGAAAGGAAGTCCCAGCAAAATGGAAGATTTCGGGGGGAAGGGGGGGACCACGCCCCATCCCCCCCCTCCCCCTTGGCTACGTGCCTGAACAACGGATATTGCGGTGACTCGTGTTTCCAGATCTTTTGTATGACGTATGAGCAGTGCCAACCCGGCTTTAGTAAACATGGATAAGTGCTGCCACAACGGGAGTGATAGACCATTTCCGACGTTCAGCCTGGCCACTTTGATCACTATCATCAACTACGGATTGGCATTTGTGCCGTACTAATGGCGGACTTCCAGTGACTGATGACGAAAGACCTTGAACATGCTCGTAAGCGGAATATGATATTCATTGGACGCCATATTTGAGGTAACTGCTCAAAGTGCATGCTCGGGAGGAGTTTCCCGTCACCACTCGGGCAATCACAAGAGAAGAAGGGACGGAGAAACTCTCTTCTTGCTGGGGCTTTCCTTTGTACGTTTCAGGCTTCCCTAGACGTCGCTATTCCCCCTCCAGAAGATTATAGAAGATTAACTTTCACTCAAAATTCGTACCCCAAAAGCAGCTTTCCCTTTCTCTCTCTCTCTCTTCCCCGGTGGTTCGAAAGCAGCAGCGAGCTCAGATATGACCGCCAGTGAATACACCCTATACATTAGAGGGGTCAGTATACAATGCTTCGTAAGGAGTCAATTTGCGAAAGGTACACAATCGCCTCTAAAGCCCTCTGGTGGACAGAATGTCACCGAGGCTTTTATGTGTGTTGGAGCTTCGTTCTGACCGGTTGTATCTTTGTCACCCTCGAAACTGAAAGTGACCGAGAATAACTGCCCAGTGAAGACTTCATCGCCTGCCGTTGACTTCGAAAGTGACGGTACGCGATAAAATACAGGTTCATTGCCGCCATTGGTATGGCAAAAATTAAATTACTACATAAGCTACCAGATGGCACTGAATTAAGAAAGGGTTCTATAGAGGTTCATACTGTTGAAGGAGCTCGATGGACACGAAAAGAGCTGAATATATATTTTTCTCAGCTGCTGCATTAACTTATGTCTCCGAATCGCAACAAAGACACACAGCTTCATCGCGTTTCTTAGTTGTTTTTGTTATCAAAATCTGAGAAAAGACACATATAAATGTTTTGATTGATTTTAATGTAGAAATGGCGGAATTTTCGGAGCACTTCTGGCGAGGCGGAGAGAAGGACAAACGCCAGAAACACTAAGGTAAGCGGCCACTCCCTTCTGGAAGTGTTGCAGGGTGTGTGGTCAAAGATGCTAGAAACTGACTGCAAGTGCCAGATGTACCATTCTAGCTCACGAGAAGAAGAATTAAAACAAAAGTGAGATTCTATTATGTCTAAGCGGCTAATAGAGCTCCTTATGGTTTCTGAGTTTGTGGCCTTAAGCTTTTCAACTGCGGACGAAGCATCTGGCAGCCGTAGTTGCATTTGTAGCCAAAGGTAGCCAAAAAGTAGCCAGGGAGTCCAGAGAGCCAACCTACATTTGATCGCCAGACAGAATCGAAGATATCCAATTTGACGCAAAACGGCCACGAACGGCAACCTTGGGTACGTGTGTAGCCTTTAAAGGGGTCATGAAACGCTTTTCCAACTTTTTCCTGTTTAGCTTTCCTCCTCAACTCATAAATCGCGCATTCCACCAAACAGTTAAAGAAGACGAAAAGGGGGAGTCCCCTCTTGCTCGCACTCTCGTTTGCGTAATCCGGACACATCCATTCTCCCCCTAGAAGATTAGCCCGTCGCTCAAAATTCAGACAAAAGTTGCTTTACCCACCCCGTTCATTCCGAAGCTGACAGTGCTGTTGAAGCTACGTGCTCGTTGGGCCAGCCACACTTGCCACGAGAGCGTGGCAAATGTGGCTGCAGAGAATGAAGTCAGGTGATGAAAGGCAGGCGGCTGATTGGTCCGGCAAGCGCGTAGCTTCCACCACAATGTCAGCTTAGGGGTGAAGGGAATACGCGAGGTCCGGTTGCGTCTGACGTCAGTTTGGACCCGATGACGCGCTTTTGGGACCGCGGATGTATTAGAGTGAAAAGGCAGAGAGGTTGCGAAGGGGAGGAGGTACGAAATAGTCCGCTCTGTTTTCAAATTTTCGCACTGAAAGTCAGGCTTTTGACTTTCTACCTTTTTTCTTTTGGTCCACTGAACGATGTGCTATTAGTAAAATCCCAATCTAAAATGATTTATGCCAACCCAAAAATCGTTTCATGGGCCCTTTAAAGGAGCTGTGCAACGATATTCAGTTGGAATGTTTTTTCACTATACACGAGCTTACTCGCACTAGTGGGAGTCAAGGATACACGCACGCAACTCCGCTGGCCAAGAAACTCCTTTGTTGCGGTGTAATTTCAAGGACAAAAGCGATCATTTTCATTCAATCTCTCCTTTGCAAAATTTCATGACGTAACGTGGGGATCGCAGTACACCCATATGACAATATTTGAATGCTGTTCATAGATTGGACCCGAGCATCGCGTGGGCACTCGATTTGGGCTCGTGATAATTACTAGCTCGAGAAGCATTCGGGTAGTGGCCCGTGTCCAATCGCTGCAACGACGACAATAGCCGAGCCATAAAAATATCTAGAACTCAGCGCGTGCCCTGTGCTTTGCCAACCCCAGCGAGTGGCTATGACCAACATTGGCGGCATATAATCGGCTCCAGATCACGCGGCTGCTTGTTCTGGCTGCGAGTTGAGGGGGTGAACGCTGCTCGTTTTTCTTTAATTATTTTCTTGAACTTCTATTGCGTGGGGTGAAAAACGAACGCGTGTTTCATAGGTCATTAACGTAACGGATCCGTTCTAAGCGGTATTTGCGCAGAGTACAAAAATTGTTGCATCGCCCCTTTAATTGGCTGGGACTCGAGTTCCCCCTGAATGAGCACGAGTCGAATCCGAACGCGGATCCAGCGCTCATGTCAAATTTGTACTCCGCGCGGGCCGCCCGTTGGTTAGGTGGAAAAAACCAGCGCTAAAGCCTTCCTATTCATAAATATCTGACCCGAAGGGTCACTGCAGGTTGTCCTGGTCCTTCGCCGCGACATCCATACATAAAATATATAGGGTGTCCCAAGCGTACCTCCCACTGTAAAGCGAGCCGGAAAAAATCGTGCACCAGCACGTATAAAGATCAAACGTCCACAGCATTCGCACTGAGCAAGCCAGTGTTACCGTGTGAAATTTCAAAGCGCAATTCTTTTCCTGTTGAAAATGAGAGTAAAAAGACTTGCCAAAGTCAACGTTGACCGCGTTCGCAGACGACAGAGTTAGCGACGCTTTTTACTTGTGGCGCCATCTCCCGATAGGCGGCGCAAGCAGGCGACACACTCTATTGTCTGCTCGCTGCAACTATCGGGAGATGGCGTCACAAGTAAATAGAGTGGCTAACACTGTCGTCTGCGAACATGGTCAACGTTGACTTTGCAAGTATTTTGCTCCAATTTTTCACAGGGTGAGAATTACGTCTTGAAATTTCACGAAGGCAAGGGTGACGTTTATTTGTCGTTTCGTAGAGTAAATTGACCCGAGAAGAGAAGTAAGAATATTCCTGTGATTGCTTGACAGCACTGGTTCTCCTTTTCGAATGAACAGTATTATATCCCGATCAAATGAAAGGTGCGTTCGAAGAGAGCTACTTCAACACTCGTATGTTAACTGAACGTTTAAAATTCAAGGAGAAGGTTGTTCCGAGTGATTTTCTGCTCCGGTTCTTCTTGTTAACTGAATGCACTCTGAACCCGATCGATGCTTACAAGCGTAAAGATGTACCATTTCCGTCACTATTTACGTGACATCTGAAAACCCGAGAAGAGGCGGAAGAAGCAGTTTTGGTCTAGATCGTGGAATTGGATCTGCCAGCGAAACGGGTACCAGTGTTACCCCCCCCCCCCCCCCCCCCCACCCTCCTCCCTCCTCTTCGGGAAGAATAATAGGCTCGAAGAAGTGCCACTTTCATTGATCCCATCTTTGGCGTGACACAGTCCTCAGCAAGCGCGACGAGTCAGGGTTCCGTATGAGCCTTAGCTCAATGAGCAGCAGTCACGCCGAAATATAGGCGTGACAAGGCGTCGTTCCCATGCTCTAGGGCAGAAACGACACTTCTGTCTGCTATATTTAGGCCTAACCATCGAGGTTATGTCCAATTTAATCCCGCTCGGATGGTATACATGTGCTCTCCTAACAACTAACAAAATGTAAAATGCGTACAAAAAAAAAACAAGAAAGAATTTAGCAAGCACAAAAAAAATTATACGGCTTTTTTGGAACACTTATTAAATAGTAAAATAGAGAGCATGTAGTTTCATACGTGGCTGCCCAAGATCTGTTGAAACTATAGGAGGCGCTAGTGTGTTGAGGAGGCCAGAGCCGTTTATACTGAGAGAGTTTGGCCGATGGGCGGAGCTTGTTGGCCGCTAGAACCAGCGGATTTCGCGATAACACAATATGGCGTTACTTCTTTGTCTTGTTCATTCCTGTGAAATCGCGTAGAGTTCCTATGAGTCAGATCCACAATATGGCGGACGGAAGTAGTCATCCCCCGGTTGTCAGACTACGCTGCTGTGGTTGTCAGACTGCCAAAATCTCCTTAAGAAGGCCAAACTCTCTCAGTATAAACGGCTCTGGAGGAGGCAATACTCTGCCTAGAGAGTGCGGCGGGCGTTACCCCCACCAAGGAGTTGATAAAAGCAGCGGCGACACCCGCGACGGGTGGAAGAAGCGGGGTCGTAGAAGGAACACCGCTGCGGAGGTGTTGACCGTTTTACTTATGTTGAACACTAACCTTCCGGTCGCACCTTAATAAGACATGTGTAGTTTCCCGTTTTCCAAAATCCTGGCTCCGTGCTGTTATTTTGGGTTAGGTACGCAGCCAAGCAACTTTCCCACAGATCGTCTACTGATTACAAATGGTTACACTTTTAAGTGTGTAAAAAGGGCGGACTTTTATACATGGCAACACTCTTTCAGCATTTTTATTTCGCGCATTACATTTTGTAATTATGAAGTAGGGAACTGTTCAGTGGATAACCTTTCATTTTCAGAAGGGTGTCAAAAAAGTGTTGTAGAGAAGTACATGGTTACAGCCTTTCAGTGCCCTTCTGTCGAGTACCCTTCTGTGCCCTACTGTCGAGATAATTACGAAGTAGCTAGGTGCTGTTGAGTTGACCACCTTTCATTTTCGGATGGGTGTCAAAAATGTGTTCTATATATGCCCATGGCAACATATACTTTTAGCATCCTTACTCCGAGTAATACACTATTTACAACTACGAATTGTGCTGTTGAGTGGAACACCATTCGTTGCCTGAATGGTGTAGAAACGTGTACCGCCTTGTAGCGCAGGGAAGCGACAAAATTACCGCTTCGACCAGTTTTAGCGGAAGTTGTTTTCAGGACTACATCAAACACAGCTATTGCCAACACGCCAATGCTTTTTACTTGGGAGATATATTCATTGAACTTCGAGATTTAATGCTTTATGTAAAATATTGACGATTACAGATTAACATACCTGTAACCTTCATAATTGCGGATGCGGTCATCTGCACATTAACATCTTTAATTTCTCGGATATATAATTCCGTGCCGCATTCGAAAGGGCCGTAATTCCGGTCTGGAGCGTACTGCATTGGTTGCGTCTGTGCGTCTGACAATTATCTCTGGTGTGCGTTACTTGTAAACTTGTTCGTAAATCTAATATCTCCACAATGCTGCTACGATCGCCGGAACGTACCCGATTTTAATTGGTGTTTACCTACACCCGGAGGGTGTTGCCGTAACATCCTTATGGAGTTAGCTCTCGGACCGGATGACTCAGATTATGAAGGGTGTAGAAATGTTTAGTGAAAAGATCCGGATGGTGAAGCTAAAAATCGTATTTAGTTCTTACCTCCCTGTTCCCCCTTGGTCCCTGCTGGATGTGTGCCGTGTTTGTTGATCGTAAGTTTATTTTTCCGAGGCCCTATACTTCGTCGAACCTTAGCATGGACCAACTGCGAAGGCTGTGCAAGCGAGAGCGGGTAGCCTTGACTGCCTTCACTGCAGCACTCGCCGCAGGAGCGCTCGTGCAGCCGCCGGGGCTTCATCCAAAGCAAACAGCTCGAGCTTTTAGCATGCGCGGGTAACAATAGTCCATTCCAAGATGAGACGAAGCATAGTGCCAGCTGAGACGACACCCGGCAGCAGCGACCGATATCGACCACCCTCAAGCACGAGCCACACGCACGCGAGGATACTCGTGCTCGCTTGACAAACGCCAATATATTCTAAACATACCAGAGAAACGGTAAGTTGATGACATTCGTCCGTCTACACAGACAGAAGGCAGAGTCCGTAAAACCCAATCAATCGAGAATTAGTGGCACTGCACCGATGGTGCCAACAACTCTCCAACAACTATATATCGTTTACAAAAGTAGAATTGTCAACGCCTTGAAAAAACTGAAACGAGAGCCGCGCTCAGGCTGATAATACATAATTCAAAGGACAGTCTGCTGAAAGTGTTTGAGGAGTGTTTGTTTCTTGTTTGAGGTTCACATTGGCCATACAAACAGTGATTGCAGACATGTTCCAAGCATACATATGTAAACGAAGCCTTCGAGCGTGCTTGAGCCGCAGGTAATTCTGTCATCACCTCTGCACGAAACACCCGCGTCTTCTGCACGATGAATACGAGCAGTGCCTCCGAGACTTTAGGCACAAAAACGTTCACCAGAATTAATATTAACTGGAGTTGTGTGGATATTTATACAGCGTGTAGTTGGTCAGTCATTTGAGAGTTGCGACGAGTCACTCGTTGTAGATGAGCAATTTAGCCAGTGCACTACCAGCGCTGGCTTGGGGTCTTTAACGTGCACCACGCAGTAGTGATACACGACCGCACGCAGATGCGATACTCATCCAGGGGCCCTGATCTGGACACTAGGCGAGAAAGCCGGGCGAGAAATCTGGCGGCTGTGATTGGCCCACGCCGCACTTGAGTTTGGCGCCGGCCAATCATAGCCGCCAGATTTCTCGCCGCCTTTCTCGCCAAGTGTACAGATTAGGGCACCAGGTCGAAACGGGCAAGGGTGGGGTTTGAGCCCAGGATCCAACGTTCGCCACACGCACACAACTCACAGTGAAGGAGAGAAGAAACAATCAAACGAAACCGAGAACGGAGCATAAGTGAAACCTTTTTATACTATTCGGGTGCCAAACAAGGAACGTATAGTTGCTTTGCAAACCATATATAGGCTTAAACAATTTGAGCAAACTGGAGATGACGACAACTATATATATATATGCTTCCTGACTTTGGAACCACAAAAGCTGCAGGGTTAGTATGCGGACTGCAAGTCGTCTGATTCTTGCACAGCAGTTGCGGTGACATCAGAACAAAGCCAAGCTTTAATTTTATATACATATTATTAAGGATAGTGGGTAGACCTCGATGCTAAAAGCCTGAAGGTATACCCACTATTTTTTTTCTCAATCAGCCAAAAAGAGCTTGGCATTCTGACATCATCTCAACCCCTGTGCTAGAAGCACGCAAACTTGCACTCCGCATATGTTTTTACCAGTATTTATTCATTTTGACGGTGCCTTCGTAATTTCGCGCTTAATAATCTTTTTTTTTTTTTTTTTTTTTTAGCACGGCGATTAAAAAAACGACAACATATAGAGCGATTTAAAAGCTCGTCCGCACCGGCGTACACAGTTTAAACACGCGCCTGAAGTACTTGCAGCGTTGTAAGCTGGCGTTAAAATAAAATGTTTTCGCGCCTTGCCGCTCGCGTCCTCTCATAAATAAACTTAACAACAACTTTACCGCGGAAACCCCAGACAAAAATAACGAAGACAAACGACACTAAAGGGGTTTGGAGGGGGGTCTAGATAATTCAAAAGTGAGCCTTAAGCACCCCATAAAACATACCTTCACCCCCCCCCCCCCTCAAAAAAAAAAAAAAAAACGCATGTAATTAACGAATTTTTTTTTTTTTGCGGACTTGTGATTTTAACGTGGAATGCGTGCGTATGCACTTTGTTTGTTTGTTTGAAAATGTCTTTAATAATAATAAGATACGAAAGAAACACCAGGGCCAGGTCAGCTGCATGCACTTTGTTTCAACTTGCAGATGGACAGAGGCGGGTGCTAGGGCTTATCCGAGCCAAGGTAATGTCGCGTGCATGTCGGATGACTTTTCCCGCAGGCGTGGCCGTGCGAGGGAGAGCATGCAGTCACGCGCAGGGCCGATTGGCTGGGGATGGCCCCAAGCGTCCGCTGCAGCCCAACGCGCAAGACCACGAGGAGCATAGCCGGGAGCACGCATTAGCAGTGTGCATAATGCACACACGCCCGCGACATGGAAACCGCGGGCCCCGGAGTACGTAAAGAATAAATAAATAAATGACCGAGACAACACGCGTTTGTCACGTCACTCTCTCTCTCTTTCAGCTGGCACATTCCTGTTTCATTTTTCCCCCTCGAATTCTGTACTCGGTTTCCTTTATTTATTTTTTTTTTTCTTTTATGGTCTCATTTGCGGACGGGTCACTCGACTCCACGAATGTATACTTAAACGCCATGCCAGCGCACGCACACGCGCACAACGCCGCATGGCAACAAAAGAGCCCCCAACATTCCAAACCCCGGACGCGCTAAGTAATAATAAAAGAAAGAAAGAAATGAAAAGCTGCAGACGACGCCGCCGCCACGGCAGGAAACGCCTACCCCGTTATCACGGGAGGGGGGGAGGAGGAGGAACTCATCAACCTCTCCAATAAAAACCCGAGTACGCGCGCCAAACAGAGAGAAAAAAAAAAAAATCTGAAACTACCCCGAAACGCTCAAAGTTCCTACTCTTTCGAATAGACGGGAAAGCGGAGAGCGAGCTCACCGCCGCCTGGAGGCCGTACTAATGAACTTCCCCGACCGCCATTTTTATTTAGCGGCGCAATATTATGCCCCTTCTCGTATACTTCCGCTGCTCTCTATACCCGAGCCGCCGCGGCGCTCCTGGTTGGTGGACGAGAGTCGTGACGTCACTGGAGAGATGATGAGTGCCGAACGACGTGTACCCCCGGGGCGCGAAAAAGTAACGCATATGCGAGAACGAACATCCACAACCGCCGCTTTCAAATCGGCCAAAGGAATATGCAGGCGGCGGAATGAAGCGACGTTGTAATTGTCGACAGAGCCACCGCCAGGCGGAGCAGCGAGCGGCAGTGATGAGCACCAAAGCCGCCTGCAAAGTTAGCGTCGGAAACGAGTTTGTGATGCCCTCGCCGAAATAGCCTCCTAAAATACTCCACAAAAACGACGACCGTAAGTTATAAAATTATTTACCACCTTCATTCCACGAGCCGCGAACGTAAGTAGCAATTAGTTTGATTGCGTTTTATTTTTATTTGTGCATCCGAGAACTTTGTTATCGGGTGCTAGTTAGCGAGAACGGCGAGAGCATTTCAAAGTTATTGTTAGCGGCTTGTTGTTCCCGAACCGCTTGAAGCAAGCGCTCTTTTTTGGCCGTTCTGGGGGTCGACATTTTACGGCCAATAAACGAGGTTTATGGTAAGGCTGCCCTTTCAGTCCCATAACATCTCGCGCGTGGGTTTTGAGTACCCGTGTCACGTGATTGCTTCCGGCCCATAAGACCCCAACTTTCGGACGTCTCCCCTTCAATAAAAGCTCTCGGAAATCCTGCATATTGCCGGACAAACACAAGAAAGCGTAACCTCCGACAAAACGTCTCCAAAACTACAACAAACAAACTCCCCACTGGAAATGGAAAATGATCCGACGCCAAAACACTGGCGAGATCGTGTAACCTAACATAAAGAGCCGATCTATAAACAATCTTGCCAAAAATTGTGAAAAAAACAAAACAAAAAACGACCAGAGTATTCCTTTGTTCTTCCGTTTTATTGCGGCGTAAAAGATAGCGACTACTGAATGTGACTCCAGTGCCCTTCTATCGGTTGTTGTGTGCCGCTGTTTTCGATCGTCCGCAATCTTTCTTTTATGAGCAAGACACTCGCTCAAAGAAGGTCGCGTTGTAAAATCAGGCATTCGAACTAGAATCCCCCCTCCCCTCCCAAGCACACAACCTCGGAGACGAAATACTGTGGGAATCAAAAAAATAAAAAAAATAAAACGTTCGGGTCAACGGCGCGTCTAGGAATAGACCAAAAATCGCGAGGTCGAACGAACATAGAAACAAAACAAGGAACCACAAAATAAACAAGGACATGACGTGACGTATCAACTACATTACACAACCATAAAAAGAAACAAATTGTAAAACAGGAAACAACAACAAAAAAAAAAATAAGAGCGACACGTAAGCGACGGGATCGATTTCGGGGAGAGGCTTTTCCAGTCGAAACCCTAAAAGCGGAGACACGGAGCGCTTCGAAACGCTGCACAAAGAAACAAGTCTCCAAAATACGTGCGTAAACAAGACCCACGCACGCAGGACCTTGCAGACACGCAAACTACAAATCACATCTGCACATAAATGCAAACCAGGTTCGCGACCGATCCGCATATTCACTATCCCACTATCAAAATAGGGAAATGTACGCCGAGGCGGACGCGAAAAAGAAAAGGAGGGCATCGACGCGTAGAAGGAGGAGGGCCGAAGCGGAAATCCGATTTACCTTTCGAAACGACTCGGGAGGGGTTCACGATAAACGCATGAAGACGACAAATCCGTGAACTTACAAACGACACAATGCGTGCGTAAAGGCAGCGCCGAGCATAGAGTATCGTTATCGGAGTCATCGGAACGATCTACTTGGTCCTCCCTCTATCTACCTTTCTCTGTTTCTTTCGATATCACTGTTTCTCGTTCTCTCACCCCTTACTCACCTCTCTCTTTTCTCACACAGACCCACACATGCACAAATATATAGATACACGCACGCACACATATCAACTGACTTACACTCACCTCACACACACACATACACTCACTCACTCAATCACTTGCTCACTCAATCAATCAATGAACCACTAAATAAATAAATCAACCGCTCAATCACTTTATCAATCAATCACTCGCTCATTATGGCAATCAAGCACTCACTCACCCGCTCGCTCAGTAAATTCATACACCAAGCACGCATACCCCCACTCGATCAATCAATCAATCATTCACTTGCTCGTGGTATAGTATCTGTCCAACTCCTTCGGACCCGGGTCACCGGGTTTGGTGGCAACTAAAGTCGTCAATCACAACGCGACCCCCGAGAAAGCGGCCGCATCAGTCCATTCCAAAACTATCGGCCTTAATGCCGTTGCCGGCCCTTACGCCCCACTCGGGCTCAGAGCCACTGCCGGCCCTTCCGCCCCTCTTGGCCCTAATGCAGTCTCGGCCGTAATGCGATTATCGGCCTTAGCGGGATGCTCCCTCGGACCCAGCGTTCTTTCTCAAAACCTCAGTGCCTCAACCTTTCTTCTCTCTTCCTCTCGCCCTCCGCCCCCCCCCCCCCCCCTTAAAAAAAAAAAAAAAGCTGGACTTGCGCTTACAAAACCGTCCGCCCGCCCCTTCCCCCCCCTACCCCCTCCCCGCTCGCCCCTCGGACGTCCACTTTCTTTGACGTAACACGGCTAGGGGTTAGAATCAGCTGGAGAAACACGTAGTGCATCAAGGTAGTAAAATTCGGCCAGAAATAAAACGAAAAATTAACAAAAAGAAAACGCCATAAATGGTGTTTTCGATTTTTCATACTTTTTCCACCCAGCCTTATTTTTACTTATGTTTCGTTACTTTTTTCCCCCTTTTTCTTGCGTTTTAGAGCAACGATTTGTATAACCCCCGTTTTTACGTCCGCAACATGCTCTTCGCGGTCGTAGTACCCGGGCTCAAGTCCGGCCAAAACACACCGACAAACCAAATAGTAATGAAAAGAAAAAGTAAAAAAAAGTGAGCGGAGCCAACTTTACGAGAGACTAAAAGAGAACGACTGAGGTTGAAAGCGAAAAAGGAAGAGCAAAGCCCGTCGGCAAGAAATAAACAGGCGCGTTTTCTCAGGCAGTCGCGTTCACCGCCGTCCTTTCCGATTCGTTCGAACGAGCGCCGTAAGCACGCTCCGATTGCCGCTGCAAATCCCATCCGACGTGGATAATAAATGAGGTTAGACCAAGTCGGCAAAACGACCGAGAAATAAGAGTAAAAAGCGACAGAAAGAGCAAAAAGACAACTTGGGAGATAAAATTACGTCGAAACTGACGGCGCCTCGACGTTTCGTCCATAAGGAGGGAACGTGTCGTCATACACCGACTCGCGTTCCTGAAGATGGGAGGCGCTGGTTGTACGACAGCGCATGCGCGGATGGTTCGCCCTTGGAAGAACCTGGCAGCCTGCACATGTATTGTGCCAACAGCTGATGTGTCAATAGGCGAGGTTTCACAAAAAATACTGGGCTGTATTTCGTGAAACTCGTCGCGTGGCGTAACCGTGTCTGCGACGGAGTCATGTGACGGGACGTCACATGACTCCGTCGACTGACGTCAGAAAACACTTTCTAAATTTTGCCGGAATTTTTAAGCCGTCACGTGACGCTGTGACATCACAGGACGTCATGGTTAGTGTGTAGTGCGATTCTGCGTATATACAGGGTGCGGCCGTAAAAACTTTCACATTTGGCACGCCTAGCAAAAATCGAATTTCAAACACACATACCTGAAATTGGGCACACGAACGTCGATTATTCCAAAGTTTTTTGCCTATTTTTTTCAGACATCAACTCTGGAGTAGCGAATTATTAGAAAGATAACAAAAATGGCAGACGTGCATTTCCTATGGCCTATACCCGCCCGTTCGTCGTCTGCTATCTGGTTCGCGACGCCGCTCCCAGGTGGCGCACTGAACGCAAAAACTCGGGAAACCCGCTCGAAAGGCTGGTGTCGGGCGAGATACTCGCGATAAAAAGTGATTTGAACCAAATATATGAATTGTTGAAATTACCTGTTTCAAGTCAAGTTCTGACAGATCGTCATGCAAGCAAGAAGACACCATGATGCGACGAGATCATTTATTTACAGCTGCTCGTCTTGTTGACAATTGCGGGTCGCTCTCGAAGACAGCAAGCACCGCTTCAATGAGCTCCTCATTTTTCAGTAGGCTCTCACGTTCACTGACTGGATTCTTCTTTTTACAGTCTTCTCCACTCACAAAACGATCCGCCCAACTCAAAACAGTTGGGCGTGAAGGCGGGCGTTTATGAAATGCAGTGCGAAATTTTCGTTGTGCTGTGGCCACCGACTTCCGCTCCACGTACCACTTGACTGCCTGGGCACACCCACTTGCCGAGTATTGTGGCATCGCAGGGCGGCGCGGAAAATATTTCGATAATAACTGCAGAAGACAGTGCAACAAAAGCAATAAATAGGAACAATCAAGATGCCTCAGCAGCGGCACTCTTGATTCCAAAGTTGAGCTTTCACCGGGAACGGACCCGTCAACAGATAAGCAGACGACAAATGAAGACACACGTTCGTCTGCTTTAGAACATATTTTTATTAAACGAGGGCGTCCGCCAGTTTCTAAATTTCAAGTAAAAGGGCATAATCGTTCACATATTTCGGTAAAATCACTTTTTATTGTGATTATCTCGCCCGACACCAGCCTTTCGTGCGGCGTTTCCCGCGTTTTTGCGTTCAGTACGCCACCTGGGAGCGGCGTCGCGAATTAGATAGCAGACGGCGAACGGGCGGGTATAGGCCATAGGAAATGCACGCCTGCCATTTTTGTTATCTTTCTAATAATTCGCTACTCCAGAGTTGACGACTGAAAAAAATAGGCAAAAAACTTTGGAATAAACGACGTTCGTGTGCCCAATTTCAGGTATGTACGTTTGAAATTCGTTTTTTGCTAGGCGTGCCCAATGTGAAAGTTTTTACGGCCGCACCCTGTAGCTAGTGTGCAGCAGATCCAGTGCGCAGCAGAGATTATCCTCGGCTGTCGTCACAGTTCATTTCAGAGACCAGCGAGGGACTTCATCTTTTTTTTTTTTAGTTTGTTTGTATATAAACGTTGAGTATGTGCATAAAAGAGAGCTGTCAAAATTCACTTAAAATAAGAGATAAAACAACGTTAAAAATTACAGTAGTATATCATCAAAATTCTTTCTGTACTGCTAGAAAAGTGCATTCGCGCAGAGCACAGCATAGACGCGATTCCTCTTTGAATTGAGCCAAATATCCTTCCTTGGTTAGAACCGCAAGTCCCCGTTTTCTTTCACAAGCAAAAGCCACCACCAAAGGCTCACCGACCCGGACCCATTCATTCACGAGCCTTGCCCCCGGCCCGGCCCGACCCGACCCGACCCGACCCGACCCGACCCGACCCGACCAACCCCCTTCCCCCTCTTCATTTCATCTGTTTCTCCCCTCCACAAACCCTGGGGATTCCGCTTTGAATTTGGTGTGGTAGATACCGCCATCTATAGTGTGAACCCGTCAAGACAGTGGAAACAGCTGTTTCGGAGAATCCGGTATCTAGGTCAGGAACGGAACGAACAGCTTTCTGTGTTATTCGTTCCTCCCCTTAGTCTTCCTTGTTTTGCGCTAATGCGTTTAGATTATGTTTGACTTTCACCAACTAGCCCAGCTCTCAGTTTCATTACATTATTCCACTCAGCAGTATTTTACTAGAGGGCTACAGTTCTGCTCCTTCAGTGTGGGCGAACTAAGCCTCTTCTACAACATACTACAACAACTTCTACAACTTCTTGCAACATACTATATAGCGACGAGAAGGTGCACGCAAATGGTTCTACCAGCATCCAGTGGGAACTTTGTAAGGGTTGTTTACAAACTCAGCCGAACAACGAAGTAGCGCTGTTTATTTTTATTTTTATTATATAAAATGCGATGGAACCACGAGTAGCGGGGGTAACTTGTATGACTGGGTGTCAAACTATATAATGCAAATAGATGTAGCGAACAAATGTTGGGGCTAGAAACATGTGCAACTTTTAACTAAATAGAAGTAGTAAGCAGTGTTGAACACGTTCCTCAAAAAATGGAACAAAAGCTAGTTCCTTCTGATTTTTAGAAAGCGTTCCCGTTACAAGTTCCACTTGTGAAAGAGGAACTCGTTCCCGTTACAGCCTAAAAAATGGAATGTATCGTTACATATACGTTACATTTGTATTCTGATGATTATCATATTCAGTTAGATCAAACAAAGTTGTTTTTGTTGTCTTTTATCAATCCTAAGAAATGGCAACATACGAATTTGAATGCCGTGATGGAAGGACACCAGGAAAAAAGACACAAGCGGAAGCAAGGTTTCATTTCTTGATATATTCACGTTTAAAAATATCATATTCTAGTCCTATTCATCTTTGTGGTGAGCGATTCAGACGAGCCAAATGTACTGTCAACTCACATATTGCACGGGTGTTTCACAACAACCTGACACGTTTCAATCTAACAAAGTGCCTTGTTCGAACTTAACAACAGTTGCTTCTTGATGTTGCTGTCCGCAAAACGAGCAGGTGAAGGAGACGGTAGGGCTATTGAAAGGTCAGTCTTGAAAACTACAAGTCCTTCTTCGTGAAGGTTGGATTCGTTGTTCAGTTTGAAGGTGGGGGACAAAGGGAGAAGGAATAAAGGTTAATTTTTGTGTATCTTTTAAGTGACCTATGTTCAGGATACAAAGGTGCGCTCGATGTCAGGTATTCTGTTTTTCTGTTGTAACTGTTGGTTTCTTTGTAGAAGCTCAGTAATGGCAGTAGCCGGCCTTAGAATTCTGGAGTATGAGGATTCGTGGAAGCAAAGGAAGTAGCTGAGTTTGAAACGTCCCTCTTTATGTGTCTTTTCCTTCAACTAAAAGTTTTGGCTTTTTTTTTTTTTGTTCTTTTCTTTTGTCCTTTTTTGTACTGCAGTCTCGGGCACTGAAAATAAAGTATCAATGTTCACTAGCTCACCTGTTCCCAAGTGTTACGAAGCGAGAATGCCACAAAATAAACCCTAAGATAAGTAACAAAAAAGTCAACGAGATCCTGCTTTGTAATGATCGTGTTTTTATACTTTCAAGAATTTCCCTCTCAAAAATAAATTAAAAATTACCTGACTGGGCGAAAAAAGAAAAACGGAACGCAGTTCCCTTTTTTGTTTCAGTAAAAATGTAACGCGTCCCCATTCCACCCATGCAAAAATGGAACGGCGGCGTTCCTTCGTTCCTCCTAAAAGGAACGCCTTCCAGGAATGCCGTTCCGTACAACCCTGGTACTAAGCCGTTGTTTTGGTCTTGTTATTGTGAATGCACCGTTGTTGGATATCTGGGATTACGTGAAACCGTTTATTATATCACGGCTGTCTAGCATATCAGAAACCAAATTGATGGAGAAACAAAAAAAAACATAAAAACTGTATATAGAAATGCGTGACCGAAGCCGTAAAAACACGAAACGAAACTTATATCAAGAGGAAACGGTGACCGTAACCGTAACCGATACGTTATATTTTTCGGTTTAAGTCCCTGATTTCCAGGTGCACCGGGCTGTGCACAACGCTAGGGAGGATTTGGCGCTGTAGGCGCCCCGTCTAATGAAAGTGAGCGGAGTAGTATGTACACCTAGTAAATTATTTGAACTCACCATTGCCTCGTTTCCTAGGCTATCTCTATCGTCATTGACTGTTCACTCTACGACAAAGGGAAAATAGTGGATTAATCGCCGCCGATTTTTCTTTTACCGCAGTGACTTGAATCTCTCCCAGCAAAGGATAAAATGTTGCGATCTAGTGAGGTTACCTCCAGCCTTTAATAAATGCCATTTGAACCTCACATTGTCGCCAGTCCGCCAGCCGCCATAAATGTTTCTCCTTAAATGCTTTTTTTTTTCACTTTCGGGAAATAAGTTAAGCATTAAAAAAAAAAAAAAACAGTAAAGATTTCTCGGAGGCGCGCGACGCGTTTCAGAGGCAAACAAAGCGTTCTAGAAGCGTTCGGAGAGACGCTTATTTCGAAAATGAGACAATAGGGTAATGGGCTTATCCTCAGACCCCCTCCTCAGCACAAAATGAAATGAAATTTTATCTCATGCCGCTTGCGTTTCCTTTTGGTTTCTGTATTCTCTGTGAGTTTGCTATATTTCCTCTCGGCCCCACTTTATAGATTTCAATGGCAAAATGGCATTTTATACGAAACGATTGCGCGCGATCAAAGCGCGGAAATGAAAGCCTCAAAATAAACATAACATAAATTGCTTCCTAAAAAAAAAAAAAGGAAACCTTTGAAGTGGGCTTTAACGAAATTCAAGACAAGAATGTCAATTGAATCCGAGAAATTGACATCGCCCACAACCGGACAGATCAGTCTTGTCTTGCTTCCCGAACGATCCACAACATAAATGTGAAACTAGTTTCTGAAACAGACTAATCATAATAACAAGTTAAACACAGTACTATGACACGAAAAAAAAAAAAAAAAAAAAGGACACGAACTAGCAGCGACCGCAATCTACCCTACCCTAGATTCAATATCCGACTTTCGACTGAACCATTAGTCACCATAAAAATTGAAAACAAAAGAAGAATACTAATAAGTTGAGAAAAATACGGAGTTCAAAAAACAGATCTAGTTAACGAACTACAAAAAAAGTGTCACAACAACTTAAGCCAAATCGAGCTGTGATTCGGCGAGGCAACAAAAAAAAAAAAAAAAAAAAAAAGAACGCGAAAAATAAATAAAAAAATAACTCAATAAAATTTCATTGCTCTGTTCCGCCCTCTAACTGAAACGAGAAAACAAAACCGAAAAGAGAAAAAATTACGTCAACCGTCAACGTTAAAAAAAAAAAAAAAAAAGAAAGAAGAAAAAGTTAACCCGAGCACGAGCGATGGGGCGGCCAATCGGCTCGAGAAAATAGATCCGAAAGTCGTCGCAATACAACGATAAAACAAGTATATCTGCCCCTCTCCTATTTGCCCATATCCGCTCCATTAACCGGTTTGCTCGAGAACCCCGTTATCTACAGTCGTTTTACCGCTTTACAGTTTTACTACCCCATTTCCGTTTCTTCCTCCTTTTATTTTCGACCTTACCACCAGATTTTAGTTCGATTTGAGCGGACGGTAAGGTCGCCCTCCCGAATTGCGGAAAAAAACTTCATCCAGGGCTCCTTTTTTGTGTGCGTTCTAGTTATATTTCATACTCCGCCGTTCTACACCATGTCCGACCGCAGTCGATGCTAGAATCCGATGTAGCCAATCAAGAAGCGCTGAAAAGTGCTTCGTCACGGCGCTGATCGCAGCATCGGATGCAGACGGACTTGGTGTCGAACTTGGTGTGAAACGGTAAAAAGTGTACACACCGATACAAACAAAAGAAGACAAAAGAATTACGGGAGGACGTTGATACTCTTTGTCAATAGTTGCGTGCAGTACAGGCAAAGGCAACGTCAGGCGAGAGAAGAAAGGGCAAGCATTGGAAAGCCTTGGGGAGGAGGAGAGATACACCCTCTCCTCTCTAGCGCTCCTAGCGCTCTCCCTGCCTCCCCTCACCATCGTTTGCTCGCCTCTCCCATCTCGCGGCACTAGTGCTCCACCCTTTCTCTCTTCGCCTGGCGTTGCCTTCGCCTGCACTGCACACAACTAGTGACACGGGGTATAAGCTTCGCATTTCAGAGTGGAACGCGATAGCTAAATATAAACCATTTAGCGGGGAAATTTCCCCGCAATATTTAGAGAGGGAAATATTTCCGCTAAATTTTAACGTTGCGTGACGTCACACGTGACGTCATTATGGGAAGGTCCCATAATACAACTCTCAGTTACGCCGACTGCGAGGGCGACGGCGACGCCGATGCCGCTTAAGCCGGAAAAGGGCGTCTAAAAACCCGTTTTTATAAAAAAAAAAAAAAAAAAAATTCTCAGCATTCAGCGTTCCGTTGAATTTAGAAGAATTCAGCAAATGGTTCGAAAACTATACAGGGTCCGGTCGAAATATGGTGCCTGGAACGCTCACCACGCCCCAAAAAAGTGGTCCTTCGATTTCCGCCTGATGACGTCATACAAGTGTCATGCTGTCGCCAGTCGCGATCCTGGCGGTATCCCACCAGCTGCGCCGTATATGGCAGACGCCTGTTCAGCTGGAGGTCGTTCTCCAGTGTGGTAGTCCACAGAAGCCTCGGCAGCCACAAGTTGGGACGCCATGACGACAGCGACACTCCGGTTCGCTCGTGCAACTCCCAAACTTTTGTTGGCGTTTCTACCCCCAACCGCAAGGATGGCGGCATGCAAGAGCATGACACGTGGGCTTCTGAGACGTCATTTGTTGCCACTTCGGGACCACTTTTGATGTATGGGCAGCATAAAGGACGCTAAACACGCCAGTCTAAGCTTGTTTACATGAATGCGAAGTAGTCGCGTCGAATCCAGTTGTCGCATTCAACGCGGCCATATAAACGGCATGATGCGCTGGGGAAGCGCATCGCATTAAGTCGCTAGACAGAGGTGGATCGAGATGGCGAGTGCGCATTCATTCAGCCCATGTAAACGGAGGTCGCATCGCATTTTGGAACGGGGAGGATTATGGAAACGCGCTGGCTGCGGGAGAACAGCTCAGAACATGGCGGCGGCCAACCTCGTCGGCGGCGGCAGACAGCGGTCCCGTGTGGTCACCCCCAGTTTTTTTCCCCGAGAACAAACGAGAGCTTCCATTGCCAAACTAAATTAGCGGAATATCGCTGAGCTGCCAAGAGAGGGCGGCCACCGTCCAAGCCTTGCGAATCACGATTTGCGCCTACGAGCGAGTCCATAGAGGCTTCGGCGCAAGCACAAACGACGCCGAGAGCTCCGAGCACTGTATGCACTGACGTATGATGCCCTACCATACTGATGTATGGTAGGGCAAAACGAGCAACGTATACCTCGGTGGCGTTCCTCCTGGCTGCGCCGGAGCCTTTCGGCATCGGGGTCCGGTCGCGGTTGGCAAGGTTTGGCGAGGCGAAGCGCAGTGGCGTCCTCAGAGTGGTAGGAAACGATCTCGCTCTCAAGGCCGTGCGCACGCACGTCGCCTCCGATCCAGAGTGCCCAGAGGCCCGACCCGGAGCCCAGAAAGCTCGCACGATTTCCCTCGTCGCCCCCGATCCAGAGTGACCCGGCGGCACGCCCCAGAGCCCACAACGCTTGGGTTTTGATGTTTCTTCCGTCTCGTAACTTCTTGCACAGCATCAAAGACAGCGGGCACGATCTTCAGGCTCTCTGAAGGCATCGAAAGGGCTTCACGTGCGATGCACCCCCAAGAAAAAGTGGTCACGTGGTTCGGCCGGCGCCGTAAACGCAGCTTCAACTTTGAGATTTGACACGGCGTGGAGCCAAAGCAAAAATTGCTGCGCGTATGTTTATACAGCCGGAAGTTAGTCTGCCTCGGTGGGCGTCTGGTGTCTCAGCTGTATATGAGCAATTGAGCCAGTGCAGTACAACCGCCAGCCTGACAGTACTGACATTGGCGGTACTTGGGTTCTGTACCGCACGTGTTCAGGGTGACTCCGAATTACACTGAAATCTGTGTAACCATAGAATTGCTCGAAATTTTCGATCACTAGGCAGCTGAAGAAACACCGTCCCCATGATTCCTCGAGTACGGGTCGAAGCGCTTGGGGGATTAAGCAAATCGTCTATTCGGGCGTAATGTTAACACTTTGAAATAATTAAGCTACATTGAAATCCTCGTGAAAACTAGCACAAATAATCTCAAACTTAAGCTTGTCAAAGCTGAAGTTTGGGATTATTTGTGTTAATATTTAGCTCGCGAACAATGAGTCATTCAGAGTTTGCTAACAAAAAAATTATTTTTTACTTTTTTTTACTTTTTGTTATATTGAAAACCGGCCGGCCAGATAAGTCTGTATATACGCCAGATAAGTCTGTATATACGCCAGATATGTCTGTATATTGTGGGATTTCCCCTTTGGGGGTTACCACTTAGAAACACAAAGAGTTCCTTGGGTCCGCATAAAGACGTGTTTCTTGACTGCAATGTCAGCACGCTTCGCTCTTAGACAATGAAAAGTCTGGGCGCTGGCTCAATTGCCAGTATCACCCGGTCGGTTTCCCGCGCTGCCGCATTAGACAGAATCACGGGAAGTCGGAGGCCCACAAAGAAAAACCGAGCTCCGTAGAGCCAGGGCCTCCGCCGACGAGAGCCCCCTGGCCCACCTTCGGGGCCAGCTTATGTAGCCTCGGAGAATGGACGCGCCCGGGGAGGCCACTAGCAGTCGCGTCCATTATAACTCTCAAGGGTGTGCCGAAGGCGCGTTCACCCAAATGGGCAAGGGAGAGCCGGCCCCTTCGGGGAATTCGGCCTCGTGGTTCCTTGTATCCGGGAGGCCGACACCATTGGTGACGACTCCCACGGCCTGCTTGAAGCTAGGCCTGGATAGGGATAGAGGGAACCCCATGGTTCCCACACTCCCCCCTTCACAAGGCTAAGGTAGGCCTAAAAATAAAATGGCCTACCGGCTCTCAAAAACAAAATAAAAAAAAAAACGAAACGCTAGAGCGAAAGAGCATGCCGCGAAGAAAAACAAAGAAATAAAAAAACGATCAGCGCGGTACATGCTGAAAAACGCTAGCTCGCTGCTTGTAAGTGAAGCTCGGGTACAGTCGAACTCTTCAGCCCACGCTTCGTGGCAGGCTTACCGGAGCAGCGTTGAAGGGTCCAAGTAGGGGCCTGGCCGGGGGCAGAAAGGAACGGCCCGGTCTTTCCCCGATGAAATGTTCGCGGAACCGCGGAAAGTACGGCGGCTGGGCGTCTCTCCTTGGGGACGCACCATGTGGCACGGGCACTGTCACCGGGTCCGTGACGGGATGCCAGCTGCTTGCTGTCGGCACGGGTCCACAGCTTGGGTCTGCGACGAGATGCCACGTGTTGCTGGCCTGGAGACGAGTCCAGGCAGGGGGAGGGTGGCTGCCGCCATCTTGGCCAGCAGTCGAGGAGCCGGATCTGGACAGGCAGGCCGGGGACAGCGACGATGACGCTCCCTGGCGTCAATGCCGCTTCGGTGTGGAACCATGACCCGGGAACCGCCGGGAACTGGAATGCCGCCTGCGCTCTGCCCCCCTCTCCCGTTTCATTCCCCAAGAAGGAAGCTTCGGAAATTCCGAGCAAGGTGGAGCCGTCCAACTGAGGACACTCGACCAATCTCTGGGTGCACAAGGCCCCAGAGATAAAAAGAGGCAGAGACAAAAGTGTCTTTTCGTGAGTCACGTGCATCGCACTGGCTCGGCTCGCGAAGTTATTGTGAAAATAGTTCCACGACTCCGCTTAATGTGAACACGGATGTCCACATACCAAGCTGACTCGCGTCACCCCGGACAATGGATTTGTTGGTGACTGATCGACTAGGCAAAGTTCTTTGTAGCTGCTTTTGCTAACGATGCCTAATCGCTTCGATTTGCGGGCGCAATGAAATGTCAAATGCGCCACCCTGTCCTTTCTTGTAATATTGAAACGATGCAGGGCTGCAATCGGGCAGGCTCGCCAACATTGTTATTTTTCAAACGTGTTAGCTTTTACCTGAGGCTAAAACATAAGTGCCCGTGGCCAGGTATAGCACAGCGACCTAACTTCAAAAAGTCTTGGAGCCGCGTGCTGCCCTGGCCAACGCGAACAAAGGAGAGCACCGAATGCACCTCCCAGCCGCGCAGGACAGCCACTTTGGACTGCAATGTTCGTAGAGGCCAAGCGTCGTAGCACGAGTTTATCCGCATCAGCAAGAACAGAAACCGATCCCAAATAAAAAAGAAACCCCGTGCCAATAGCAATACCAGACTATTTACGGCACCGATCGGCAACAACACGAGTTGCTCGACCCGGCGAGTACGCTGCCCGGCTGCCAAAGCCCGTCTGCAACAATACGAGTTGCTTAGCGACGTTTGTGGCGAGCGTACCGCCCGGCGGACGCACCGCCCGACTCCGCAGAGTCCGCGAAAATATTTACAATTATTCACATATTTACACCCCGGATCGTTCTGCTAAGCATCAAAAACTCATCGGTGCTACCGTCGATTCCCAACGAACACTTCCGAGTGCCGTGGTTCACGATCTCGTCCAGTGACCGCGTGGCGGTCACCTTAGTCGGACACGCAATCATCCCGGGACGCTGTTCAACCTGTTGCACTGTCCGGTAGCACGATTGAACCGCTCCCGGACCCCGCGGCGTTTTCACCATTAACGTCGCTCTTACGGGGTTGCAACTCGATAGGTGGCCCTGAAAGGTTCCTAACGTTATTGTTGCGTGCGACGCTCACTGACTTTTGGCCGGAGTCGATCGCGGGTAAACGGAACATACTCAATTCTAGTAGCCGAAAACCATGCTCACGCCAGTCCTCTGTCCCTTGATAGCGGGAAGGAAAGACGGAGTAAAAAGGAAATCATTTTGACTCACTCAGTTTTCCTGGGGGGCCTTTGTTCCGGGGATCGCTTGGTCAACCTGATGGCTACTGGTCCGTCGACGCGGCGACGAAGGGCACCATCGGCGGTCTCCGCACCCTCGGTAGGCTGGGACCGGTGTTGTTCGCAATCACCCTTTGTCCACCTGTTTGATCCTTGGCCGGAAATTGACCTGGTTCGCTATCTTAGCGAAAGGAGATGGATGCTGCTGTCTTTGCAGTCCACGGAAAGCCGCACGTTGGGGAGCCAGATGTGGGATTTTCCTCTTTGATGAGGGTTTACCACTTAGAAACACAGAAAGGTTCCATGGGTCCGGATAAAGACGTGTTTATTGGTTGCAATGCCAACACGCTTCGCTCTTAGACAATGAAAAGTCTGGGCGCTGGCTCAATTGCCAGTATCACCCGGTCGGTTTCCCGCGCTGCCGCATTAGACAGATTCACGGGAAGTCGGAGGCCCACAAAGAAAAACCGAGCTCCGTAGAGCCAGGGCCTCCGCCGACGAGAGCCCCTGGCCCACCTTCGGGACCAGCTTATGTAGCCTCGGAGAATGGACGCGCCCGGGGAGGCCACTAGCAGTCGCGTCCATCATAGCTCTCAAGGGTGTGCCGAAGGCGCGTTCACCCAAATGGGCAAGGGAGAGCCGGCCCCTTCGGGGAATTCGGCCTCGTGGTTCCTTGTATCCGGGAGGCCGACGCCATTGGTGACGACGACTCCCACGGCCTGCTTGAAGCTAGGCCTGGATAGGGATAGAGGGAACCCAATGGTTCCCACAATATACACCATATCAGGCTGTATATACGCCAGATAAGTCTGTATATACGCCAGATAAGGTTGTATATAGGCCGTATATAATCATATAATGTTTGATATGGCTAGATATGGCCCAGATATAAAATTTCCATACGGGTCATCACTACTTCGCCCCTTCGCGCACCTTTGCGCAGAGCTAAGTGCGCATTCATGTAAACGTTTCCGCGTCGGCTTCATTTGAAGGACGATTGAAGTCGATGCACTGAGGTCACATTCCTGTAAACGCGGCTCAAGACACGGTCCAGGCACCATATAGTCGAGAAACTGTGTCTATTTCTTGAAGGCTACCAGAAGGTTTCCTTAATTGTTCGGTTGAAAGAAATTGGAGTATGTTTTAAAATATTGTTACTTGTTTTAACGAATAAGGAGATACCGTCTAAAGTAGTTCGCAATCATGCGAATGCGCCATGGTACAGTATACTTTAAAGAGGCTATCCAACACAAAGAAAAGATTATTCCGTGCAGCAAAACTTAATACCACAGATGTTCGCTGGGCAGCATATCATTCAGCCGCTTCAGAATATGACATAGCAGTCAAAAATGCGAAACATGTTTTTTTAATACCACTCTTCCTTCTATGCTTTTGAATAACCCTAAGCAGTTTTGGAACACTGCAAACAGCAGTGATAACGGTGATATATCTCTGATCTTCCCTGATGGGCGAAAAATTGAAGCCCACGAGTGTTCCTCTGTGCTGAATGATGTTTTTGTAAAGTAATTTTCTGTTCAAATTAATGTAAGTGTACCTTCATTACCAGTGCATGATTTCTTGCCAATGAATTCTGTCGTTTTTGATGTGGTTGGCCTTTCAAATGTAATAGATGGCCTTAAGATGTCATCATCTACCGGTGTTGATGAGAGTAATTAAAAATTAAAAAAAAAACACCAAAATATATTCGTCAATAATACTCCATCAGCTCTTTTTTCAATCACTCGAATCTGGTATTGTGCATAATGACTGAAAAATCGGGAAGGTGGTTCCGTTGCATAAGTCAGGTGTCAAACATGATCCATGTAATTATCGTCCTATCTCACTAACAAGTGTTCCATGCAAAATATTAGAACATATCATCTGCTCTCATTTGGCTACCTTTTTAGAGTCTAACAACTTCTTTACAACGGCTTAGCACGGATTCAAAAAATCATTCTCACGTGAAACTCAACTCGTAGCCTTTACCCATGACCTTCATCGCTTTCTTGATTCTGGCTCTTATACTGACTGTGTTTTTTTTTTTTCAGATTTTTTAAGGGCATTTGATAAAGTTTCTTATTCTCTACTGCTTCAGAAACTCCGCATCTTAAATATTGACCCTCACATACTCGGTTGGATAAATGCCTTTTTAACTAATCGTCTACAGTTTGTACGTGCTAACAACAACAATTCTGCTTTAGCGTCTGTTCCTTCAGGGGTGCCTCAAGGTTCCGTAATTGGTCCTTTATTGTTTCTTATTTGTATTAATTATTTAGTATCTAACATTTCCTCACCAGTCTGCTTGTTCGCTGATGACTGCGTTCTCTATCGCAAGATCACTGACCAATCTGATATTGTTCATCTTCAAACCGATCTTAACTACATTGCTCGCTGGTGCGATGCTTGGCTAATGGAATTAAATACGAATAAATGCAAGTCCATGAGAGTATCGCGCTCTAACACTACATGTCCTACATACTACATTAACAATGCACCCCTATCACCTGTTTTCAGTTACAAGTACCTCGGCTTCTATATCACCTCCAATCTTTCATGGAATTCCCATATTGAGCATGTTGTTGGTAATGCCAACCGTATGTTGGGTTACTTAAACCGCAATTTTTCTCAAGCGCCTTCATCGCTAAAACTTATCATGTACAAGTGTCTAGTCCGCTCTAAATTGGAGTACGCCTCATCTGTGTGAGATCCCGGCCAACACTGTCTTGTCACTGCATTAGAAAGCATTCAGAATCGAGCAGTTCGATTTATCTTATCTATCATTGTACTTCCAGCGTAACATCTATGAAAATAACTCTGTCATTACCTGACTTATCTTCCCGCCGTAAATTTGCTCGTCTCTCCTTACTCCATAAAATCTACCATCACAACTCACTTTTACGCCAGTGCCTCATGCTCGAACCGACTCATCTCTCAGCTCGCCTTGATCATGCTCAGAAGGTTGGCCATACCAGGTTACAACACTAACGCATTCAGTATGTCCGTCATACCTCGTACGTCAACAGATTGGAACCGCCTTCCCGCTTCAATTGCCTCCATCACTGACGTTTCTCGTTTTAAACAAGCACTTGGTAACAGCACCCTTAGTTGACTGATTTAATTGCCATCATTTTTTGTGTGTTCACTCCCCTCTGAAATGTACTATGTACCTTGAGGGTAAATAAATAAATAAAAACAAAACCCTCGGTTTTTTTTTTTTTTTTGTTTTGTTTTGGTACGTATAAAATTCGACTACGCGAAAGTCGAAACGTGCGTTGAACGCGACGTTAGCGGTGGCGATGGAATAAGAAATTTTGAGAACGTGACGTTATCTAGATCAAAAGATTAAACAAAAGAAGCGAAATATCTCAATGAGCCGATCGTGCACCTAGGCCTAACATTCTGCAGATCAAGAAATGGCATTGAGGGCATCAAACACATTTATTTCCGTGAAAAAAAAAAAAAAAGCATTGACAGCAAGTAACAAAACGAGACGTGTCTATTTTAAAACAATATTTTTAATAAACGAAGGCTTGAAAGTAACAAAATGAAGCCGAGTAAAATAACGAGTGGAAGAAAAAAAAGAAAACTGTTCCAATTGAAATTGCGTCGTTCAATATTATCGTTTAGTAAAGAATCGCTCGATTATTCATCAAAAGACTGAGCAAAAAAAAAATCGTTTGTTACTTATAAAGCAAACCGCGATATTCGCAAATACAAACGCCGAACGTAAACAAAAGGGAAAAGGAAGTCAAGACGAATCAAACTTCCTCGAGCGGAAGACACAGCAAACACCCGCTCGCAAATAACTACGCTTGCGGTTCGAGGTTCCTCCGCGAAGCATGCGAGCTCAAAATCGCACCCAATACGCGAAACACGCGAACCCAAACCACCGAAACAATGTCGGCTAATAACGTTTAAAGAAACGGGGACAAAGAAGGGAAGCAAAACAAGAAGCAGGATGCAAAGTCACAACAACAAGAAAAAGGAGAAGCACCTAACCACATTAAATATGCACAAACATCGACATGCATATGTGGACAAATGTACAAAAAGAAAAAACAAAAAACCACGCACGCGCGTGTGCACGTCTGGCAGCCTTTCCCGAAGACGACGCCCCAGCCGCGCGCTTATAAAATCGGCAAAAGCGTCGAACGGCTTCTGACCATTAGGAAATTGCGTTTTTCGGAATAAGAAATCTTCGAGCATATGGACGTGGTCGCATTGCCGGGGCCACAGCGGTTTCTTTACCCACGTCTGCGTACACAGACGCACATGTCGGCACGTACGCACGCAGGCAGACACACACAAGCACACAGACATACATACACAGGCACGGACGCACGCACAAACAGACACGGAAACACACGCACCCAAGTACAAGGACACGCGCATGCGCAAACGCGCAAAAAACGTACCCGCACTAACACAAACACAGACACGCATACGCAGGGCGTAATATTGGCTCGCATCATGAGCGACCGTGATTACTGTTGCATGATGGGGTCGGCATTTCGCCGTAAACAACCCCCCCCCCCCCCCTTTTTTTTTTTCTTTTTCGTTCTACACGCATCCGGCCGACGGCTTTTATATTTGTGGGGAGTTCGGGTTGAATTTTAGTCGAGGTCATCATTTTGTCATGCGGAAATATGCGAAGGGTATGAAAAAATAATTAGGCTCGATAGAGCGGGCGTTCCACGACAAGGAGCAGAAATAAGTGGGCGGATGAAATTTTATCTTGAGGGCACCGGGTCGAAGAACAAGTAGTAGCTATGGCGACGGCGTGTAAAAAGAAAATCCCGCTGCCGATTTGTATCAATTGTGGTTGCGTCGTTTTCTTTTTTTATTATTTTTTTTTTTTTTGCTAATGAAATTAAATTAAAGACGGTCAGGGAAGATAAATGGGAGATGGAGTGAGCAAGGCAGGGGGGGGGGGGGGGGGGGAGAGATCTTACGAGAGTCGCATACAAAACGGTCCAATTATATACTTTGTGCCAATCTGAACGGATCAAGAATAGAAAATGCCGCCAGACGGCGACTGGGGACGCTCATATGTTTATCCATTGATACGTTTTTGTTGCTACTTTTGCGGCACCTGTGAGGTGAGTGAGAGAGATAAAAGAAGGAGACAGAAGAACTCTCTTTTTTCTAGAAATCCTTTTAGTTTCGAACGTCGGCGATAAACTCCGGATAGCTGCTAATGCGGCCCACCGGGAGCAGCGAATACGTTGCGCCGTGCGGAACAGAAATCGGAATTTTTGGTTGAACTCACTCACTCACAGCTAGCTCCAAATAAAAAGCTAAAAAACTTACTTCCATTCTCACGGCCTAACTCACCTTCGAGTCTTCACCGAACTCATGAACTCGCCGAACTCACGCCCCTCATCGAACTTATGAATTCACTCACTCGCCGACGTCACTCACTCAGAAGTAGTTTTCGCCGTCACCATAGTCGCGGCGCTGGCACTCGTGTCGCGCGGATTTTACAGCGCCGTCACGTCGCCTAGCGAAAAACAAACAAAAACGCTTTGACGTTTTGTTTGTTTCGTTTCGACTCCATCAGCGCACCGGTCTGGGCAAGGCGCCTGAAAACGATCCGACGATACCGAAGATGCCCAAGGAACGCTCAGACGCTGAGGGAGATCACCCGAGTCACTGAAGCCGCTCGTAAACACGCAGGCAAGCTCAACCGGCAAAGGTGGCTCGACTTCAGTGCCCCACTTTCAGAAAGGACATCGGTAAAACGGCTCTGGGCCGGCAGCCGTACTATGCTTGGCTGGAAGAGGGACCGGGTAGCCGCCCTCACGCACTAAAGAACACCGCGGTGTTGGCACAGGAGGGAGAGGACATCTTCTTCCCTTAGCCTACCGCGACCAATCGACCATGAGCCCCGGCAAACCCATATGAGCGGGAAACAGTCAACGAGGCACTTCCAATAAACCTCCCTTTTACGGGCGGGGAACTGGAAGATTCATTAAATCGAATGTTAGCGGGAATGCGTTACAAGTAATAGCGTTACCGGTAACAAGTTACTTTTTTTCGTTGACGTTGCAACGTCCTCGTTACAATTTCAAAACGGTAACGGATAACGTACTTACGTTACTTATTTTGACTAACGTGTAACGGACTTACGTTACGTATTACATTGTCTTTCCGAGACTTTACGAAATTACGCTTCATTTTGTTTCGCGTTTCTAGGCAGAAAGCCATATCAATTTTAATTTTTTGTTTTTGTTTTTCTTTGCGTTTTTGTTTGTGAGTATTTAAGCGGAAGCGCAAAAAAGATTAGGTAATTATGTCCAGTCTCTTGACGGATGTAATGTTTCGTGAAATATGGCGCTTATGCATACCTGTAACGGCGAAAGAGGGAAACGTGTTAATTGGAAATGTAAAAAAAGAACGCAAAAGTAATGTATGATACTTTTTAACGGTAACGGTAACGCCTTTCTTTTATGTTGAGGTAACGTAGGTCCTCGGTCCTTTTATTGGGAAGTAACGAATAACTTGTTTCCCTACTCTTTTTTTTTTTTTTTATGGGCGGGGCGGGGGGGGGGGGGGGGGGGGGGTGGAGGGTAACGCTTACAACACAGATTACATTGTGGGAAACCCAACACCTCCCTGGGCCCCGACGGAATCTGTATCGCCATGCTCCGGAACCTTCCTACGGCCGCTAAGGATTGGGTCCAAGAGGACGTTAACGCAACATGGCGCACAGGCATCATCCCGGACCAGTGGAAACACTCCACCGTGATACCCATTCGAGAACCTGGCAAGGAACAAATTACTCTCGCCAACCTCCGCCCAGTCCGAACGGATCGTATGCATCATGCATACGCAAGATGGCGGAGAGAACGCTACTAGGTCACATCTCATGATACCTAGATAGGCGCGGGGCCTTCCACGCTACACAGACTGGTTTTCAAACCGGACTCCGCACACAGGAGATTCTCCTCTTTCTCTGGAAAGACCTGACCAACAAAGCATAATCCGAACTGTGGTCGCTATCAACCTGAAGAAGGTGTTCGATAGCGTATACAGAATTGGGCGGTAATAGAAGAAGCAAGTACTCTTGGGATCAGAACCTCGACCTACATTAAAGCCTTCCTTGAAGGCCGCAAATTTGCCGTACGCATAGGAAATCACCCAGGAAAACCAAGACCGAACGGAATAGGAGTGCCGCAAAGAGCCGTCCTGTCCCCGCTGCCGTTTAATTTGGTTGTGGCGAAATTCCCAGGACGCCTTCAACAAGTTCCCGACCTAAAGCACACAGTGTATGCACATGCCATCTCGACGTAACAGTCAAAGGCAACGTCCAACGGAAAACAACTTACCAACGAGGCTTGGACATCGTGCCTACTCATCTCCAAAGCGTCGGCCTCGCCGGACAAGGCAAGCTATGTAGTAGTCATAGCCTCAAAGTGAGGAAGAGATTCGGGGATCGCACACCGTTTCAACCTGACCTTCGCTCGGCACTCCATAGTAATAATAGTTCTTTTTGTTATTTTTGCATCTGTACCGGCTACAGACGCCGGAGCCACGGACAAAGAGTCAACGCATGTTGACTGACGAGGTCCGGGCCCCGTGCACTTTGGCAGACCGCTACGGGGATGCAAAAATAACTGCAGAGGTTAGAGCAACAGGCAACAAGTAAAATACATAGATAAAAGAGCTAGGTTTCACAGGTTTACATGAAAAATCCTATACAAAAGTAAGTACACTGATTTAGCGGTTATATCATAAATGCACAGGTCAACCGCATGATATTTGTTCAGCAATGAGTGTACGTTACGTTTTAAAGACTGGTAACTGGAGTTCGTACCGAAGCGAAAACACTTTCCATTCCTCGGAGTAGCCAGTTCTGATGGCGGGCATGTTTCTGACCAATCCTGATGTCTGTTTTAGAAAACTAAGGCATTTAGGGGAAGGAAAACGAAATGACGGAGTCAAAAGGTACTCATAAAATCGATGTATATTTATAATTTTGGCTCGTGAAAACAGAGCTTTTGTGTAGGCTAAGAAATGGACGTTTCCAACAAAGCTCAAAACTTCTATTTGTAGTAATCATATTGTATTAAGATATGTCCTTGTGGTCGTTTCCCGAAACGAGATGACAATAGGCTATTTCGGATTGAAATTACGCAAGATATATTTGTAGTATTTTTTTCTTCGGGGAGAATGGCTCTACAACGTGGGAGTACACCGACAATTCTGCATAATCTATTGACGACTTGAATTATGTGTTTATCCCATTGTAAGTTTTCTATAAATATAATTCCTAATGTTTGATGTTCTTTGACTAATTCGATCGGTAGGGATTGAAAATGAAGTTTCTTTTATACTTACGTGTTTACTGAACGATTTCAATAAAATTGCCTTTGCTTTTGTTTCATTCATATATACGACATCTGTTTGCGACCACAAAAATAAAATCTAAACAATACAAAGTTTGCTTTGCTGATTAGATTATATCCGTATTCGCGTCACTGGGGAACAGACTGGTGCCGTCGGCATACGAGACAAAAAAGATATTTTCGGCAATGTTCACGAGATCATTGATATAAATATTAAAAAATGAAATACGTTTACAATTTTCTGCAATGCTGAATTAGAACGCAGCTCTTGAGGAGGAGGAGGGGAGGGTACGGAAAGGGGTGTATGCCCCTCCTCTCCTCCTCCCCTCCCATTTAGCGGGAAATTTGGCAAAAATTTCCCGCTAAACATAGAGGAACAAATTCCCTGCTAAATGTAACGCGCAGTTATTTCCGCTAAATTTAGCGGGGAAATTTAACCGCTAAATCTTGCGGTGAATTTTTTCTGCTAATTTTAGCGGGTAAATTTTCTGCTAAATTTAGTGGGGACGTTTTTCCGGTAAATTTATCGGGGAAATCTTTCCGCTAAATATAGCCGGTAAATTTTCCGCTAAATTAAGCAGGAAAAATTTTCACCTAAATTTAGCGGAGAAATTTTCCGTTAAATTTAGCGGGGAACTTTTCCCGCTATATATAGCGGGAAAGTTTTTCCTTTAAATTTAGCGGGGAAATTATTCCGTTAAATTTAGCGGGGAAAGTTCTGCGCTAGATTTAGTGGGGAAATTTTTCCGCTAAATTTAGGCGCCGTGCGACGCCACGAGGGTGACGTCACTCGTGACCCTCGTGACGTCACGCGTGACGTGTAACGTTATTATGGGAAACGTCCCATAATGCAACGCGCGGTTACGGCGACGGCAACGCCGCTCAAGCCGGAAACGGGTGCCTAAGAGCAGCGCTGTAAAAGCAATGGACTCGAAATGCTATCTTGTGGCACGCCGCACTTTGTAAGGGTGATGAGAAATTACCAACAATTTTTACAGATTGGTTACGTTCATTTAAGCATGAGGATAAAAGTGAAAGTGATGTACCACGTATAACATATCTGCTTAGTTTGTCGATAAGTATGTTATGATTGAGGCAATCAAAAGCTTTACTGGAGTCAATAAAAATGTCAAGTGTCAAGAGTTTGCTTTCTAGATTCTGTAATATTATCCTTTTCTGTAAAAGAAGCGCGGATTCAGTAGAGTGTCCTTTTCTTAAGCCAAACTGAGATCCTGTAATTACGGAGTGTTTCTGGAGATAACTATCAAGAAGACAAAAAATAATATTTTCAAGTCAGCAAACTTACATTTACGTCAAGTTCCCACAACTAATTGTGTTGTCTGCCACGTTGGAGAGTATCCTTTATTGATTTCCAGACGACATGTGGACGTTTTCTTGAACATTTACTGAATAAGGTTTCGTAGTAATCATATTTGGCCTTTATGAGCTCTGATGTCAGAGCCTTACGATACGTTTTTTTTTAAATACTATCAATATATTTGGGTATCTTATTGTAATCAAATTTCTCTACAAACGCACCAGCGACCTAGGGTCAAAGTCCATGGAGTGACTTTTCACGAAGAGGGAACCGCCAAGGCATGGCTCATATCGGTAATAAAGCTGTTAAGCGGCACTAAACGTGATCAAGAGTAACTGCAGTGCCCGTGGTGGGGCAAAGGAGGAGATCGCTCGCTGTATGATAAAAAAAACCCTTATCGTCACCCGCATCTGCCACGGAGACCCACACTCCCGACTCACCAAAGCTCAAGGGCAAAAACTGGAAGTCCTCATGAACCGAGCCTCGCGCTACACTTTCATCCACACGCTTCGGGAACTCTCTAAACTCAACACTGCCCAAAAAACTGCGCAAGAACATGCCAGGGCATACCTGGAGCGACTTAGGTATAGGTCCCCCATAAAATATCCAGAAAATGATCAGATCACCCACCCGCGTCTTTCCTTCTCTCTCGAACGTTGACCCCTCCCTAGACCGACGAAATCAACTTTGTCGAGGAGCGACTCACCCCCCAAATGTGCAGGCCCAGCCAAACCCATGATCTTGGCTGGGCCTGCACTTGGCATTCTTTCTTGTCTGCAGACAAGAAAGAATGCCAAGTCCGCATGCACATTAAAATGGTGCAACACTGCACTGATCTCAATGATCGACTGGCCGTGTAATCATATACAAGACACCCATCCTCACCAGATCCGGCTTGCTCGGCCGTCCTGGTCATCCCTCGCATCGGTATTTCCGAGGCCTGTGCTCTCTCCGGCCGCACATCGGCCAAAGTAGGAGAACTGACAGCCATCATAGAAAAATGCGTGCGAGGAGCTCACCTATGCGTTTTCACAATCTCAGCGACAGCTATCATCGAGGGCCGCAACCGACACTCTCGCTGCAGAATAATAAAAATCATCCGCCAGACGGCAGAAACTTTCGCGTTGGAAGGAACATACGTCATGCTCTCGTGGATTCCAGCCAGGGATGGGCAGTATTTCAAATACAAGTATTTGAAATACGTATTTCAAATACTTTGTGTATTTTGTATTTGTATTTAATTACAAATTGGGTAATGTATTTGACGTGTGTATTTAAATACAAAAACTTGGGTATTTCAAATACAATTGTAATTAAATACAATTTTGTGGGCGAAAATACATCCCTCAAATTTATTGTCACTGTCCAGAGCAGGAAGCAAACTACGTTCTGCACCAAATGCAGTGTCTCTCAATCAAGCACAAGCGTTTAGTGACTTTGTGATTACGGCGCTAGTCCAGGGCAAGAATAGTGACGAAATCGACGTTCACAGGGAGACTGGCTAAATGAGTGCCTGTGACAACTTGTGATGCTTTCCAGCCTGATTTCCATCCATAGCTTTGCCTGGAACATTCTAAATGCGCGGGTCGTCCAGATTTTCGTAACTGGTGCTGTTGCAATAATAAAAAATTCTCTAGCTAGTGCAGCGCGTCTTGGTCGTCTCGGTTCTTTGTTGGTCTATACCAAAATGTAAAAAAAAAAAGGTGCTTGAAGCTCTGCATTTTTTCACCTATTACGTCCAAGCTGATTACATTTTTTTGTGTGATTATATTTCTATTACGTTACTAGAGCCTCGCACACTAACTCCCAAGTGTGCGATGCAGAATTAAAATGAGATACCCAGAAACCCGTTGGAGGTGACCTGAAGTCGCTGATACAAATTTTGAGGAATGTATTTGGAAAAGTATTTGGAGCAGACCAAATACATTTGGTTGTATTTGTATCTTGTAATTAAATGCTTTTTTGGAAATGTAATTAGATTTGTAATTAAATACATTTTTGAAGAAGTATTTTGTATTTGTAATTCGATACATATTTGCATGTATTTTGCCCATCCCTGATTCCAGCACATGCCGGAATCGACGGGAATGAACAGGAACACCCTATGTTTCGCGATCATCTTAGTCTCCCGCGTGAGTCTGGGAGAGGGCCGAGGCACTCGTCAGAACACGGACATTTGCGCACTCCAGAACAGGAAGATGGCGTCGAGGATCCTGACTACGACCATGGCGAAAGTCTAGAGGTCTTTGCCAAACAAACAAGCCGGCAAATATTAAAGGAGCATCTCGTTCCCTGCGACCATCCGCTCCCACGGGGGATGGGGAGGCGCGACACGGTGATCCTCCGTGAGATTGTCACAGACGCAACAACTAGACCAGCCCGCAAAGCATCGTGAGCAGATCATCACCTGTCTTCCCCCTCCGCTCGGCAGCGGTACGACCGACCAAGAACACCCCATCTGGCAATGCTCCCAAATACAAGATATCGGCAGGCGGCACGTCCCAAACCAGACGTCACTACATACGCAGGCTGGATCCACCCGCCTGAGCCCACCGACCACCAATTGAATATCTACCAAAGCCTCATAGATTTTGTTTATGAAGGGGGCCTCTTCTGTCGTCTATAGATGCCACTTCTACCACCACTTTTTCCTGCCCCTCTGTACAGATCGAAAGATCAAGACGCCTCCCCAAACCGTTGCTATGTGCAAACAAAAACGCTTTCAGTTAATCAATCTATTGAAGATAGTTAAAGTTCGAATAAACAAGGCGATTCCTGAGCATCAGATAGGCTCTCAGTAAAGTTCGGGAGATTTGTTCCTTGGAGGACGGAAAAGCGTTCCCTGCGACTTCAGATTAAAACTTTAGATAAAATGACTTTAGGCACCAAGGCTAGGTGGCGAGCTACCGGCCGTTATAATGATACAGCATTAAGCATCCGCTCATCCAGCCATCTGATGGCTGAAGTGTCGTAGCTCTGAAGTGCAGCCTCTTGAGTGACTCTGAGTTAATTTCCTGCACGTCGGAAGTGAGGGGAAAATCGGCAGTAGAAAGCAAAACAAAGAAAAACGAGAACACTCTCTCCAATATCGATCTCATTCCTTTTCTGTCTACTGTTATGGCTTTACACAGTTATAGCTGTTGTTGCTAATCCCCCACCCGCAACGCTAAATCAGAGTGTCAGACTCAGCACAGGCAGAGAACAAAAGCGGGGCTGAGAAAAAAAAATAAAGAGACAGAACCAAGATCATAGGAGAAGGAAGGATAAAAAAAAAAGGAAGAGGGGAAAACAAGCGCGTGCTTAATTAGCAGATGCTCTGTGGCTTAATTAGGTCGAAAACCCACACATGGTTGCCTCCGTTTGACGACTGAGCCAGAGAGAAAGCCGCAGTACCGCCTGAGTGGAACGCAGCGCGGCGGCTTCGTTAATTTGATTTAATCGCGTTAGGCCTTTTAGCTAGCCTCTGTGATTAGAATCCCACGAGACATAATCTGCTTTGGCCACAGGACGCGACCGAGGCGACGCTGGGAGACGCTGCCGTTGAACCCTTAGGAGGCCTGTCGGAGAGGTCCATTGTCACGGGCCGTTGAGGACAATGAGATAGCCAGACGCCCGTGTTCAGTGGAGTTCTTGAAAAGGGACACCCAAGTCGAGTCGTACGTCCGCAGTTCTCAATACACATTCGCGAGTCTTCGAAGAGGTGCCGGACCAGTGAAGCGGCATCGACGAGCAGGGGGCGCAGCGGCAATGCAACCCAACTGAGCCGCGTCTATTGGGAGAGTGCACTGAGCGATATTTCTGGAGATGCGCTACCAGTCTACACTTCGTTTCGACTTGTGTTCAGACCACAGGGGTCTGGACGCAACAGACGCTACGACCTCTTGCAAAATACTTTGCAGGGACCAATCAAACATGTGTCAAGAGTGCAAGTCACTGGGTCTTCCCTGTACATGATTAGTTCAGCGCTGATAAAACACGCACGCAACCATGAACTCCATCTCGCTATCAGCACGTAGAGTCGGCTGCGTCTAAACTTTAAAAATCACGGCTGAGAGCCTGGCAACCGGGAAATGGTACGTCGCCTTCACCATCTTGCGTTGCTGACGCACAAGAAACCATGAACGTCCCTCGAAAAGATGACAAGCCAGGATGTGTTGTTATCCACTTGTTCGGCTCGTTCCAGCGAGTAACAGGCTTCTCCCGTTGGGAAGAATGCCAATAGGATGCAGTCTGCGGTGACGACAAGGTCATGTTGCAGACAAGCATGTTATGTGTAAAAAAGAAAGAAAAAAAAGAAACGTCGAGTTAAAAGTTTTACTGCACTGGCCAAGCTGTCCACCTAAAGGGCGGACCGGAAGACGAGCAGACATCATTTTCAGACAGACTAAGCTTGCGCTGCCTACAACGAATTGGACAAATAAAATGAAGTGATATTTTGACCATGAAGACGACGGCGCTGGGACAGTTGCACAAAAAAAAATGTTCCGCCTGACCATTGCGTGTCAGGCTCAGCGTGCATGACCCGGCTTCTACAAAATTGTTTCTATCTCATTGAGTGGACGCGTCTCTGTCATTTGCTGCCAGCCGCACGTCTTCGTAACAATATGACTTATCATAAGTGCCTTTGTCTCATCTGGAGTGAAACTGAAAACGCTCTCACTCACTTTTGGGGAAAACAAAAACGCGGTTCTGAAGTCTCAGCGAAATATAACACGACGAAAGCACGAACACAAAGACAGACTTTTCAGGCCCCGAAATCAGCAGTGCCGTTTGCTTACCAACACGCCGGCGATGAAACGTTCTTAACAAGGTATATCTGCCAGGTCCCCGTAAAAAGTGTTCGTTCAATAACCGTCCGGCAGAAACAAGCAACAAAACTAAAACGCCCAGGAACAACCTAACCAATCCCTGGTTGCGCACAACATTACAACAATGAGACGTGTTGGGCTGATTGGTTTGAGGTGAACATCTTGGGAAGAAACAGCGGCAAAGAAACTTGGACAGCGCCGTCCTGTCGTGTTTGTTCCTTCACTCTTGTCCAAGTTTCTTTGCCGCTGTTTCTTCCGTACTTGGCACTTAGGGGTGTGGAAGCTCAAGAAGAGGTAAAATGAAGGAAAGAAAAGAAAGGCATACCTAACATGAATTTTTGGAGAACAACGAGACAAAAGACTACCCCCAAAACACCGGAACAACTCACAGGACCAAGCGACAATAGGTTTCGATCCGGTCGCTATACCGGGCAGAGTTCCAACGCATCTCGCCTCGACATCCTCGCTCACTTTTCATTATTAAAAATTGAGGCGGCCAATAACGCGGTCCCAAAACTAAGCTGGTAGACGGAAAGGCTTTCTAAGAGTGAAAAATGGTGCGAACACAACGGCGAACGCCCGTCCTCTATCGCTCTTGTCCTGCAAGAGGCCGGGCTGTATGGGCAAGACACTTTAATCCCCCCCTTTCTGGAGTGTCCCGACATCATATATCCGTGTATGTGCGTGTGTGCGAGTGGGCGCGGGTTTGTGCGTAGCTGCAATATGTTAGGAGCATGAAAAGGCGACGTCTCAATATGCCGAGGGCAAGTTCGTCTGCTTTTTGAGCAGGGGTTGCAGAGCATGCCGTCAGAACGCCGAGGTCCGACTGGCTCTGACGGAGGGATAGCGGGTAGACCTCAATGCTGGTTGCGTCGTGGTCTACCGACTATCCTCCCAAGCGGAGCCAATCGGAGCTCGGCGTTCTGGCGTCACCGCCATCCCAGCTGAAGAAGCAGACAAACTTGCAGTCCGCATACACCGACACGCAGCTCTGAAGTTACGTCGCTGCGGAGGCGCTGCTGGTAGTCGGTACGGCGCATGCGCAGAAGCTTCCTCTCACGCGAATCTGGTTTCTGCGCACGACACCTGGAGCGGGCTAACACGGGCTTGTTTCTTGAACAGTGTGTTGGTCTATAAACCATTTTTGTTTAGCCTCGTCCCTGCAGCCAAATAGTTCCCGTATCCGGTGTGCGGGACGAAAGAAAATTAAGGTATTAAACGTGGAACAAGTAAAAAAAAAATAGAACAGGCAAAGCAAGAGTGAGTAACAGTTGCGATTAAAACGTGAAAATCTTGCAGTGGCGAGGCGAGAGCAAAACGATGCTTTCGCGAGAAGGGATGAAAAAGATGGCGACTTTCTGAAAGAAAACGAGAAGCGAGCGTGCGGGGGCGTTAGAACGCCGAGCTCTGGTTGGAATGAGTAGTGGGTAGACCTAGATCGATAGCTGCCTTTGTCTTCAATGCTCTGGTCGAACGCTTTAGAACGCGGAACGCCGTAGTACGGTGTTTGGCTTTCGCATCGAACGCGTTGGACGAGTGCAGTAGAGACAAAAGCAGCTGGCATTAAGCCTACCCATTAATCGTTCCAACCAGAGCTCGGCGTTCTGACGTTTCCGGGCGCTCGCCTTTCCTCCTCTCCCTCGGGAATTCTCGGCGCATATGCTTAGGATAAACTTTGTACCACAACAGGGACTTTATGCAAAGCGTTAGCGTGTTCCGCGTACCGTATTACCGGAGCCTTTGAAGCATGCTTTTAAGCGCGCGCACCGCGGTCACACTATCATCACCCGGGCGCGCGTGATTCAAGGCGTGATTAAAATGCTCCGGTAGCGCGGTAGGCGGAACACGGTAACGCTTTGCTAAACGTCCCCAAGGAAGGAAACATTTGGGGGGCCGAAGGCTCGTGTAACCTTGTGTGCCGATCAAAGCTAGGCAAGCGCGCTTTTCCGACTTAGCGTAAAAGTACGTGTTCATCAACATGCGGTATCCTGTGAAAGGTTGAACGGGTCGCCAAAACATAGATTACGTTTCGGCGGCGGTCAAAACTCCGCCGGTCGTTCTGCAGTGGAACCCCAGCAGCCTTTTTCAGTTGATAACAACACACACACACAAAAAAAGAGAGAATATAGCGAAGGAATGAAAGCTAGAACAAAGCGAGACTCGTGGGGCTTATACCTCCGACAAATGGGAACTCGAAATACAGAAATCGAGAAAAGAACGAAAATAGAAATAAAAAAAAAAAAAAAAAGAAAAGAAGCAGAAGGGAGACCAAACTCGGAGCAGGTTCGAAATGAAGATTGGGGACGACGTATTTCGCGCCGATTTTAAGTGGGCTGTCGTTGTTCCCCATCCGCAAAAACCTCGTTTTCCAAACTTTTATTTCCCGATCGGTCTCTCTCTCCTCATTTTGTCCTGTTCTATTTTTTTTTTTTTTTTTTTTTTACTCGATACTTCGTTTCAATTGACGGTGGACCGCAATAGACGCCACGAGCCATTGCAGTCAATCCAACGCCATGTGGGTCTCACACGACCCTGGGGAAGGACGCAGCAACGTAAAGGGGGCACGCAGTAGTGTTCCCAGCGCTCGATTGGCCGGGATGGTTCCTACAGCGTCCGTTGCGGTCCGTTCTAAGCGGAAAACGGGACCACAGCCACGGAACTTGGGGTGGCCATTGCGTGGCTGTGAAACCGGAGCGCGTTCGAGTGTGAGATTGGGCCGAGAGCGGCGTTGGAGGCGGTCGCTTGAGCGTGAAGGTGGCCGCGATGACAGCGCATTACGGCCGGGTCAGCTCGGATGACAAACACGGCCGCGTTCTTTTGACAACCTAGAAGAGCGACATAGTCGGCCCGTTTAAGGTGCTCCATTCGCGTGTCCAAATAAACGTTTCTTTTTTCTGTCTCTCTCTCCTTTTTTTTTTTTTTTTCTTCTAGGGCCTAGCTATAAAGTTTGGTTTGACAAGTGGCGCCATCTTACGGGGAATTCCTGCAACTCCGAGACGGCCCGCGGTACCCGATCTCGAGCTCGGATCTCCGAGCGCCGTTCGGAACAGTTACGGGGAGCTCGTGTCCAATCGCTCGGTGCCACGGCCTTCCCACAGCTGCCCCTTTTCGCCACCAGCCGCGCTGATTAGCAGCCGCCCGAGGCGCCTCCTGTTCACTGCCCTAGGGCTATAGACCTCGACAGAGATTATACCCCTGGCTAGAAATAATTAATCACTGAGCTGCGGAGGCATGTGCAGCGTCTGATATGCCGCACAACAGAGCTACAGCGCATGCTCAGAAGGCGTTGCACAGCCCAGCAGACAAAGATGGCAGCGTGCTGAGGTCTATACTTGGTTTCAGCTCAAGTCCAGACGCAGCCGACGCTAATGGGACCAATCAACGAGCGTCAAAAGCGGAACTCACTGGGACTGTTCTGTTTATGATTGGTGCGCCGATAATGGAACACGTACAGAAACGTGACGAACACCACGTTTCGTCATGCGACCGAAAATAATGACGGGGCATTGCGAACAGGCCTTTGCGGGGAATCCCAGGAGACCTCACGACTATATCCCACACTGCACTGAGCGGCGAGGCGAATTGTGGGGTTGTTCCGATGCACGCACGGACCAATTGGGGCGCTTCGCGTATGCCTCGAAAGCCGGCACGATCCTTACTCTCTTATCATTTAAGTTGAGAAGGGACAAAAAACTAGAACGGAGACAAAACGGGGTCATCACGTACTCAGTTTTGGCTTCTCTTTTCTGTCGCCTTTGCGTTCTGAAAACGCAAAATGCATAAAAGAAATAACTTAAAACATTGTCTTCTATTCCTGGGTAGTCCCTCGACATGCCGTGCATGGGATCGCCATAATGCGACAAGCAGACGGTGAGGGGCGCCACCAATTTCCGGAATGGTCTATTACCGCAAGACTGTCGCTGGACGCCATGATGCCATTAACATGGCTCAAAAATTAAATAAACAATTCCACTCTTAAAAAAAAAACATTTAAACGCAAATTATAGAGCGTGGCCATTGCGCTCCGCCCATTCCAGCGAACCGAGTAAATAAGCGTAAAAAAACACGCCACAAAAAAATCACGTCGAGCGTCGAATGCGCGCGTCTCTTGCATTTTGCGTCGACTACGTGAGACGCGCGCAAGGTCCTGTGCACTTGTCCAATACCACCTGGAAGACAAAGCCGTGCGCGTGAAGTCATCTTCAGTACGTCTCCCACCCCCTCCAAAGCGGCAAGTCGCCGCAATGTGGCAGACGCGTGCGTCTGGGCGTCACCGCGAGCTAAATAGCGTCGCGCTGACGGCGACGCAGACGCATGGTATGCGGAGCGCAAGTTCGTCTGCTCCTATTGCAAGGGTTGAGGTGACGTCAGAATGTCGAGCTCTGATTGGCTCCGATTGAAGGATAGTGGGTAGACCTCAAGGCAGCGTGCTTCGAGGTCTACCCACTATCCTTCCATCACAGCCAATCAGAGCTCGGCGTTCTGACGTCACCACAACCCCTGCAAAAGAAGCAGACGAACTTCCGCTCCGCAATGGTAGGTAAACAGACGGGTACGAAGTACGCAAAGGAGCTTACGATAATGCACGCCTTATACGGTGTCCGATACTACTAGTCACAGGCCTTGAGCTGTAAAATGGAATGGAATCAAAGTAGTCCCTAAAATACTAAATTCGTACGCTACAGCGCGTACTCCCTGAAAATAAGAAAGAACGAAAAAAGAAGGGAGGTTAAAATAGCCGCGTTGCCATCAGCCTAAAACCGAAGGGTGAGTATGAAGGTTCCCTACCCGACAGAAACGCTCCCGCCCGTGACAAAGAGTCGGCTGTCGTCAACTCGCTCCGCGAACGAGCACGACGACCGGAGTATAGATACAGAAGCAGCCACCTTCCTGCACCCGTGAAGCCGAAAGTGGGATGGAAGCTGCGAGCAGGCAGGGTCAATATCACCATAAGCATCGCACGGCATGCGCGTGTGCGGAGAACGCCGTCACGTGACGAGAGGCCGGTTGTTGACGGGTTCGCGGATGGAGCGTAGCCTAGGAGTGCAGAGTCAACTCGGCGGTGGGCGGGTGGCGGGGAAGATAGGCCTAGCTCGACGTCAGCCTGGGCGGGGCGCCTCGCTGCATTAGTCACGAGCGCGAGTGGAAGCGAGTGACCGACGCCCATGTCGGCCACTCGGTGCAACGGCGACGGGAAATTCGGACGGCGGGGCATCTGTCCACTCTGAAAAGAGGCCCGCGCGTCCGCGTTCAGGATTCCAGATAGCTTCGAGCCGTGGCCACCATTGCTGACCCCTCCGCGTCCCACCAAAATGCCGAGGAAGTCGAACTGGCGCTGACGAAGAGCCACACGAAACACCCGTCGGCGACGAGAACGCCGTATCGCTTAAAAAGGCAATAAACACCAGCGCGTTGCTGTTGCAACAATACCTTTCTTTTTATTGATTTTTTAAATTGTAATTGTACTAATTAAGAAAAAAAAACAACTTTGACAGACCCATGGATGTTGGTATACCAACATCCATGGGTCTATCATGGTTTTATGGTGCCTTTATTTATTTATTTATTTATGGTGCCTATAAGCACCATAAATTTAAAAAAAGAAATTGAAAAGGAAAGATTCAAACAGTGTATATTGCCAACGTCCTGACCGCGCCCATAACTAGAGTAATAGCCCTTCTTGTCGTCCTGCTGCCAGCGCCAGCTCCACAGCTTGTATAACCCTGCAGTGCCTCAGGAGCCTCCATCACACAGCCAATGCACAACGAAAACCAAAGATTGCATGCCCGAGGAGAAAGACCCCTGGCTGTTCTCCTGTGAGAAACCATGGTAGAACAAAGCACTCCACCGGATAGCAGCCGTACTCAACTGTCCGAATTGTCCGTCTGCAGATGTGACGCGTGTCACCTTGTGTCAGGGTCGCAGACGCTTTGTGTCAAAGTCTTTTAACTATTATTTTCCCACGTAAAGCAGCGGCCACGAAGCGAACGGAGCGCGGCGACCTGCGTCTAGGGAAACGGCGGCCTCCTTTATAGGGACCTAACATTCCCTTATTTTCCCCAAATCAAGATTCCCTCAGACTCCGTTACGAGAAGTTACGGCGACAACCCGGCACCCTCCACCGTATACCAAGTTCACGCTGCAGACAGCGGGGTGTGGACGCCGGCGTCGGAGCTCCCTCTCTTGGTCGGGCAGAATGGCGGCGGCGCGTGAATAGAACAGATAAGGGATGCTGCAAGCCCCGCGAAGGGATCCGACAGGGAGAAAGAGAGAAAATGAAAGAAAGCGAGAGGGAGAGAGAAAAGGGATGTTTCGGGGAAGGAGCGTGAAAGAGGAACCCAATTACGCTCGGGTGCCAGAGCCGCTCAAGATGGCTCCTCCGGGGATTGCAAAACTCCCCCAGTTTGCCTCGGCGCGGATTGATGGGGATAAGCCCATTGCCATTCATCTACGCGAAGCTGGATTTAGCACCGCGCCCTGTCTTATTTGTGGCTTTTTTTGTTTATATATTTCGTTTATTTCCTTGCACACTGTGCTGCGGGAGAGAGATTGTATTCGCTAGTGGCAGCGAAGCGGTAGTTGGATTTTGAGGGCTCTGATTGTGGCTCAAGGGACCATGTCATCGAAACCCAAGGGACAAAACGCAGTCCCCGGCGTTATCATATTATCACTTGGCGGCCTATAAGATTGCAGTATCAAAAGATAAGAATCCAGAAGAAAGAAACAAGAAGTCTGATCTTAATACGTCACGCCCCGACTTTTTTTTTCTTTTTTTTTTTGGCTGCCAGTGATCACGTATAGACCTTTTTCGTGTACTCTCGTCCCCAGCCACCTAATAAGCGCATACGGTATGGGCGACGAAAATATATTAAAACGCTTCAACCTGCAAGTGGTAAAAAATAGAGGGGATGCAAAACAAAAATGTGAGGCGGTTACGCTTTTATCCTAAATGGGTTCTATTGGCGTGGCGACGGCAAAACAATGTTTTCGCCCATACTGGAAGTGACGACGATTCAAGATGGCGGCGCCCTTGTGGAAAAGGTCTATAGGGTGTCCCAAGCCCACCTTCCGCTGAGAAACGAGCCGGAAAAATCGACGTCAGCAAATAAAACAAGTTTACGCTTTTACAGAATGTGCACTGCGCGGGTCAGTTTTACCGTGTGAAATTTCGAAGGCCAGTTCTCTTCCTGAGAAACATTAGAGCAAGAAAACTTGCCAAAATCAAGGTTAAGAGCGTTTGCAGACGACCGAGTTAACGACGCTATTAATTTGTGGCGCCATCTCCCGAAGAGCGCGGCGAGAAGACTACGCACTCTGTTGTCTGCTCGCTGCGCCTATCGAGAGATGGCGCCGCAAGTAAATAGCGCCGCTAACACGGTCGTCCGCGAATGCGCCCAACCTTAACTTTGGCGGGTCTTTTTTCTCTGTTTTACAGAAAGAGAACTGGGCCTCGAAATTTCACGCAGTAAAACCGACGTGCCCAGTGCACAATCAGTGACCGTTTGAGCTTTCTACGTGAAGGCGCCGATTTTTTCCGGCACGTTTTACAGTGGAAGTTACGCTTGAGACAACAGATAGCGACCAAGACTAGCACTTCGTTTTCTCTCCCCCTCCCCCCCCCCCCTTTCCCTCGCTATCAAACCTCAACTCGCTCACAGGAAAGGAACGAATTCTGTACATTGGAACGGTCACTCCGCTGACAATGAAATAAGCGGTAACCGCAGTCGGAACGCCTAAAATATGCGAGTGGTACAACGTCACCCTACGTATCCCCCGATTTTCCTTCGGTGCACGCTCGGTGCGCAGTTTGCATTGGCAGCATCTAGATGCCAGTAAATACGATATAGCGTATACGCTTCAAAGTAACGAATCTTCTGCCCTCTTTGTGCTTTAAAAGCATCGTCGAAAGTCATCCGAAGCTTTATCTGAAATCGCAGAGAATGCATTTCCGTTCTCCCAAAAAATGTTCAAACCGTCCGCGACAGAGCAAAACGAAATCACCCGATCTTTCGGATACCGTACACCTTATGGCCAGAAAGTTCCAATGTTCGAGGCGTAACGATCGCCAATGCCACGCACTCTGCGACACAGAGCATCAAAATCGCGGCGCCCACAAGATAATCGAGAAATAGAGCACGGATAGTTCAAGCGCGGCTTGCTTATAGTCGCTTTAGAAGAGTGTTTATACCTGTTTTCTCCTCAATAACCGCAGCAACAAAAACCGAGGCTCGCCGCGGAGGATTACTAGTGCTGGGCAGGTGACCGATTAACCAACCGATTAATCGAATAATGCTTTAATCGCCATATTTTTTTTTTACACGGTTACCGGGTTAAATTTTGAGGAAAAAAAGGAAGTATAAATTAAACGCTTCTTCAAGGCCGATGCGGTAGGGTAAAGCTGTATGAAGGGCACACTTAAGGTGAAATTTTAAACGTAAAGTAAACTATAAGGGCCAGGTTTGTAACTCCAGACAAGTGCAGATTGTTACACGTGCCCCGGCCGCTTCAACGCTGTGCGAGTGTTCGTTTAGGGCAGCAGAAACTATTGCGAAGAATCAAAGGAGGTCGCCCTCGTCGGAGAATATTAACGAACCCCTTTCCCTCATGCAGCTAAAGTAAGAATCTGTGAGTGCGAGTGTTTTTTAACTCTTCTCAACTACACATCGAAGTTGATTCATTGTCGGAATTGAATATTGCGCCGTTTATCATTAATTGAGCAAAGGGGAAAAAAATAAATAAAAAATTAATCATGACGTACTAAAAGTATTATGCGTCGAAATTAACGAGACCGACTTATCAGTAAATATTAGATGAAAGGGTGGCGATTGATCGCGTTAAACTTTATGTATATATATATATATATATATATATATATATATATATATATATATATATATATATATATATATATATAGGCTGTTTTTTTTTAGCTTAACAGATTAGTTTAAAAAAGCAGTGAAAGCTACAATTATGCCGCTTGTGGGGGTGAGTTATACGACCAGGGGGACATATTATAGGGGGCTAATCGTAAAGATCAGTCGTCCAATTAATTAAAATTTGTTAATGAACTTTTTAATTAATGAAAACAGACATATGGTTACAATTAGAAACTTGCTCAGCGTCATCTAAAAACACTAAATCAGAAATTTTCAGAAAGACTTTGAGCGCGTGAGAAGCGTAGTAGTGCACTAAAGTTACCACTCGTGGAGCTGATACAAAGCTGTACTTGGTTTCAGCTTAGATCCGAGCGTGGCCGTTGTTATGAGCTGAAGATCAAATCAAAGAGCGCGAAAAGCGCAACGTCATGGTGTTCTCCGACAGCTGAGGAGCACGCACAGAAAAACGGCGAACACAATTGGACCTATCAACGGCGGAGAGCACGCCATGATGGTGCGCCTTTTCCGCCGTTAGATTGGTCCTTCGGCTCATAATATCGGCCACGCTCGGACCTAAGGTGAAACAAAGTATAGCGGTTGCGATAAGGCGCCCCCACGATTTTTCCGTCTCTTATCTAGCTCCAGTCTTGTACCTGCTCCACGAGCGGTAACTTTAGTAGAGTACTACGCTTTTCACGCGCCGAAAGTCTTTCTGAAAAAGACTGATTTATTGGTTTTCGATGACGCTGAGCAAGTTTCTAATTAGAACCATATGTCAATTTTCAATATATTAAAAAGTTAATCAACGAATTTTAATTAATTAGACGACTGATCGTTACGATTAGCCCCCTATAATATGTCCCCCTGGCCGTATAACTCACCTCCACAAGCGGCATAAGTGTAACTTTTACGGCTTTTTTTTAAACAAATCTGTTAAGCTTAAGAAAGAAAGAAAAAAACACCCTGTATATATATACAGGGTGTTTCAGAGAACGCAGGCCAAATCGCTCCTGCGAAAACTACTCATCGCAACAAAAAAAAAAAGCTTTTGGCGTTGTGGTCCTGGGCCAGGAGCCCATTTAAGAAAATGATTAAAGTCTGGGATAATTAAGTTGTTAATTATTTTAGCCTAGTTAGGTTTTTAATATTGTGTTTAAGGGCATGGTTTCAATCAGAAAATTGCTCAGCTTCATCGAAAAACCCTAAATCAACAAATTGCAGAACGATAGAAGACACGCGAAGCATTTTACGGCTTTCTGAAAAACCGCACAAATTCAACGGGTTTTTAAGTTTCGGTTTGTTATCGGAGCGCATATGGATGGATGGATGGATGGATGAATACGGCTGAGCACTTTGGATCGGGCGGTAGCTTACGCCACCTAGCCATTTTGTTTTACCATTTAAGCTTAGAATATTTAAATGTGAAATCTATATTCACTCCGCAGTGCAAAGAAAGTGAGGCTATGAAACCCGCTTGCCATCAGTGAATAAGAAAATACCTAGTTTTCTCTCAATTTCTGCCACCATTCACTTAATCTTTGCTGGGTAATCTCTACAGTCTTGAAATCCACTCTCCCTTCGCTGTCTCTAAAACCCAATGACTTTATTAAATCTATGTTGTCTTCGGTACGCATAGGGTGAAGCCCTTTACAGTAGAGTATCAAGTGCTCAGCCGTCTCGTCCTCCTCTCCACAAGCAGTGCACACTGTATCAATTTCCTGGTACTTCACTCTGTATGTTCTGGTTCGCAGAACACCCGTCCTCGCCTCAAACAGCAATGAGCTTCCCCTAGAATTGTCATAAATGCTTTCCTTGGCAATAACTGTTTTGTTTAATCTGTAGCTTTCCAGAGCCGTCCTTGTGTGCATTCCCTCTAGCCACCGATCTCTTTCTGTGGCCTAAACTTTCTTCTTAACTGAGACTTGCTCTTCCGTATCTTTGCTATAGCCCAAAAACTTTCCTCTTAATTTCCTAGTGCGCTGTCTCCACTTTGTGTCTACACTCCTCACGTATAAATAGCTGAAAACCTTTCGTGCCCATTGCTCCCCATCCATTTGCCTCAACCTATCCTCAAATTCTACCTTGCTCACCGCTTCCCTGCTCTCAAATGACGCCCATCCCATGCCTCCTTGTACTCCCTGGTTTGGCGTTTTGCAATGTGTCCCCAAAGCCAGCCTACCGACTCGGCGCTGTTTTATTTCTCGTCTCGCATGCACCTCGGATTTCGTGCATAGCGCTGCGTTTCCAAAAGTCAAGCCAGGCACCATGACCCATTTCCAAATCTCTCTCACCACCTCATACCTGTTGTAATTCCAAAGTGCTCTATTTTTCATTACGGCCCCGGCAGCACCGCGCCCCGTGGAGAGATAGTGCAACCAGACTCTGCTGCGTCGCGCGATGACAGCGCAGCAGAGGCTGGTTGCACTATCTCTTCGCGGAGCGCGGTGCCACCGGGGCCGAGATGCGCTCCGATAACAAACCGAAACTTAAACACCCGTCGAATTTGTGCGGTGTTTCAGAAAGCCGTAAAATGCGATAGCGTGCCTTCTATCGTTCTGCCATTTGTTGATTTAGTGGTTTTCGATTATACTGAGCAATTTTCTAATTGAAACCACGCCCTTAAACACAACATTAAAAAAGTTAATTACGCAAAAATAATTAACAAGTTAATTATCCCGGACTTTAATAACTTTCTCAAATGGGCCCCTGGCCCAGGACCAAAACGCCACAAGCCTTTTTTCGTTGCGATCAGTGGTTTTCGCAAGAGCGATTTGCCCTGCGTTCCCTGAAACACCCTGTATATAATCAAACGTACGTTTCAAGCGTCAAAAGCATCGCTTTTTCCTCCGACAACCAAATCACGTAAAAACTATTCCGAGCGGCGTATGAACATTGCAGAAGACTTCATTTTTGCTTGGGGTGGAAACAAGTATAGTGCCCAGCATATGTAGAACGCTCCTCCGCTCAAATGTGGCCCGAACCGGATCATTATTCTACGTGCGGAACTGATTAAGTCTCGGGACAAAATGTGACCCTAATCAAAACGTGTCAATAAGCGACTTGACCGCAGGCACGCGAAAGAACGCAACTGTTACAACAGCCGAAGAGAACAGCCCGCGAAACAAAGGCGTACCGAAATCCAATAAGGGCCCCCCCGAACATTTCCTTTCGTTGGACGCTTCAGCGCGTTCAAATAACAGAGGCTACGACGCATAAAAGAGAGAGAGAAAAAAAATACTACAAACAACTAGATCACGTGGCAACTCCGGTGAAAAGAAAAAAAGGGAAGCCGACCTCTAGTGTAATAACAGAGCAGGCGAGCGTAATGTGACGTAATTAACGGCTCTTTCTCTGATTGGTCGACGTGCCCCTCCGTCCGGTCACGCGCCCCAGGCGCCTCATCTGTACGCCAGGCGGCGCGCACGCGCGGTGGCGGAAGCAACGGAAGCCGTGCGAGAAACCACGAGAAACACCTGCGGCGCCGCCCTGGTGGCCATCAACGAAACAAGCGGTAGGAGAGGAGAAGAAGATTAAATAAAATAATATATAAAAAAAAAGAATGGGAGTTAGCGAAGGCCGCGAACGCTTCGTAGACTGGTACAGGTCGTCTGTGTACTCAGCAAGGCAAGTTTTCCGCAAAGGCCCACAAAAGGACGCTAGAAACAGTAGGGTGTAGGAGCATGCATCGTTTTCGAAGCGTGCGAACCTTCCTTGACAAAGTTTAATTAAAGCGTGGCAGTAAATGTCCACGCTTCTTTTGCACGTCCATTTTGTTGTTGTTTTTTTCGTTTCGGTGGTTCGTTAGTTGCTCTGATTTTGTGGGCTGGCATTTCCGCGGGAAATGAGGCGTTGACAACTTTTTACTTAATCGTTAAAAAAACAAGAATTGTTATGATTCCGTCTTAAAAGGCATTGTTCTTTATTTTAAAAAAAGATAGGGACTGCAGGTGTTTTGTTTTTTCCGCCGATTAGTTTCGAATTAGAAAACTAAAAGTTTGCCAATTTTGTGTTTACATGACGCACAAGAGAAACTCCTAAGAACAACGGGGGAAGGGACGAGAAAGAGAACGGCTACGAAAATTCCAAGGATGCCAGTATCGCAACAAAGACAAAAACTGAATGGAAAAGAAAAGGCAGGAGCTCGAGGCAGTTGTTTATGAAAATGATGTTTGGAGATTTGTGTTTGTCCTTTGTCCCCCTTGTTCCTGTCCTCCATTGATTATTATCCTTAGTCTTGTCCAGTTCGCTGCACCTTTGCATTATTGCATTAAAATCATAACCTTAACATCCAGGTCGTTCACCCATGTTGGTGGCAGCTATTAAAACCCGTTTGCTCTACCGAGGTCTTACTCCTGGGACCTAAGCCTAAATGAACGCGATAATTGTCGGCATGGCAACGTCTTCGGAAAACGGATTGCCGTGACTCAAAATCGACCGGGTATTGATAGCACACAAAAGCAGACAGCGTCCCCCCCCCCCCCCCCCCCCCCCCCCCGCAATAGACATTTTTTTCTAAATTACACTACCATCGAGGAAAACGCTGGAAGTGTAATTCTACGATCCGCGCGCGCTGGCCTTCCTCCTATAAAAGATTCAAAGTAAATAATCATAAGGCTTTGACGAACGCGCGTGCAAGGCAAAGTTTGTTTTAGACTTTTTGCTTTAGAACAACTACTACTGCAGATGCCAGCACGTGCAACGCGTGTAACCACACTCGTAGCATGCACCTCGATGCTTGGGAAATTTAGAAAAGTTCTATTAGGACGCTGTCTGCTTTTGTGTGCTATCAATACCCGGGCGATTGAGTCAACGCAATCCACTTTCCAAAGACGTTGCCATGCCGACAGCTATCGCGTTCATTTAGGCTTAGGAAGGGCCAGAATTGAAAGAATATCAAAAAAATGCGGTGAGGACATTGCTCATGCTTTGCGATTTAAGTGAGGTAAGGCAAAGCGAAAGCCTCCTGCACCAATCGTTGCTGACGAACGCGCCCGATATGCAGCTACAACGACATATTAGTTTTAAAGCGAGCGGCGCTCACTCACCGGGACACCGCCATCTTTCCCCGCAACCCTACCCAGCCAGTCACGTGATTTAAAAATCCCTCTCCTAGGTACTGCGGCTAACGTTAGCCGCGGTTATCACTTCGAGCAAACGGGCCCTGGTTAGCTTACTTGGTAAGCGCTCCACTGGAAATGAAGAGGTCCCTGGTTCAATACCAGGACCAGGAGCATTTTTTTTTTTCGGTCGCGCACCAGTCACCTATTTGTGTTCGGAGATTTGTGTTTGTCTTTTGTCCCCCTTGTTCCCACTCTTCGAGGATTATTATCGTTATTCTTGTCCAGCTCCCTGCACCTTTAAATTAATTGTATTAACCACGAAAGGCTTCGGTGCACAGCGAGAAACTTCCATTCTCGGGAGAATACAAGAACCCTGAATGAACAAGTCAACTAGAAAACAAGTTTAATAAACAGTGAAACTACTTAACGGTACACAATTCTAACCGAGTTACGCATCATTCCAACCGTAGACGACGGAAGACCGTCCGTCGTCTCCGGTTAGAGTCTCCGGTCAGAGTCTCCGTTTAGAGTCTCCGGTTAGAGTCTTTGGTTAGAATCACGTGTAAGTTAACTATAAACTGTAACGTCAACACATTTGACAAACGTGTGTCTGGTTGTGTTAATAATCTAATGAAATAAGTAACCACCAACAAATCATTAAATGTGAGGGGGCCGAACGTTTCCAAACCAAATCAGTTTCTTCTTCACGACCACAGTACTTGCTATTACACGGAATTTCCTATTCGTTTTTGTCACGGAGTAGTAACCCGACGAACGTTTTCAGTTAGTGGGATTCACCTAGCACGTTTAATGACACATTTTCCCCATTACTTCGTAAGCTGATGGAATGGGTGCTTGTATGAGCACATTCAATTCCATTTTAGTGAGGTTATGATGCTGTTAATAAAACTGATCTCCCTCTGCATCTACAGAAAGCACCATATAATGATGCCAGACGTTGTAATGATTACATTAACGCAAACATTTGCAAATTTACAAAAAGAAGGTATATCAAGTAATAATTTGTTTAGCACTACGTCTATTTCATGTTGCTGTTATTTTTCATACTCCCTCTCTCTCTCTCTGTCCCGTTTTGCGTCTTCATCACCCTTTCTGCCGGAAGAACGCCAATTTCGTCATCAATATCACCTAATTTTTCTCGCTCTACACAGGGCTGTCAAAATAAAAACTAAAAACTAAAAAAAAAAAATTTTTTTGACGCAACACTTTTTGTTTTACTGCGTCTGCGCAACGTTTCGCCGTTCCGAACGACAAGAATTTGCGATCGATTCGAATTGCGGCAGACATTTATGATGGTAAAGCGCTTCGGTTAGAGGCTCGTTTGTGGGATTTATCTTACGAGCTCCAAGTAGCCAAGCTAAGAACAACAGCAACAAAAAATCCAACAAGGAAAAAGAAAGGACAAAGAGACGGTTTATAGCTGCATGTTTACGAGCCGTGAAGTAGAAAAGAGGCGCGTGTCGTTTGGACGGACAACAACAGTTCACAAACCAGAGCGGCACTAGACTGGAAAACACACGCAAAAAGAAGTTTCTTTTTCTTCTCAATTTTCTTTAGTCATAAAATGTCTGCGTGACATCACAGCCCTTTTGAACTAAACCACGTGTCCATACATATCCCGATCACTTTAAAAGACAATAAAGAAAAAGAATGAAACGGCTTTTTTTTTTTCCGCTGATTTTGTAATGAACGTATTTTACGGTCCAAGAGAACTGGGGAAATTAGTTTCAAGACATCTTAATAAAAAACAAAAAAATATGTATGTCCTCGAGTAACAAATAAAAAGGAGTGAAAATCAATTTTTAAGAACACACACACACACACACACACACACATATATATATATATATATATATATATATATATATATATATATATATATATATATATATATATATCATCTTGGTAGCCTGGTAGAAAACGCTCCTAAAAAGGGCTATAACTTCATATAGGTAAAATGTGAAATATATTCATCTACAAACACGGAGTGGTTAACCAACAAATTTGTTAATTTGCTAGGGGACACGAGGAAAACAAAAGTGGCCGTTCAGCTTGAGATAGACCAAAATGGAACTAAGTTAAGAAAAGTAATGAAACATAATAATATTAGTAAGACAACATGCACCGATAATTTCGACAAAACTCTAGAGCGACAGGTAGGCAGGTAAAGGGCAGTCATTCCCTAAACCCGCGTGTTCACACATCCTCATCCAAAGCACGGTCTACAGACTGAGGCGTCTCTCTTCCTCGTATATAACCGTCCTGCCATATTGGTCGTACAAAAACACTGTCTGCAGGCATGTCCGAAGGGCATGTACCGCAAATGCTCCGAACACGCTTGACCCCTGTCCCGCAGATCATTTGGTCATTGTGTGCCCGCAGCAAACACAGTCTTTTGTGTCATGAACGGGCAGGGGAACTTGGGCGTTACAAGTACAGTAGAGCAGGACGCCAACCAAAGCATTCACCTTTCCGTCGAAGAAGAGGCCCTCCAAACGCTACGTCAACTCACACACACACACACACACACACACACACACACACACACATATATATATATATATATATATATATATATATATATATATAACATCCGCCGTCCATACTATTTTCGAAGGGAAGAGTCAATATCCCGCAATATCTTGCGGAGCGCAACAAGCGGTGCACCAAAGCAAATTGCGGAAATTACACGCTACAAACGTTTTTTTTTTTTTTGTTTTTTATAAACAAGCAACGCCGCAAATATTTTAGCGGGGTCGAGTAAATAATAATTTAAACAAAAAAAGGTACGGAAGGGAAGAACAAATCATCTGGGTGTCGACAAACAACTCTCGACAGCCCAAATAAAGTTGTCCACATTCCATCGTCACGACTACCCCCCCCCCCCCCCCCCCCCCCTCTTTACCAACTCCACGCGAGCAACGAACGGTACACAAACAAGCGAAGGTGCGCCAAACAAAACCACGAAAACGAGATGGCGTGGTCGGAAAACGTTATTACGAATTGTCGTGCGATTCTCCCCACCGCCGGGTTAAAAATCGAGGCGCTGTCTCGTCTCCGTAACCTTTTTTTTTTTTCTTTTTTTTGGTGGTACCTTTAAATAAAAAAAAAATAAAATAAAAAAATGTCGAATCGAAGTTGAAATTGCTGTGGCAAAATGCGCGACCCGCGATATTCGACGCCCCACGTCCATTGTTCTTTTTTTTTTTTTATTAATGCTGTAATAAAAGAAAAAAGAATTATTGTTGCAGTTAAAAATAACAACAAAAAAAAAACGTAGGTCGTCCCGACGTCAGACAAGGCAAAGCGGTTTATAAAATAGCGCATATTCAAACTCGCCAGTTTCTAAAACTAACTTTCCTTTTTTTAGCGCAACGCTTTCTTTAAAAAAAAAGAGCTCCGTTTAGATGCATGTATAGGGCTCTGTTTAGATTAATGTGATCGTAGAGCATCGATTCTATTAGGGACCAATCAGACGCGCACTCTGTCTCTCTACCTGTTCCTCTTCTAGCCATCCACCACCAATTGAAATAGTCAGATCTCGATTCGACACGAGTTAGTGCTATTGCTTGATCACTCCGTTCGAAACACTCACAGGATATTGCCGCGTGCGTGGCAAAGTTGGCAGAGCACGTGGCCGATACGCGGAAGTATTCGGGGTTGCTCCTCTGAAAAGCTCCAGCTTATTCTCGACAAAAAAAAAAAAAAAAACTTTCCGAAAATTAGTCTGGCATCTTTGATCACTAGCAGAGAGAGAGAAAGAGACAATAAATGAAGGTAGCGGAGATTGAGATTGATCCCTATCGTCACGGCAGTGTATGGCCTATCTGTCAAACTAACAGCGACCTTCTTGAGGTTGACGAGAAAAGAAACTGAGGACACTCCAAGGGACGTCCCAAAAGTTCTCGGTCGGACCCAGAGGGAGGCGAGAGAAATCAATGAACTAAAGTTTTTGACGTTAGCCAGGGGCAAAGTTCTTCATGACGGCCTTTTCTGCACAATCCTTGAAAATTTCAGACGGGAAAACGACGAAGCCGCCCTTTGTCCGACTGTAAGAGTAGAATACCTTTTTCCTTGAAAAAAGCCACCATACTGTCAGTCGATTCCCAGTCTCGGCGAGAACTCCTGGTCATACTTCGCAAGAGACAGTCAGCACCATCAAGAAGGCATCGTTCACGGTCTTCCTGGACCACCGTCTTGGACATCCGGCGATTAAGAGCAACAAGCTCGTGGGCTAGAATCGTAGGCTCGGTGCTGAATTTCGGTCCTTTCTTGAGGGCAGAAGATACTTGAGCTGAAAGGCTGGTGTCGCTCAGCACGAGCAAATTATCCGGGGCTGTTACCTTCTTCTCGGCAGCCCTAGGCACTCGGGTGCAATGCCACAAAAACTCAATCGTTTGCGCGGCCAGACGTCGAAATGATCGAAGGTTGCCCTCAGCCACACAGTTAGTGTAATACGTATAGCACAGGACACGCAACAGGTCATAAAAGAGCCGGACTTCGCGCCAAAGTTCAGACCTTAGTATCTTAGAAATCCGCTTCGCGTGGCCAGAGGACGGTCTGACGAATCCGAAAAAAAAAGTAGATATACTTCCGCGGGTACCAGTCCTTTCCCCAAGAAAAACGAGATGCGTCTTGCACGACAAGTAGCAAAGGCGATATGGCTGACCAGACACCATAGGAACAAACAAAACAAGAATTATGAGGTGATCTATAGGAACCAACTGTCATCAGGGGTTGGCGTGCGAAAGTGACGGTGCCCGATTAAGTACACTTTCATGACCGCCATTAGTTTGTCGAAAGAGAAACTGCTTGTTGAGCCACGAGGGGGCTCTGAATCTCGAAAGGGGCCTATCACCGCGTGTTTTGGATTAGAATCATCTTGATCATAAATCGCGTAAAAAGAAACAGTCGCAGCTCCCCGCTTCGAGTCAGTGGCCCCTTGGCTGCCCGCACAGGTTGTACTGCGTCCATTTTGTTTAGTTGAAAGCCCTAGTTCGCCTTATTAAACGGATTAATTTCAGTTTCAGACGCGCGTACTAAGTTCAGTTGTGACAACATGCACCCTTTGATAGTGTCTCTGTTTTGCGGCTTCGACTTCTCTAGAAGCTGGAGCTGCCTCGTGTAATTCTTGTTAGGTTACCTTAATGTCAGACATGTGGACTGCGTTCCTCCCGTGAGCAGGAAGACAAATAGGTTATTCCCGGACACTGTAAAAATTGCCGCCTGAATTATTATTAATAAAACATTGTACACCAACTGCTCAAAACATGCCTTTGCAATGTAAGTTTTTGCTCACAAACAAAGAGATGACAGAGAGCACGGGAGGCGTTCCGTGAACAGAATGAAGCGCACTAAAGAAAAAATAAAATAAACAAAAACGGGCACAAACAAGATCGTAGAAATGTTTCTTCCTCGCGCCTCTGGGAAATGTTGACTGCCAACTAAAGTTTGCTTTTTTGTGTCTTTTTTTTTTTTTTTTTTCAAGCAAAGTCCTCGTTGTGCCTTCGGTCGCCTTTCGTTTCAGCGCCAAACCTTTTCGAAACGCACCGAACATCACGGTAGCGGCCTCTCCTCCGTTCACCTATACACTGACAGTGCGACAGAAACTACGTGCTCGCCGGAACAACCGACCGCCTCCCTTTCATCACCTGACCCCGCCCTCTCTCTGCGCGTTGTGTACGGGCGAGAGCACGATCACGTGGCGAAAGGTAGATGTGTGACTGGTCTAACCAGCGCGTGTTTTCCGCCGCACTGTCAGCTGAGGAACGAACGGAGTGTACACTCGAGATCTCGAAGAGCCGGCGCGCGCAAACACGCGCTGTCACACCGAGTAAGCGTGAAACAATACGCGGGAAAAAGAAGGCGAACTAAATCTAATTCGATAGAACAGCGGGATCGACAATACGATTACGTTTCCAAACGCAAACACACTTTTCTCGGCAATTCGTGAGGTGCGCGTGCGTTTCTTGTTTTTATTTCTTTCTTTATTTCTTGGATCGTACTGTAACACAGATATATATATTGCCTAACTTTCTGAGTTTAAAATATGTATATATGTTAATTTTCTTTATTTGCTTTCTTGTTGTTTTTTTTTTTTTTTTTGTCTTCAACTTGGTTTAGGTACACACTCGCGTCACCTCAAATATTCGCCGTAATAAAATGAAAGGAAGGAACACGCAACGTCTCTTAGATGGAGGACTTCTCGCCTGAATGACAAATAGTTCTTCGGAAGAGCCAACGCCCTAAGAACGTATAAAAAGACAATTATTTCGCTGCTTAAAATGTCCCCCCTCTCTCCCACACACAAAATGTAAATATCTAGCACAAAAAAGCGATATAGGTCATAGCAAGCTGTGACACGCATTATTTAATCTAATATTTATTTTAATACTATCAAAGCTCATGACGTCTCAGATTGAAATGAGATGGACCAATAGAAAGCTTCATTGAAAGTGAATATTCAACTTTCGGCTCCAATCAAATTCCAATCAAATAGTGTCGAACAGTGGCTCAAAAGTTTAATGGTATATGAAATACCAAAACTTTAGCGAAAATGAAAGGAGGAGGTGCGGTGGAGGTGAGAAAGACGAGGATTCGAGGTCAAATCGTTTAATGTTCGAGATGAGAACTCCTAGAAGGTGAAAGGGGAGGAGGGGTCTGCCTTGTGAAATGCTGTCGCAATTCAAATGAGGAACTCGTTTTGAGCACAACTTCACCAGTGTAGATACATGTCCCAAAAAGTAGTTGTCAACTTGGCGCGAGTGCTCCCGAAAGCAGTCTTCTCCTTGGTCCAACTCATAGTGCGGGAAAGCCAACTGAGCGGAGCCAGTGCCATTACTGCGTGGTTGTGCCATGAAAAACCAAGCTCATCTTCGAGCAACCACTAAAGTATACTTCTAAGGCAGCTTACACACCATACAAAAGACAGTCTGCATACAGATTCGAACGCGAGTCACCGCGAGATCCCTGCTTCGAATGCCCCATGGCAATGAGTTCAAGGATAAACTTGGCGGCATTCGAACCACGCATATTGCGGTGACTCGTGTTTGTAGAGTGCCATTCCGTGTCAAACGTTCCAGATGTTGCAATCGATCACCTCCAATTTCTAAAAAAAAAAAAAAAAAAAAATCATGGCCTTTTGCCGCAATGTCTGTAGCCATGCCGTAAAATAGTTTTGACGAAAACATTTTTTTTGGGGGGGATGACGTCAGCGCGGTTTTAACTTTTAAAAACAGCGTGAAACTAGGCCTCACACACACGATGTGGTTGGGCTTGTGCAGTTTTGTTTAATTTAAATATATGTTTTTAAAAAACTATTTTTTGAAGGTTTTAACATTTTTTTTATATATATTTTATTCAGAAAATATCTAATGGGTCCCGGGACACTCAATAACATTCTACCGGCTGCCCCTGCAGGTATATAATCTATAAAAAAAAATGTTTAAAACCGCTCAGTTAAGCAACTTGCAGTAGAAACAAAAATCATGAAGTTGCAAAAAATGACGTTTTGACATATAAACAGCTGTTCGGTGTGTTTGGAAGAACAATCGATTGTCTTTCGATTCTGAAAGTTTAAGAAAGTTATTTTCGTTTAAAACGAGAAAACAATTTTTGAAGTTGAACTCTTGCATCACAACCCGGCGTCGCTTTTTAACGCCTCTTCGTCGCACAGCGCGCCAGCTGCGACGATAGCTGACATGATTAGGTCCAAAGAAAAGACGGAGTTTTCTGCCATTTCCCGTTGTTCGTCTTTCCGGCTGCAAGGGAAGAAACGGCGGGTATCGTGTACTACTCGGAGGTGCCGCCAATGCGTAGCCATAGCAGGCCCGTTGTGCCCTTTGTGCCCAAGGGCGGCTCTTCACACTCCCAAACGCGATGCCTAATCGCGTTTCAAAGGAAACTTAAGGATTTTCTTTTTTTTTTTTTTTCAATGCAAGATGTTTAATTGAGCTGTTTTAAACATTTTTTCATAGATTATATACCTTCAGGTGAGTCGGTAAAAAGTTATATTAAGTCCCGGGAGCAATTAGATATTTTGTTAATAAAATAACAAAATGTAAATTAAAAAATATATATATTATTTTAATTAAACAAAACTGCACAAGCCTAACCACATTGCAAGTGGAAAGCCGTGCAAATTTAAGAAAAATATATTGGCGGATGTTTCCTAAAAAACAGAATTTTCATCAATTATTGAGTGATGCCTAGTTTCAAGCTGTTTTTAAAAGTCAAGACCGCGCTCACGTCATTAAACATTTTTTTTTTTCGTCAAATATATTTTAGGGCATGGCTACGGATATTACGGCAAGAGGCCATGAATTTGTGTTTAGAAATCGGAGGTAGTCGAGCGCAACGTCTGGGACGTTTGGCATGGAATACCCCTAGACTGTCCATTCTGATGTTAGCCTGAGACTGAGGCAGGAAAAGAGGAAGTTTCAAAGTAGAAGAAAAAAGGAACAGTCGAGGATACGTCTCTACGACGTATCCTCGACTGTTCCTTTTTTCTTCTACTTTGAAACTTCCTCTTTTCCTGCCTCAGTCTCAGGCTAACATCAGAATGGTTAATTTCCACCAGCTCGCCTGCGCACTCACTACAATATCCTAGACTGTCGTTCGTTTGATGTATGAGCAGGGTTAAAGCAGAGAGACAAGACACCACCTTAAAAATTTCGACGAACTTCGCGCCCTTCATACGTTGGTACTGTGAGAGCACTGTCAAGACGCTGTTTTGCGACTTAGATTGGTTCCTTCGTTGCTGTGTTTCCTTTGGCATTGAAAGAAGAGGAATTAAAACAGCCGCCCTCCAATCAAGGGGTCGGGAAGGCGATCCAGGGTCATGGACTCTGAGCGACTAATTGATTGGGTACGACCTCCTCGCTTTCTATTCCAGATGCGTGACCCTGGTTTCAAAGACTCGCAGTTAAAAATAATCGCCTTCGAAAAAGCTTTGTGTCTCGGTCCCTCAGCCTATGAACAAGGTTCGCCGGGTACCCGTCGGTATCTCGGTGGCGAAAGATTTCGCGCACCCAGAAGGCTCTTCTGGGCGTTAAGCCGTCCACAGACACATGCACTAATCGCGTATCTAAGAGCACTTGTCGCATTTCTATTTCAGCATCCCACATGTCCGCCATGGTGCTGCTGATGCACACCCAACCACAAGAACCGAAACCGCAGTGCACGCGCTAATCCGCAGCACCGCGGTACAAGAAGCGCTACTGAAGCGCTAACACGGCGCTACTGGAGCGCTAACAAGGCGCTACTGGAGCGCTAACAAGGCGCTACAGAAGCGCTAATCACGCGCTATGTTAGAACTAAGTCACGCGCGAGGAAGCGCCACATGAGCGCTCCTTGGAGCGCTCACGTAGCGCTAACTTAGCGCTCCGCTGTATGTGTGAACAGGCCTTAAAGGTGCCCTGAGGAGGTTTCGGAGATCGCCTATATATGGCGATAACTCGCTCTGCTGGCTCTAAGCATCCTGAAAATCCCAGAACTATGACGACTCTCGGGCGATTTCCTTTTTAAAAAAGCAATTCAAGATGGCAACACAACGATCTTCTCCGGCGACGGGAGGTGCATGTTCCGAAAGCAGGACCATTGCAAGCAAAGCATGATCCTCGGGCCTGCGACCGGTGGAACCGCCGAGTGATATCTCGAACGCGCACGGCTCGTTGCCCATTCAACCCGGACTTCGAGTCAACCCAGCGAGTGCGTGCTCGAGCGCTCGAGAGCTGACAACCAGACATATCACTCCCGCAAGAAAGAAAAAAAAAAAAAACAGTTGTTTTTGAGACGATAATAGCAGTATTATGTTCCTTCTCCGCAAAAAAAAAAAAAAAAAAAAAATTTAATTACTCTTATTTGTTTCAATCTACAAAAGCAGACAGATGTAGTAATAACAGCGTTTTCAATATCAAAGAAATGTTGCGTTTTTATTGGTCATATGACGTCCAGGCTGCCGGCACAATGCTCCTCCCATCGCCAAAAACAAAATTCAATGTTCGATTTTTTTTTTTTTTTTTTTTATACTAGGGAAATGGGCCGCGCATCATTATGATTTATGGATTTCTAGGAAGCTTAGGGCCCGCAGACTCAGAAACCCTCTCAGGGTACTTTTAAGGGTGAAGCCAGTATAACATCCGTTTCAGACGTTGCTGCCTTCTGTCATTCTGCACCCTTCTCTTCAACCTGGGATTTTTCTCATTCTCCACCCGGTCTCAGGTGGTTTAAAAAATGGCAATACTCGAATCGTGGCCACTTGCAAAGTTATATTCATCCAGAGACAGTCACCATGCCCACATTTTTTTTTCTTTTTATTCTCCCAATAGCGCTCACAAAAATACTCGGACGGTGTCACTACAAGACGAACCCGTCTCTCAAACCATGGTGAGCGTTCGCAATTTAATGGCGGACACCTCCTGCGGTAATCGGTCGCGAGTGCGCCTCCGCTTCGTTTTCGCGTGCTGAGGAAGAAAGCAAAAGGAAAGGCGGAGGCATTTGCAGACGATCGGCATTTTCGTCCCTCGCTCGCAGCCTGTATCGCAAATGCGGCCCAGTAACCACCTGACCCCGATCAGGTAGTCGTTAACTCTCGGTAACCGAGCCTCTCCATCCACGTCCCAACAGCCGCTCTAAGCTTTGACGACGCCCCGCGGCGGCTACAGTTTCCGAACAGTCGCTATTATGCGGGTTAGACCGCGTAAAAAAAAAAATGGCCGGATGAATCGCTTCCTCGAACCCATCTCGTCCACACCCGACGGGTTCGGCCGCCGTCTGCTTCCCACTACGCTTCCGTTTCAACCTCACAGCGAACGAACCACCGGAGAGGCCACGCAGTCACCCCAGCCAATCCCATGGCGCGTGAGCGTCACGAGACAACCGGGAGCGACGCAGAGACGCGCGGAGCCCGTTGTCACGGTTTCCTATCACAGCGCTCGATTCGCTGGAGTGGCTCGTAGTAGCGTCCATCGTAAGGCGGAAAGGAGTGTACGGTCCGTTGATTCCCGAAGTCGACAGTCCGGTGGAAGCTCCGTGCTTAATGGACCAATCGCAGGACAACCTCCGGCAACGTCATCACGCTCTCGCCCCATAGCCTTTGCGAGCAGAGAGCGGGGTCGGGGGGTGCAAGGGAGGCGTCTGATTGGTCCAACGCGTGCGTAACTCCCGCCACGCTGTCAGTTTAGGGAGGGTGAAGGGAGTGTGGACGTTTATCGGCGAATATTATACGTTGGGTGATCGATGAAATTGAACGGCGAATGTTTGCCGACCTAACGCAGCTCGATCGATCAGTGTCGTTGTCCCGGCGAACCCTCGAAGGGGGCGGGGGCGGTCACAGTCGTGGATGAGGTCATTTTAAGGAGCGCTGCACGCTCGGGCCTTTTGAGCGGTGCTCGATGTTCCAGTGGGGGCGCCGTTTTCTAGAGGCTACTCCGTCTTACAAGTTGGATGGAAAACGTTACAAAGGCTACAGACAAAATGTTCTGATGGCAAACTACAAACAAGAAACACATCTTCGCACGCGATCCTTGAGGAGAACAGCGAAAGAAATATAAGGGAGTAACGCAGCTTCCGTTTGATAACTCACTTATACGCAATTTCCGGTGTTTTTTTTTCCTTTTTTTTTTTTTACATGTTCGGCGAGATGCATTTAAACAAAAGTCCGGTTTTTTTTCTGCTTTAGTAAACGCGCTGGGAACCAAGACGGCGACCTGCCAGTTTCGCGCGACTTTCAAACGTACAGAAACTCGTCCTGTAGGTTGCAGTAGGCGACGATTACATCCTCAAAGCACATCGGACAATCGGTTTCCTGCGTACGCGCGGTATACGTTTTAGAAAAGGCAGTCAACGTAAACGCTTTAAAAAGACGTGTCACTCGTTCGACTGGTCGTTCTTCTGTGACCCACTCAACATCACGGCTGTCACAGTCTCGAGTGGGAATGTCAAAATAATGCTTTCTTTCTATGAATAATGAACATAAAGTGGCGGTCAACACTGTTTATATATCATACAAAAGGCAGCCAGCAAACAGTGTCGGAGGCCTTCCTTGAATGACAGTCGCTGTCACATCGGTAACACAGAAACTGTTTGCCGAAATGTTCAAAGCATACACATGAAGCAAACATGCTTGGAACATGGTTGAGGAGTGTCCGCGGGTTATTCTGTCATCATGTCCGCAACGAACGCCATATCCTTTGTGTAAGCAGCGTGACCTTGGCATAAAGGAGCGCGTACAAGTGAGCAACAAACATTCAAGAACACACATGTGCATCTTTTACAAAGAGGTGACATTAAAACGAGCCGTTCTAATATGTCTCGTTCTAGGCGATCTTACCAACCTACCTGAGCGCGAAAACTCGCTGGAGTTGATCTGTGGTGCGCCGCCAAACTGGCCACTAAGGCAAGCGTGTGGAGTAGTAATGTATGTTTGAAGAACAACAACATTAACTGTTTCATTCTGCTTTTATATTCCAGGAAGTACCTTCTATATAAGTGCCCGAGAAATCGGCAAATCATCTCCTCAATGTATACAACAAACACCGAAAAGTGCCAAATAAGGTAGCGAAAATAAACGCCAAAAAACGACACGCCGCTTCAAAAAATTAATGAACACCAAAAACGAAAACTAGTTATAGGAGTGACAACATGCGACACCACTTTCGGGGATGGACCGTCCACGTCGACCTTTTATCCCTTAGAAAAAGAAAAGAAAATAAAGTAAACTGGTTGTTAGCAGATCTAGCAAGAACTATGCGGCAAAAGAAACCGAGCAGAAGACAGAAGCGAAGCAGCCCGAGGGTGGCGAAAGGAAGCGGGGCAGGTGTATGCAGAGTGCGAGGTAGTGGAAAGGGGGGAGAGAGGGAACGCACAAATCCGGGCCAGGTCAATTAGCCTCTTTGGCCTAATTGTCCCGTGGGACCAGAGTGCGGAAAAGCCCCCTCAAGGCTAATACCTGCTTTGGCACTCGCTGGGACGCTGCACTCGTTAGCAAAAATCCCCCGAAACTTGGCTTCCGAAAAGGCTGGACCTGACTCGGCTCGGCTCGGCACGACCTGGATCGGCTCGCAATGGATTCGCTCGGCTATACTCCGTTTTTCACCTTGCGATGGACTGGAGCAGACGCTACGGGCCATTCGTGTAGATCACAGCACTGTGAACGTGTTAGCGCGAACACGCGTCCCGCTTGTTATAGGGCTCCTCTCGACGGACACCTGACACTCACGTCACACGGCGTGGGATTGGCTACGATGATGGTCCTAAGGTAAAACTGACTATTCGCCGAGAAATTGAGGGAGAGGAGAAGACGAAAGCGCGCGGCGGGGTGTCAGAACTGCGAGCTCTGATCAGCATGATTAGTGGCAGGCGCAAGGCTAGCTGCCTTCCCGAACCTTAGACGTCGCATACCCCTACGCTGATCTCTAAATGTCACCTTAAAGGGCCCCTGAAAAGAAAAAAAAAGTTTTTTAAAAACAGTTTGGTGGGGCACGCTGTCAAAAAATGAATTTTACGCGAAAAAAAATCTTTTAGAGGAATAGTGACGGCGAGAGATTTATTTGAAAATCTGCGCGCAAATTCCAGGTCATTCAGCTCGGCTTCTCATTGGTAACCATGGTCATTCAAATCGGCTTCTCATTGGCCAATAGAATGAGTGACAGCTTAGATGTTGGTTATAAAATCTTCGTGATCTCTTGAAATCGCCTTTTGAATTACGTATTTTTAGGTTTAAGAAACAATCCATCGAATGAATGTCGCAATTGTTTACAAACGTTTTACAAAATTGTAACTTCCGTTCGGATACTACAACAAAACAACAAACAAAAGCTTCGCCATTTTGTTTTCTGTCATGGTCGCCGTCTTCGCGTCTCGCGTTCTGAAGAGGGCTTGTTGCTTGTATTAGTCAGTCATCGTAAGTACTTAGGAAGTGGCGTGGGGTGACAGGTTTCTGTTTTTCTGCTCTTTGCGCGATTCGTGTGTCCCGTTTACCCCATCTTTTGTTTGTTTTCTGGCGCGCGCCAGTGCCAATTTTTGTTTAGATGTCGGTTCCCGTAAAGAGCTTAGTGAGGCACGCGGAACCGCACTCAACGTTTAATAAAAAAAATCAGTTACCACTGCGTGTCCTCGCGGCGGCTTGAAGGATCGTGCGGCTCGGACGAACTCGTCGAGGCACCCGCTTCGCCCCGGCGAAGCGGGTGCCTCGCGAGCGGTTGTCTCGCGGCGATCGGAGCGGACGCCTTCCGGCTAGCGAGGCGTGTCCTCGTACGGGCGAAGGCCCAGCTGCTGGCAGCGTTGAAGCAACCGACGCTTCAGGTCGGGGTCCACCGCGACGACTATGTACTGTATGTACGACCACGGCACCACGGTGACCACGGTACGTGCACGATACGACGCGGTACGTCATGCGACCGGCAGACACAGCGGCCAGGGGCTGTGGTCCAAATCTCCAAATGGATCGAGTTTCTCCGGCGGATCGTATCACGTGACAGCACAGATTGAAAAACGTTGTACGCGGGTAGGTTTTAGAACGCCAAGGGTAGAAAACCCTTACCCTGGGGTAAGATCGAGTAAATTTTGGAACACGGCCAGCAAGTAGCAATGGCTCTCGAGCGGGGCGCAGCCAAGCCAGGAAAGCAGCCAAGCCGATCCACTACGAAGAGGCCGGGGGGTACCTCTCCTCCACGCGCCCGAAATGCCGAGAGAGAGAAAGGTGGAAAGGAGGTGACCACCAACTAAATTGCGTCTGGCGCAGTCAATATTGCTCTAAAAAAAATTATTTTTTTTTCGCGCAAAATTCAGTTTTCGACACGCGTGTCTCAACCAGACTGTTTTTAAAAAAAACTTTTTTTTTTCTTTTCAGGGGCCCTTTAAATGTTTTTTTTTTTTTTCATGAAACTCAATGGCTGTTATGACTCCCTTACATTGTTAGTTTAAGGAAAAGTTAAGTAGATGAATAGAAGAGCAAGGGTTAAACGAGAGAACAGGCGGAGCTTGACGGCCGCGATTTGTTAGGTGTCAAAAAACGAACGTGACGCGTTCGCTTCCCGGTTGTCAGGCCTTCTGCCGTAGACTGTCGGTATCTTCGAAAGACTGCCAGGGTCTCGTGGTGTAAACTCTTTTGGTTGCGGGGAATGAAAATGCGCCAGGTCCGCGTCCGGTGTAAGTATGATGCAGGGAGCCCGTGCGTGCCATCAAAACGAACAAAAACAATGTTACTCGGAAACTTGGCCGCGCAAGAAACAAAGCGGACTACACACTGAACGTTGCACACGCTATAGTACGCGTAAACCGGACAACTCAAACCAGTCCATCTTCAAAGACGCCCCACTGAGCAAAATAAAGAACTTTAAATGCGTAAGAACGATACACAAAACAAAGAAACATGGGAACGCGAAAACTAACCGCACTTTTAGTTGGAGTCAAAAAGGAAAAAGCTCTAACATAAAACTTCCTAAGTTCGATTCGACCAAGCTTTGGGAAAAGCTGACGAAGCAAATCAGCAAAATGGAACGGTTCGAGCTGTCTTTGAACGAAGCGCAGTGCGAAGCTTGGGGTCGTCAGGCAATGAAAACAGGAAAGCGTCACGGTGTCCGAGTTCTTTCTGCTGTCACTCGAAAGGACAACACCACACACGCACGCACCCACAAAGACAAAAACCGCTATCAACCGGGCAACTGCCCAACAGGAAAAAGAAAAGCAACTCAAAGGGAGAAATCTATATACGTTGAGCAGACGAGACCTCGAGAGTTTGGCAGTTTCTCGAAAACGTTTACCCAAACTACTCAAATTCTAACAAACAATAATACCATGCCGGTGTTTTCGGAACCACGCCAACTTTTACAGAGTGGCGAGGGTAAAGGTTAAAAATACAAAAGTCACGATTGACGACTAAAAAATTAATAGTAAGCGCTTCTTACGCCAATTCGTCTTTTACCCAAGCAATCAAACAAAAATATCATGTCCGGCGGCTACAATCCGGTAGATGTCGTCATCAGCCTTGTCTAGGTACAAGCGTAGATTTTCCGAAAATCATAAACAAAACGCGTTTGGAAACCATTGAATACGGCCGATAAACAGCTTTTGCAGTCGTCAAAAAGAGGTGAAAGCAAAAACGCGTTGGGTCTTGCTTGTGTGCGGGGTAGGTGTCGTTGAATACAAAGTTTCCAAACACAGGGGAGCTCGTTTAAGTCGCAAATATTTGAAACCAGAGACGACGGAAAAATGAAGGGGAGAGCACAGAACGCGAAACAAAAAGAGTGTGCTGTGCACAATTTTCGTCCGTCGTCACCGGTTGCCTAAGTGACTCCTCCGACGTCACGTGATTAATCAGAGTTTACCAATAAAAACTACGACATGAAAACCCACCGTTCCTCGTACATTGCAATTCTGCAGTTTGCAATCCCTCCATTATAACCTCCCAACATTACTCGATAAATATTGCCTAGACAGCATTAACATTCAGAATTTAGATGGCGAATCATGGCACCTACTTCTTCTATAATCTGTAGTATTTCGTGTAAACCGTTAAGCTAATGCATTATATGTATATGTGTTACTTTGCTATTTTTCTGCATCTCCGCCACCATCTGTCCAGCGCTCGGGGCACGGACCTCGTCAAACCACAAAGATTTTTTGTTTGTTTGTGTGTGTGTGTGTGGGGGGGGGGGGGGCGGGGCTTTTGCTAAATAAACGCTTTGTTTTGATTTTATTTATTTCATAAGACGTTTTCATCGAGAAATCGAAATACAGTTTTCCAGCTTTGCGGAAAGGAACCGGTGTTTCGAAAGCGATCTCGGTTTACCCCCGATTTTTTTTTCTTGCACCATTTTAGTGCAGCAAAGAAAAATAAAAAAAAGAGAGAGAGAGAGAATTCCGGAGAGACGCTGAACATCCATTTCACTTTCCCAACCATGGGAATCCACTTTCTACTTCTCGGCGACCCGCACCCACTCAGCGGGAAAGAGCAGGTTCTTTAACGAAGACGGACGGGCGAGCAAACGAAACTTCGTGTTGCCCATCACAAGGTACCGCCGGGAGACATGGCGTCCTCAAACAGAGAGCTAATTAAAGTGAACAGCCTGTGGATTGTCCACACAAAAGGTGGGCCCAAGCCGTGACCCGCATGTACGAGTAGTACGACCGTCGTACATTCACTTTGGACACGGTTCAAGAGAAGCCGCGATAGGTCAACGCGGACTGCGGCGGTGATGTATGTTGTGACGTCACGCGGCCGATGTTTGTGTGTGTGGGGCGTAATAAGACACGAGGGCACCTGTGAGGTGCCCTCGTGACACGTTTCCACGGTAACAGAAATAACTGCATTACGAGATACACGGGAGAAAAAAGAAAGAGAAATACCAAACAATATCAGAGCATGACAAGCAGAAAAAGATAAAAAATTATTTAAAAAAAAAAAACAGAGAGGGAGGGGGTAGCAGAAGCCGTCAGAGAAACACCCAGATAACAAAGACGCAGTATTGTGCATGAAGCGCGTCTTCGACTTCCGAGTTAACCGCCTCCCCCCCAAAAAAGTGGTCCCTCTATTTCCGTCTGATGACGTCATAAAAGTGTCACGCCGTCGCCCGCCGCAATAATGGATCTTTTGTCCGGTGGGCTTCTATCCAGTGAGCTTCTGTCTGGTGAGCTTTTGTCCGGGATTCCCCGGAAGCGGTGTTGGATGTGGCACACGCCCGCTCTGCTGCAGGAAGCTCCGGCAGCCGGTAGGTGAGACGCCATGACGACGGGGACACTCCCGTCTGCTCGAGCTTTTTCTGTACCGGAACTTCTACGACAAACCACCAGGGTCGCGACAGCCGACAACGCGACACTCCGACTTCTTTGTGACGGCATTCGTCGCCACTTCTGGACCACTTTGCATTACGTTGCGAGGAAGGCGTCTCCGCCTGAGTTGTGCTTAGCGTACCATCCCACTCGTGCACCCAAAAGTGGTCTTGCACTAACAACAAACGACGTGACAAAGAAATATATAGCCAGAGTGTCACGCTATCGCATGTCGCGACCCTGGCGGTTCGTCGTAAAAATGCTAGTACAAAATACGAGCGAACGCGATGTGTCGCTGTCGTGGCGGCGTCCTGAAGCTTTCCGCAAACCGCCTAACTGGAAAAAGCGACCCGCAGCAGAACAGGCGTCTGCAACGTCCAACACCGCTGCTGGGAGGCCGCCAGGATCGCGGCCGGCGACAGCGTGACTCTTGCATGACGTCACCAAACAAAATTCGTAAAACCATTTTTTTTTTTTTTTGTTTGCTGTGGTATAGGCACATTGGTAGGGGACTCGTTGCAGGCGTCGTGGCCGTAGCGGCGAATATTCTGCGCCACGTAAAGAAGAAATCTCGGGGCTTAGACTGGGCGCGAGTGCCGCGTCATCATTCGGCCGGGACTCGTGTGCAATCGGTGGGAGCCCGAGTGTAACCCGAACACTGACGCATCACTAGTATCCATTCAGCGCCCAGCGTTGGCCTTCTCTGTGGGACGCCGGAAATTCGGCACTGCGGCTGTATTATTTAGCGGTGGTGTTAATCAGATTCGCCTTCACTGTCCCTATCTGATAAAGAATTGAAATATTAGATGCGGACCTAAAGTTGGGAGCATAATGTTTGCGCTAAATTTGCAGCTGAAAGTTATCGTTTCGTGCGTTAATTACGTTGTTTCTTTTTCATATTTTGCTATGTATTGACAAACCCAATTTACCAGTTTAGCTAAAGGAACATAAATAGAGCGTGAGAAAAAGAGGAGGGTACAAATTGGAGAAACGCAACGATTGCAACATGTGCGTCCATTCCATGGCTGCATCCGATCAGACGGGTCTTTGTATCAGCCGCCACCACAGGCTCAAGAGTTGAACTGGAGTCACTAAGCGAGCTACGCTTCGAAGCAACGACGCTTGAGACACCTCAACGCGTAAACTCATCGTAGCAAGTTGTATGAAACGTCATCCGAAATCGCGGCAAACGGTTCTCCGCCCTCTAGAAATGTCAAACCGGTCCGTGAGAGAGCAAGAAGCAATATCGCCCAAGTTCCCCGACACACGGTATCTAAAACTCAGAAGGCCGCACTTTCGAATCCTAGCTATTGACAATCGCGCCCTCTCCGCACCAGGCAACAAAATGGCGGCACTCACGAGACAACCAGAGGAGAAAGCGTGCATACTCTATAAGCGCAGCTCGTTTAGTGGTTCTAAGTTGGACAGCACGGAAATGCTATCGGACGGAAGCAAAACTTCGGGGGGGGGGGGGGGGGGGGGGGGGATCTTCGAACGTAGGGAATGCGACCAGATGATGGCTGATGGGCGCCACGGGGAGGGAAGGGTCTGCTTGGCAAAACACGGTCGGAATTCCAAAGCAGACGCTCACCTCCCCTGCTTCCCCGTTCCCAAAGTGCGGCTCCGAAATCTCGCGATTTCTCACGCGACCCGAAGCAACTTGAGTTTCTTCCTTCGTTTTCTTCATTCTCTCGCGTACACCACTATCCGAACGCTCAGAGTAAGTTGTCCGCTATACCTGGCGACTGCCCCGACAGACCTGCAATTTGCGAGTACAGCATTCCCGCAGTTGTCCATACTTCTTCTTTTTCTTTGCATTTGTCTCTTTTTTTTTTTTTTCTGCTTTAGATACGCGTTGCGCGTTCAGGGCGCCCTTCGGATTCGTTTTCACTTTTCTTTCCTTTCGAGGTGAGGGTATACGTGTCTCGATGGTGTCTGGCCCGATACACCGATACAAAGGGAGACAGCTATAAAAAAAAAAAAAAAAAAAAAAAAAAAAAACGGCACAAAAAAAAAATAGAGAAATCATTAAATGAAACAAACCCACAGAAGGAAAGGACGAAACAGAAAAAAACGGAGCGTTTGAAAATAGTATGCATAAAAAGAGAAAAAGAACAAAAGAAAAATTATTAAAAAAAAAAACGTACAGAAAAAGAGATGTGCCAAAAGGAGACATAATTTGGATGAGTTTCTCTAAAAACAAATCTACGCGGATAGACAGATGGCAAGAAAAGGAGAGATGAAAGAAAAAAGAGAAAAATAAAGAAACGCCAAAGAGAGACACGGTGTGAAGAGAGACTGCGTAACAAAGAAGAAGAAGAAAAAGAAGAATAGGGACAAATAAAACGGAGCGAGCCCGGCAGAAAGAGACGAAGCAGCGCCGAAATCGACGAGGACGACATCATTGGCGACGCTGATCGCTGAAGAGCCCCGTCGCAGGAATGCGCTGTTTGCCGCCGCCACGCTCGCCCAAATTGCTCTCGGGGGCGCCGAGACGCCGTCGGTCGTCCAACGGCGACGGGGCAGCAGGCACGCACCAACACGCTGCGACCAACACCAGACGAACAGACGGCCGCTATTTGCACCCGCGATAATGCGCGAGCAATCTCCGTCAGTGTCCCCTGTTTGTTTTCGATTCGGGGTTGAGAGGAGACGGTTCGAAGATCAGGAACGTCGCGTGATCGAACACCTGCAAGGAATCCTTTTCCGTTACGTAAGAAAAAAAAAAAGAGATGGGGAAGGGACCGGGAACAAAACACGAGGGCGGAAACAAACAAAAAAAGAAGAACCTTTACGGCTTTATTACGGATCAGAAGCGTGTCTCACAATCCCCGATGGCGCAATAAAAAGAAAAAAAAAAAAACACTGTTTATTTTATTTTGGTTTTATTTATTTTTTGTAGCACAAGCGTCTATGGGCTTTGAGTTTCAAATCTTCAGCGACTGAACTGCATTGCGCACCGTTTCAGTCGGCAGAAAGTTTTGGCGTTCGTTCCTTTGTTTGTTTACCTCAAAGGCCCGTGTAGAGCACCGGATTATCTGAGCCTGTTGATTAAGGATGCCAACCATGGTGGCCGACAAAGCAAGAACGGCAGGGAGGAGCTTAACTTGTCCCCCCTCCGGCGGGAACTTCCTACCATCGGCGAAGCTTCCGTGCACCTCGAGGGCGCGCGCGTATCCAAGGCGGAAGGCACGGAGGGCGTGCTGGAGGCCAATATAGCCTTCGAGAGACACGGCCTGCCGTTCTAGTTCTGTCAGTACTAGGCAGTTCTGTCTCATAATGTTTCGGTAGCGTATCGGCTGCGCGTCATTGCGCTCTCACACATCACTCGCGGGCGCCAAGGTGGCCAAAATTCATCGGTTGATGAGCGTTTTCGAAAGAAAAAATAAATAAATAAATAACGAGAACAAAATGATAGCGAGAAGATCATTCTTATTGTTTTGATAAGACACCGAAAGCGCGAGCTGCAGTTTTTTTGTTGCTTATGTAAACTTTTTTGTTGTTGTTGTTTTGTTATTTCATGCGTTTTGTTATCGGGCATAGACAGAGGCTGACACACCCTTGTAGACGACCCATGACTTATGCATATTCTAACACCGCAGCGACGCTTTATGTTTAATACGAGCGTTACAGGGTCGCGTCTGGCCGAGAGCAAGAGGCCTATACACCAACTCAACTCTCCTACGTCACGCCGCGGTGGTGGCGCGTCGGACGCACTTCCGGTCTGGGGCGGTGGGCAGAAGTCGCCGTGCGAGACATGCATTCTTGTGTTCTTTTCGGGGAAACCAGACAAAAAACCTGCGTTCTCGTCAAAATGCTGCGACGAGGGCTGTGCCGAAAGAGTCTGGAAAGGTTTGAGATCAGTTTTCATGCGTTTCTGCCCGCTCCGTTCGTCCGAGTACGTGGATAGTAGCCGTGAAAAGGGTAAACCAGACGCTGTCGAACTATGATTGCTTGTGCGGGCAACACTTTGTGGCCGCCAGATGTATTTGTTTTGTTCCAACATGAACAAGAGAAAACCGCCAAGTTGTCCGGGCCACCCGCGGGTTCAGTGTGTCTTCAAATTCACACGGCCGCCTGATCGTTCGAACTTTCGTCTGCTCTTTCGAACTTGTCTGCTTTTTGTCGTCTGCTCGTTCAAACAAAAGCGGCTCGTAGACCAAACTTTGACCCGGTGATTGCAATAAGGAATAACTGCAGGCCTCAAACGACTTAAGTAGGCTCGGTGTAAACAGTACATACAAGATGTTGATCATTTGTAGCAGCTTCCATCACCAACTTGTTACGCTTGGTCTGTTCCCGCTTCCGAATTTCAGTATCGACGTCGATCATCGCCGCTACCTTCTACACTTTTGCAGCACGAGCGACGTCGCGACCGAAAATATCTAGAAGATTCTCATCGTGGTTTCGGCGTCCATTCTATGGCGTTCACGCGAATGAATCGCCGCACATCAAATTATTTACGCAAAGTTTAGCGGTGTAACGAGCCTTGATAGTTTCGCTCAGGCGATTAAAGTGGTAAGACATTGCTAATTCCAACGCGAAAAAGAGTATGCCGACTCACACAGACGCCGGCAACGTGACATTCCAAAGGTTTGTGGACGCGGAACGCGGTGCTTCTTGCCCGCACTCCATTTCGCATGCGTTCGAACTGTCGTCTGCTCTTTCAAACTTGTCTGCTTTTTGTCGTCAGCGCGTTCAAACAACAGCGGCCCGTAAACCAAACGCTGACCCGGTAATTGCGATAAGAACTAAGTGCAGGCCTCAAAACACTTTTGAAGGTTGGTTGGGGTAAGTAGGCTAAGTGTAAACAGTAGATACAGGATGTTGATCATTGTTACCAGTGACCATCACCGATTTGTAATGCCCGATTCTACTTGCGGTTTTCATTATCGACGTCCACCATCTCAGCTAGGGTCCACGCTTTTGCAGCCGGAGCGACGTCGCGACTGAAAATAGCGAGCAGAATCTCATCGTGGGAGTCAGGCTTTAGCGCCCATTCTGCGGCGTCCACGTGAAATGAATCGCCGCAAGTCACATTATTCACGCAAAGTTTTGCCTCGTTAATTTTGCTGAAGCCGCTCAAGTAGTCAGACATTGTTAGGAGGACGAAAAATCAACAATTCCAACGCGAAAAAAAGCACGGGGACTCCCACCGACGCCGAAAACAACGCAATGCAATGGTTTGTTTATGGGCGACGGCGGGCTTCCTGCCCACCGTCCACCGCGCATGCGCGGCGCCGGTGGCGTCCGCTAGGGGCGCTCCGGTTTGTTTGTAAACATGAGTTGGTGTATTGACGCACACGTGCTCCCAAGAACCTGGAAATCCTACACGCCACACCCCCCACGGCAGCGCGAGCGTGCTGCAGACGCCGAAGGGTTATCGAAGCTCCGAAGCTCGCGCTGGAAAGCAGGGCCGTCTAAAAACCTCACTTGCTGCAGTTCCTGTTCTTCGATCTTAGCTTTCACCACATGTCCAGCTCCAAGTTCACGAGACTCCAAAGAGCTGTAGGGCTGGGATCGATGAACCCAGCGAAGAATCTATGGATGTTTTAATCGCAATTTCTTTTAACCGGTTAACTGATTAAGTTTGTAATCGCAATTCTTTTTATTTAACCAGTTAACTGGCGTATATTTTGGAAAAAAAAATAAAAATTCCACGCTTGTACCACGCACACGTGGACGCGTACAACTGTTTGAAGGCAAACTTTAGGAGAAATTTCGACCTAAAATGAACTGTAGGGGCGAGATTAGTAACTCCAAACAAGTAGGGAAGGTCATACATCTGTACCAGCCACTACGAGTGTCCGTTTTAGGACTATTCTGAACAATCCAAGGAGTTCGCTGTTGGCGGAGAATATGAACGAACCTCGTTGCCCCTGCGGCTGACGCAATAATTTGTGAGTACTAATGTGTTTTTGACTGTTCTCAATGTTCTCAAACACACATCTAGGTTGATTTAGAATCCGAAGTGGCTACTGTGTCGTTTATTAAATATACAGCGGAAAAAAAAAGCATTTAATTTTGACTATTTTTTTTTAAGTATCGCGCACGGGAAATGAACGAAACCGATTGATCGATTAATTAATCGATTAAAGGGTGGCGATTCATCGGGTTAACATTCTTAAACGACGGCTAGCCCTAGGTACCAGTTGTCCCGCCTCCGGCACTAGACGCCGAAACTCGCGCTCGCGGAACAACTGACATTTCTCTCTACGATTCTAATTATATCGCAGACAAGATATTAGTGAGTTTTAGTAGATTGTTTTTAAAGGCCCGCTAACGCTACGGGCGCGCGCTTTAGAGCATGCATCGAAGCGGCAGCGCGAGCTCTTGCTACTAATTGCGTGGCCTGGAAACACGATCTGCTAAAATTAACTATTGCTTTCGAGCATGGCTCGGCTGTAAGTGAAAACGGACTGCGGGCAGGTCACGGGAATGCTCTCGGCTTCTGCCTTCGACCGTGCTCCCGCTGGAGGCATATGAACGGCGGGTTTAGAATAGATAGCGAAATTTCGCCCTTGGCGTTTGCATGAACGCTCGACTTGGATTTGATAGTTACGTCCGACGTTGACGACGCTAAGTTTTTTTTCGTTTTCCATTGCGCAACACTGGTGCCGCCGAAAACTTAACTCTAACAACGCAAAAAAATTAATGGCAAAAAAAAAAAGAAAAAAGGAATCCCGTGAGCCAGACAGAACAATGCACACAAACTTTCCAAACCCCGAACGAAAACAAAATATAATGTGTTTCGTCGTTTGTCGCGCGACAAATTGACCCTTCTAGCAAAACTGCCAAACACCGACGTTAAAAAAAGAAAGAGAAAAGAAAGAGAAATTTAAAAATTTGAGCCAACATTAATTTAGATAACGAAAGGAGGACCAGGCGTTTCAAAACACGGAGAGAATCTTTCCACACTCCCGAAGGCTTTACTCAACACATAACCCTGCGGCGATACCATCTCATCCGGATAACGCCAAAAGCAAAACACAACAAGCGAGGAAAACATAAAAATAAAAAAAACCGTGTGCCTCATAAAGAAAACTGAGGCAGCGGGATACGATGTTAAGAATGCGTATAATCCCCCGGTCGTCTGCTACAGAGAACACATTCATCTTGGAGCACGCAATAAACGCCAGAACTCTTTTTCTTTTTTTTCCAAGAACACTGAAGCGCGTAACATAACTTCGTGAAGAGCTTTCTTCGCGGCGGTAACTGTTCTCTCAGGACTCCTCGCCTCCGATCGAGAAGAAGCAAACACAAAACGACAACTTAAGAAATAACGCTTACAAAAAAAAAACAGACGGCGGGCGGCGACGCGGAGCAGAGACGCAATCGTCGACAACCGACGCCGATGACTGCATAGATTGCACGACAGGCAGCCCGCCAAGATAGTTCCCCGAATCGCCACCAGGGGAGCCCCTAATTCCCCGACCTACCACTAGAGGGAGCCGGAAAGAGTCCAAACCGGTCAAAGCTGTGCGCGGCACAGCGTATACGGCCTTCTGTTTCTGACGGCTGTCTCGGCATACACCCCAAATTAACGACTCCGCCCCGGTCTTTTCCTCCGTTTTTTTCGTTATTCGTGGTGAACCCTCCATGAGTCCATTGCTTCGATTTATTTTGCTCCCCCCCTCCCCCCCCCCCCCCCTTTCCCTGCTAAGGCGTTATTTCTTTTCACTTCTGTTGGCCTCTTCCATGATTTCCCACGAAGTTTCTTTCGCCATAAAGCGCTCCGGTTAAAATCACATCGATTGTTCCAAATCGCGAAGTTAGTACATCGCGTCGCCGCTCTGTCTTTTCAGTATTTTCCAAAGGCGCTCTAAATGCACTTCATTCATTGGTCCTCTGTGACGACACCGTGCCACACAAACTGTTCTGAACATCATTACATCATCAGCGTGGCGTCGCCACTATCCATCGAAGGCGCAGACATAAAGCACCGTAAAGGTGGACCTACAAATCCGGTGCCTTTATTTAAAAAAAAAAAAATAAAAAAAAAACTTAACTGGATCACAAAATCATTCACCTGATTACTGAACGAGCTCAATCATGGCCGCGGTATACGTTCTTCCACAACTGATCACCAAAGCCACCAGCCACAACTATCAATTTTAGCCACGGCAGTGTGGCTCTGAAACCCTACTAGTTTAAAAGAACGTAATACAGTGTAAAAAAAGCTTTAGAGCTTGATTACACCTCGATTGAGCCGAATAGAGACAGCGAATAGACTACTTTACAAACAACTCCCGAGAAGTTGGTGGTTTGTTCGAATGACTGTCGAACCGAAATTTGTATCGGTTCGTTTCGGGTTCACGGCTTTCGGTTCAGTTCCGGTTCGAAACGGGTTTAACAGTAATTTGAGAATATATTTTCAGCGTTGTTCTGGCAATGTGAACTATTTCCGGCGTGGAACAATCAACTATATAGGTTTTACTATCGTTTAACAATCCCATTTTTATTTTCGGGTACCAAAAATGTAAAATGTCTATTTAATTTCGACGCAACCAGTAAAATAGAAACTAGATTAACACACAAAACGTCCTGTTCATACGAAAAACATTCCTCCGTTTGCCGGAGTCACATATATTTTACCTGCATCAAAAGGTTGTCGCGAGGTGTGGTAGGTCGCCTAAAATACCCGTAAGTGGTACCAACCATGCGTTGCAGCATTAAAAGTTAAATCGTAGAAGTGCCTATTGAATTTAGGAATGAATTACAGTGCATAAACTCATGGAATTGGCAGTTCGTCGCCAAATATATCGTGAACTATGGTTTACCGAATACGTTTCACAATTATATATGATGACACAACTGAGCTAAAAGCAATAACATTCCCAAAATGTCACTAAAGATTTAGAACAAGCCTTTTCAGTCTACCTTTTATACAAACACTAAACAACATTATTTTCACTCAGCATCGTGATCCAGGCGAAAAATGATGCAGAAAGGAGTGATCGAAATAGTTCACTCAAATCCATAAGCACGTTCGTACTCAGGTCGAACCGGGCCTAAAAGAGCACTTATACCCAAGTGAACATTTTCTTATACAGGATAAACTTGCAGAGCCTGGCTGTTGAGGTTTGATCTTGACAAGATGCCGGTCAATTCCACTTGCAACTAAGCATCACCCTTGCCAATTGATATTTTTTGATAAATAGGAGAAAGCAGAATTCCATGCTCTACTCGACATGACATTTACTTCATTGGTCAATCTCTGGCTGTTAGCGTGCGTAATCGTCATAGTTCCTCCACGCGCCCCTGTGTACTTCGTTTTTGTCCAGCCCAAAGAACACATAAAATTGCTGTTCATCACATAAAAGAGACAATAACAAACTCTATTAGTTTGAGAAGTTATATATGTGCCAGGAACACATAGTTCTTTAAATTAGCTTTAAACTCATAACTCTTTTAATGCTGTCCCAAATCACTTCTACACGCACGTGCCTATCGTGGATGGAAACGCCGCAGAAAGTTGGCAGAGCATCTTTCACATAAATTGGGGCTGCATTTACTGATGATGTATATCTTGAAGGTGATCGGCGCTTCACTTGTATTGTCGAATCTTCAGTCAGTAATTAAATATAGTTTTCAGAAATTATGAAGCTCACGTAATCGCTTGAGGCCGATACGGGAGGACGATACTCGAAAATACGCCAGCTGTTCAATCCGCGGAATTGAGTCTTTTGTTCGCTGTTCGGCAGTGCGAAACACCAGGTTGGTGACTGGCTGGTGAGTTCGGTCTATAGACATATTGCTAAATTACCCAAGCATCAAAAAGCATGGAAAATACGTAGCAAAATAAAGGTATTTCTTTTACATGTTAAAATGTCATTAATATTTTTTAGAGAAGAGCTTTCCTCCGTGGTCAGCTTTCGCCGGGAAGGGTTTTTCTAGATCGTTCGGAAAACTCCGATAACCCTACCCGATACGAAAAAATAAATGCGTAAAAGCGTCGGCGGAGAATAGCGTTTCGTTATCGGAGTTACTGGAACTATCTAGTCCAATTCTTAATGTGAGCCTCTCGCCCGCCAATGCTTCGAAGGCTATAGCTTGTTCAACCCCTAGATTTTCATCGGTATGAGCTTCTCGTCGACAAGGTTTCCGTAAAATACCTGTCTGCCAGGTGAGCTTTCGTCACCCAGCTTCTAATCCGTAAACTTTTTTATCTTCTTTATTTTCTGACGAATAGATTTTGTATCGTTTTTGCGTCCCGATAACATTACCCGGCACCATGTTGCACCATTGGGCATGCGCAGGAGCTTTCGGGTGTTTCTGGCCCACTATATCATCTCCAAGTATCGTTTCGTGGGGATTAAGCCATCCATCTCTTGACTATACCACTCGAAGTTCACATTTGGCTAACTTTCATTTGTTTACGATTTCTTTCCTTGGACGACTGACTTGCAGCAGTAGTTTCATTACCATCACACGACGGAACGTTTCGCTTTAGATTCAAAAGAATAATTCATCATTCTGTAAAGTATAAATTCTCACTCACATAGGCTAAGTCTGAATGCATTTGACCGTGTTACGTCGACCATGGGCGCCGCGACCTTGCACTACTGGCGTATGTAGATCGTCCGATAGCCGAGCCGGAATGAATCGATGGACGAACGCGAATGGCTGTACCCTTTATAACGGGCGGTAGCTTGCGCCACCTAAGCCTGGAAAGCAAAAGCAAATACTTTACTTGGGAAAATGCATTTAACTCTGCTCATTTGCTTTGCCAAGGCGTGCCCCCAGTTGCGGGACTTGCTTTTGAACATTGGTTGCTTGCAAACATTTGTAGGCATGGCAACTAATTTAAGGAGCAGCATGGAACGAGACAGAAACACAGGTGGCTAGGTAACTCGATCTTACATGGACGCTTCACGCGCGCGCCAGATTACAGCAGCCCATTGCTGGCCTTCTCTTGTCTTGCCCACGTGCCGAGCCACTGAGACGGGCGTTGACGAGCATACACAAATGCCTATGCTGGGGAGAAGGACACAGGAGCGTCTAAAAGGTCAATCGCATGTCCGGCTCTGGTAATGACAAATTCAAGTGAACTGAATTCGAGGAACCGAAAACTCGAGGTTGGTTGTGGCAGCGCGCATACACAGTTGCCGCAAAGCGTCTACAGAGAGTTTTCGTAGATCATTTTCTCCGTCCCACAACCCGCTACGGTACCCGAAACTTTACAGTCGAGGCCGTCGGCGCGCAGGCGCAGTAGCGGCTACATCGTTGAGGAGGGCTTAGCGGAGGGGGAAGCGCGGTCTAGGAAAACTCCCTTATATCTCGCCGCAACGGAGCCAAACACAACTAAACGCTACTCTGTGAATCGGCCCTTAACCATCAGCGGAGGCTGTTAGGCACCATGGACGAAATCAGTCTCGCAAATGCCACCTACTCAAAGTGACATCTGAATTCTTTGCCGTTATCGTAGGATTTTCGTATCAGATAAAGATATCGGACAGCTAAAATAAAAATAAAATAAGGCCTGCCAAGATCTTTCAGTCTGCACACGCTCTTCCAACACTTGACAGTATCCGGAATCACGGCAGTGGCAGGGTGACTATAAACAGAGAAACCGCAATCCTTCAGAAATCGCAAAGCCTTTACTTTCTTTCCTCTCCTATTTTTCTTCTTCCTGTTTTCTGCCTGTATTTGAGTATTATCTCTCCCGTCTCAGCAGGGAGGACGACTGGATCGAAGAAGGCGCCAGAGTCAAACCGGTCGTTCGCCTCCCCCCTTCTACCGATGCCGTGCTTCGAATTTGTCTGTTTCTTCGAACGAGTCTCTTCCGCTGACTCTTCATTTCTCTTTTCTGTTCGTCTTTCTTCCTTCTTCTATCTAGTTAGATTGCAGTAGTTTTCTCGAGTATTTCTTTTCTTTCTCTATCTTTCTGTGACTCTGCCTCTCCGAGCTGCGCGGTTAGGCGGCGAGAGTGTCTTCCCCTCCCCAGAAGCCCCCCGATTGGTGTCATTTATTTCGCACGCTGGCTTTCCCCCCTCGTCGGGTCCAGCCAACCCAACGGAGCAGCCGAACCGAGCCGATCTTGCGCCGACGGTCGTGGCGGGAAAGCCCACTGCCAAACACGACCACTTCTCCAACTGTCTTTATCGGACTCGCCTTTTTGGTTCCTTTGCCGTTGCTCTCACTCCAAACAGTGCGGCACGTGTACTTGGCTTGCGCGTGGCACCATCGCACCAACCCTACTGGAAGTCATTCCTACTCGTTCTTGACTAAAAGAAACAACAAAAAAAAATCTTGATCATGCCGACAAAGACTGCTAAGCGAAGAATGTGTGATAGGTCTTCCAGGGAAGAAGAGAGGGGCATTCAAACGGCACCGCCTCCCGAAGATACGCTCTCCTTTCTGACACACACCGTGAGATGGCGCAGCATGACAGGAAAGGCTGCGAAGCGCGCGACCCTGGATAGCACAGTCGCAATCTCAAGGTGGCCAGTTCAATTTCTGCCGGTTGCTGAAGTCTTTTTATATGGTCCACTATGGGCGTAACGCTTCTCGCTGTTATTACAGACAAACGTACGTTACAGAAATCCATAAAAATCCATCGAAAAAACATAAAAAATGAAACACATTCGGTGGTGCGAACTGTCTGCAGTGAGGCAGCCACAATGGCTGCAAATTTGACGCCACCGAAAGCCATGTATGGGACATCGAAATATCCGGATGAATGAACGGCACTCATCGAATGGCATAAACGTTCCGAAGTCGCCCAAAGACAAAAAATCTGGCGGTAATTATTTGGAGAATGGGAGTTCCAGTGCCGGTGCCACAAACAATTCGCCTTTCGGCGGCGGCTCCGTAAAACTGATTCCACTCGATGAGTGCCCCCCCCCCCATGCGGTGCATACATCCGTCTATTTCGACAATTACCCCTTTAGAAGCCACGCAAGACGATTATAACTGTTTACTCTGTGCTAAGCTCATATTGGCAGCAGGCGGTCGCCGATTCCTTGGCCACCGTTAACAAATTTGTTCGTGGAAGACGGTAAGTTGCTTTACTCACATGCAGCTCGTGCTGACGAAGAGATAGGAATACCAATGCCTGTAATAAATCACGCAGGGGCCCGCCGGTTTGTTATACCATAGCCTGGCAGTTCGACGACGGAGCCATAGAGTACCCGGTTCGAAATTTGGAGCGCGAGGATCTGGTAGCACAAAGCATCAAAGAGCCGTTCCTCGGGCAACCTGGACGTCAGCGCACAGCTTTCGCAGCGGCGAGGCCCTGAAACACACTTGTTCGCTCGAGAAAAGTGTGTTTCGGCGTCTCGCCGCAGCGGGGCGCCAGTCACGTGGCTCTCCTTTCATCAGCTGTCTGCCGCTCCACCCTTTTTGTTTCGGCGGCCGCTTCTCGTGGCGATCTGCCAGAGCGATCCTCCCGTGCCACACCGCTTCCTAGCGTCCAGCAATAGACATTTGACTATATAAAACAATCTGTATTCTATCGTTTCGGCGCCTCGCGAGCTTCGAGCGCGCAGCCCAAACTCCCTGACCGCTGGTGTCTTCCAGGTCCAAGAGAGTTCTAAGAGCTTCCGGATCCCTCTCCGTACAGAGCCCACGGTTCCTTCCGCTCCATTTTGCAACCTGCCTTACACCGGCCGCCGCGACGGTTGCTTCGGGGGTGTCGCGCGGGGCAGACTCGGGAGGAGGGGCTCTCCGGAAGCAATATCCTCGGCGAAAGTTAATCAAAACACAGCGTGTAATAACGTTAGGCCTTCTCGAGAGAAGAACGGCGGACGGAGGCGCTCTGCGACGTACACGCGCGCGGCAGCGTTATTGGATAACCGAAAATGGCGTCTTCGGAGGGCGACATGTATCGCGACTGCGCGTTTTCAAGCCCGAAACAAGCAGTTCGTCAGATTGGTAGCAAAACGCCATGGAGAGTGACGTGATTGGTACGAGTTGTAGATAAGATGGGTAGGACAGGATCCTCCCGCAAGGCCTTCCACTCTTTCCACTTTGGCGAGCAAACGATGAACACGAGGCGAGAGAGGAGGAGAGTACGAGTTGCAAGTAGAGTAGCGTCTTCTCCAGCATTCGCTCCGATAAAGTGGAAGCAGTGGAGGGCTTTGCGGGGGGATCTTGTCTGGCTTTTGTTAACCTGCAACAGGGTATAACAAGCTATGCTTCGGTAAGGGGAATACACCCGCAATTTAATTGTAAACGTTTCCTCATAGATGGCGCACACGATATGTTTATAGCTACGTATTGAACTGAATTGTTTGTTTTAGATTTGGTCACAAGGTTGATCGGGTAATACGTCAAAAGGCAGATTGATTCTACCTGACGTGGCCCTATTATCCGTTGGCACCGCTCAGCGGGCGAAAGCAGAAACAATACAGATTAAAGAGTTGCGAGAAAATACACTAGCACATGAGCAATCACAACAGCATGTTGTGTATACAGTTTATTCAATCGGCAGGGCTTGTCTTACTTAACACTTGCGAAATGCGAAAAAAAAAATCGGGTAATAAAACTCATGACCAATGAAAACACTACCTGAAAGTATTGGCACAACGTGACACGACAGAAGGTTCCGTTTTGTACTATTTTCAACCTCTATGTTTTGAAGCGCAATGTGAAATCATTCTCATAACGACCGGATGTTTGTTTAAAAATTCAGGCATTAAGTATGCTAATTGGCGATGTTCATTTTTCGTCCTAGACCAAGGCATACTATACGAGTCATGAGGAAGATTGTATTGCGTGTTACTAGGAAAAAAAGTGCGTCAAAAGAACGGGACTGGTCGCTAATTATTTTATTGCAGATAAGCATTGACAGTTTAAGGAGGAATAGATGACTAATGGTAAGAAAACTGTGCTTAAAAAAGAACTGTGCTGCGTGGTCAGTATGCTGCTAATCTATGCAGCTCGGGTTTGGCTCGGGCTACGGGGTGTACCGCACGGAACTGACGTACCCTCGACCTGGTGCATTTTTCGATTGCCCGCTGACGTGCTCTCTGCAGTTGATAGGACGAGCCGGTATTTACCCGCCTTTTTGTGCGTGCTCTTCCGCCGGCTTGTCCTATCAAGCGCAGAGAGCACGCCATGACGTTGCGCTTTTTGCGTTATTTGATTGGCCCTTCGGCTCATAACATTGGTCGTGCTCGTACCTGAGGTGAAAAGAAGTATACTCAGAGTGATTCCTTTTACCGCGTTACAATTTCCGAAAATCTGAGGTTGCCTGGCTGCCACTGCGTCGGGTGCACAAATAATTTTAGTACGCATAAGAACAACCGCGAAAAGTGTACGATGAGCACGAGAACCTGCAGCGAGAGTGTGGCTGCAATGTTGTTGAACCCCACGCGTTTCCCGAGGATTCTTATTTATAAAGTCAGTCGATTGCGAGGGTGAATAGCGAGGGCTTTCTATAAGACTTATCGTCTCGTTTATGCTTACGACTAGATCGTCTGAGGCAAGCGGACCGATTCCAGTCCGATCCGCGATGCTCCGATCAGGTTATCACTGCAATGCATGCCATTACTCAAAGGCGTGTGAAAGGCATGAAAACGTCTACGTGCCATCAAACGAGACGCAGCAATCAAATACCGGGAGCTTACCCGCCTAGACTGTAGTACTGTACACTAAACTGTTCGTGTATGTTCCTTTGCTGATGAAACTCGGTCAAAACACTCCACACACTTCTTCGCAATCAGAGCTTGGGTTCTGACGACCCCGCGACCCCCGTGCAAGAAGCAGACGAACTCACACCCCGCCATAGCTACGCTTAGGGCAACGTTACAAGATTACCTCGGTTGCGGAACTCCCGCGGAGAGGGGTACCCCCCCTCACTCACTTCAATCCGCCAGCCGTCGTTCGAAGCGCCATCGATATTTTCGTTTCTTAGCTGTGTATTCCAAAGCGCAGAGCTGAAGTGACAAAAGGCGATCACAACACCGCCATTTCTCCCGCGGCGGTCACTCGAGGAACTGCACCTGACATCTATTTTGGCTTCAACCGGCCATTTCGGAGCCGAAACGGATACGGTGGAAGGGGTTACAGGGGTGCCGCCCCCGACTCCCCAGCGGACGCGCCGCGGAATACCGCCGAAGTTAAGATGCACCTAGGTCGGGACGCGCTACCCGAAATCACCGCTGAGGCATGGTTGTATAAAAACAATTTTAATTGTACTGCGAAACCTTGCAAACTAGAAATACTAGAAAACATCACGCGCCCCTCATTTTGTACTAAACTCCAATAAAAGTTACTACAAAAAGAGTTTTTTCCCGTTTGTTTTTACGTCTCTAGTAACGTTGAAACCAGAGCTGGCCAAATTACTCATATTTTGTAATTAAATTACATTACTAATTACTTTGCTGAAAATTGCTGAAATGTAATTAAATTACATTACTAATTACCACAGCCAGAAAGTAATTAATTACCATTACAAATTACTTTTAAAAGTAATGACATTACTTTCGCATTACTTTTGTACACTTTTAAATATAAAGGAGCTATTGATAACTTCCTTTTACAGATAACTTTATTTACATTATTTACACAGTTCATGGCACACAGCTAGAACTCTGTGTTGCATGTTTACCGATGGACAGAGGAACGAACGCGACTGATCCGTTTCCCATCCCAACCCGGACAACTATTTTTGGAGATGACTGAGGACTCTACGCGGATTATCTCTGGGAGTGGGGAGAACAATTGTCATTGCTCGCAAAATCGCGTCGAGGGCCGTTCCACCAGGGGCCTTAGTTCGACCTACTTCCCCCCCTTCGTTTCCCGAGAATGTCGAGCAGAAAAGCTCGAATGGAAGGCACTTACCAGGCCTATTTCTCACAGTGGAAGATAACACGGAGAGGGTACGCAGTACGCATCAGAAAAAGTAAGCGGAAACTTTCAAGAGAGGTCAGAAAACGTCGAATGCAAAACCGCCAAACAAAGGTAGAGAATCGCGCTGAGCAGGTTTTCACAGTTCAAGAGAGTGGCAGAAAATCAGAAAATGTCTAGCTGCTAGCGGGCGCGAGAGTCGCACCAGCCGCATTAGCATCAGCAACATAGCGGCGGCCAAAGAGCGTTTTTTGGAAAGGTGTAGAGGAAAAAGAAAAAGTAAAATAAAAAGAAAAAGAGAAGCGCTCTTGTGTATTGTGTTTAAAAAAATATGCCTGGTGTGAAAAAGTAATGAGGTAATTTAATTACAATTACCGTCGCTGGAGTAATTCATTACATTACTAAATTACCTGCTACAAAAAGTAATGAATTACATTACTAATTACTCGAACAAGTAATTAAATAACTGTAATTTCATTACAGTAATTGCATTACTGCCAGCTCTGGTTGAAACGTACGTATTCAGATTCAGTTACCAAAGCAGCCGTCTGGCGGCGCGTCGAGCGACACCGGGCGAGTCGTGGTGAGTTGGGGGGGGGGGGGGGGGGGGTACTGTTCGTGCATGCAGCGTCGATGAGCAGTTCCGTAACTGAGCTAATCTAATAACGGTGGCTTAGGGTATCGGCACCTCACTCCCCGGATTTCCTGCGGGCGCCGCCATTTAGGTGCTTAGTGCACGGCGGGCGTAATGGATTCCTTTCGAAACCCCATCGAGCAGCATTGGCAGTCGCCATTCTTTCGGGGCACGGAGCGCATGATTGGATCCGAATCCTCGCCGAACGCTGAAGCAGCATTCGTTCACGAAACAAGCCGAAGCCGAGCTCACGCCGAACGCTGGAACAGCCCTCGCGTCCAGTATACGTGCCCGGAGTACGCACCCAAAAAACAATCGAGGACTCCGATAACTAGCAATGTCCATACCAGATGGCGCGCGCAGCCTCGAAACGAGTCTATAGGAGATCGTCACGGTTCAAATATTCGTCTTTTCCGAGCTTCAGGTAGGGTGACAGGAAGCTCCGGCGATATCGTTTATCTCTGTCCCGGACTGTTTTAAAAATTCCCGAGATCTCAGACGAAGTTTCAGATAACTGGCAACGACGTTTTTTAAGGACAAAGATGGCCGAGGTGTCCCTACTCTGAAGCGAGCTTATATCGGGGCTCCATAGGCGTAGCAAGGAAGAGCCACGCAGTGAGAAATGCTGCCACACACGACGCGCCGGGCGATCGATGCTGACGCTTGCGACGGCAGTCCAGAGATGGCGCCAGCGGTCGGCGTGCGTCGTTGAAGCTCCCCGTGTTCCCTCTAGAACCGCTAGGGGCCCTAAACTCGTCAAACAGAAAGTTGGAGCCGAAAGTTCGCGGAGCGCACTGATTGGAAGTCGGCGAAAAAAAGCGCGAAGTCATCGTCGTGATGGGCCAGTCGGTGCGCTCCGCCAACTTCGGCCCCAACTTTGTGTTGAATTTGGAGGCCCAGGGGCCTCTGTCGCAGTCTCCAGGAAGCGAAACACTTCCGGGGGCCGGGGTTTCGAACCCCTACTCTAGAACCATGAGGGTGCACAGGTGCACTGGTCCATAGTCACCCCTGAAGAAGAAGCCGAACAGGTCTTGAAACGGTGGGCCCCTGGTTTAGGGATCGGTTGGTTGTCGTATTTCAATAATCATTTCCCCCACCCAGACAGACTTCTAATGTTTATTTTTAAATGCATAACGGGGTGTGCGTGTGTTCCTCTTTCAGAAGTGCAAGCACACTCCAAAAGGAGCGTCGAATACTTGACGAGCAATTACACTCCACAAAACTGTACCCACTACACGTTTTGCAATCTTTTCTTAGAGTGATGCATGGGACTTTGATGGCAAAGGTATATTTAGCACGGGAAAACAAAAATGTAAAGGTAACTTAACCCTATAGGGATGACGTCGAGAGACACAGAATGTGCGGCGTGTTAATTGAGCCGCGCTGGGTGTAACGGTATTCCGTGACGCCTTTTTCGCAACGTCTCGCTCAGAGACCGAGACTCTATCACACATTTTGTGTGAAAAGATGCGAGTTCTCGTACGAGTAACAGGCGCAAGTACGGATGTCACGCGACCGTAATCCGCCACATTGCTACGGGCAAAGTGCCAACTCCTTCTAAAAAAAGGAAAAAAAAACAAAACAAAACACGTTAGCACACGGGATGAGTGTCAAAGAAAAAGCTGTGGCCGCCATTTGCGATTCGTCGAGAGTTCGCCGTAAGGCAGTGTTGTGCCCGTCACCAAAAATAGGTAACGAAATAGGGTTATTCGTTAGCTCGTCCAAAATTAGGGAGTATATCGATAGCTCCGATAACGATACACTACACTCCGGTGACGCCTTTGCGCATGCATCGTATGATATCGAGTATCGTTATCGGAGCTATCGGAACGATCTGCTAAAACTTTCTATTAACGCGTTACTGGCATTCGTCACCTTTTTCCAATCGTAACAAAATACCGTTACCGTTGCTTCCAAAATCTGCCGAACTTTACTTTTGCGTTACTTTAGATTGCAGTACTATTTGGCATCGATAAATCGCAGATACGAACACAATTAAACTCGTGCAGAGTGATTTCATTGCTTTTATCATATTTTTCTTATAAAATATGTAAAATACATGTTCTTTTATTATTATTCCAATGTTATTCATTTTGCACCCTCAGTTTACACGACGTGAATTAATTTGCTCGTGAGCTAAAACAAATAAAAATATTAATCAAAAGTAACGAGTAGCGAAATCTGACCGAAGATATTGTAAAATAGTAACAGTGTACCTTACCAGTTAGAAATTCAGAAATCTACAAAGAACAATTATCTGTTACTCAAAAATAAAACAAAAGTGCTTTACATGCACTAACGTCGTTTCTTGCAAAGCACACTGCCGTAAAGCCACCGCGAGAATTTCGACTGCAGGGTGACGGAATCCTGGCGGGGAACAACAAATGGACCTTTTTCCGAGACGCCAGGCAGACGATGAGCTCGCATACACGCTTTCCTGGCGCATTAACGCTTGAGGATTCGCGCGCGAATCCGCAAGTGAAATGTGGAGCCGGGTGGCGAAATCAACTCGTCGCTGGCGGCCAAAAAAAATTTTTTTTTCGTTTAATTTATTATACTTTCAGGGCCCGAAGACATTACGGAGAGGGGTGGAATTATACATCATTATAAAGCAAACAATAAAAAGAAAAGGAAAAAAAAAATGTGGACATGGGTTCCGGACTGATCCAGAGTTTTCGCCAGCGACGAGTCCATTTTGCCACCCGGCTCCAAAATCCTCTTTTCGCCTGCGCGGATTCGCAGTGAGGTGTAGCCTCTCGGACAAAACGTTGCCCCGATCTGTTTCGTTGACTTGATATTTGCGATGTCACCAAAAAGCAAACATTTCTTTAAAAAAAAATTCATTTTCGGGAGAGAGAGAGAGGGGGGGGGGGGAGAGAGAGAGGGGGGGATCGCGAACCACCACCATCCCCTTAAATCCGCGCGCTGGCCTACGGATCAGGTTTTTGCGATACATGGTACGACGACTTAGCGAAATCGTCAAATGTTTACAGGCTCCGCATCGCTTCTCCGCCCGCGCTATCATCGATGCCTTGCGACAACGCACGCGTACGCACATGTAACCAGTCGGCCCGTGTGCAAGCAGTACGTAAAAGTAAACTAGGCATGCTTGTGATTGCCCGCGTGCAGGCTCAACCGAGCAGAAACACCGAGGCGGTCTGATGTGACCTGCTAAGAATGCTGCGATCAACTTTAACGTACACGCACTCACTTTCGCCCAGGTATACTTACCGGATGTAAAGATCAGCGGACGACGCTCTAGAAGCTCGAATGAGTATGAAAACCGGGAACGTCTTACCTGCAGACAATAAGAAACAAACAGTTAAAATCGTGCACGCACAACGCGGCACTCAACGAGAAAAGTTTAGTCAATCAACCAATCAGCCAGTTTCAGTGACTGTGCAATCCAGCAGAGTTGTAAACGAGCCGGAACGTGAAAATTCTCTCTCTGCGCAACCGTGGGGGAGGGGGGGGGGGGGGGGGGGATGGACGTTGGAGAGATAGGCCACAAGCTGTCAAAAGTATTCACGACTGCAGGCACAGGTCTACGTGAAACTTCACCGTGCTAGAGAAACCTCCACGCACTCGCAATCTCGAAGGCCATCTCGCAGAGAAGCGTCGTGTTCCAGCTGTCAAAAGCCGAATAAGTTAATAATAATGATAATAATAATATGCACAATAGCGGGACCATCAAAGCCTTAAAGGCTTGTAAAACTAGTCCCTAAAATAATAAATTCAATACACACATAGGTCAAAATAAGAAAAGGCCGAGAGCCGGAACGCATCACAAAGGAGAATTTGTACAGGCAGAGCACCACGGCAAAATGCACAGAGTTCATGGAAAGTGAAAAGAGCAACATAAAATTGTATTGGCACATAAATACAACATTACACGCCTGAACAAAAAGCCCTCAGTTGACGCTTCAAAGCTCCTCGAGACGTGACACGAATTGGCGCAGAAGGAAGGTTATTAAATATGTGAGGTACGTAATATAGGCGAATGCATTTCCCAAAATGTGTGTTGATGCCAACCGGCGTAAACGGTGTCGGATCTAGAAGCACCCGACATACGTTGTTGGAGGTTTTAAAAGTGTTATCGCAATAGTGTCTGATTATTACAGTTTGCCAAAATAGCGCTCGAAATGTTGGTACAGAGAGGTCATTAAACAGGTTATCAGAGGGTTGGAGACTCGAGCCATACGCCACGCTTCGAAAAATGCCTCAAAGAGTTCACCTTAGAGTCTAATCGGTCCGTACACTGTCTGAACATACTTATCCCGTACCGAAGTAGGTTATACACGAGCCCGTGCACCAAAAGTCTTCTCGTTGACATCGGAAGAAATATGCGCAGGTTATAGAGGGTGCAGGAAGCGGCTCGTAACTTTTTTAAGATGTAGCAAAGGTGAGAGTTCCACGACAGATCACAATCAAAATGGATTCCTAAATATTTTGTGGTTTTGATATAGTCGATTGGCACGCAGTTGCAAGATACACAGTTTGACCCGTGCAAAAAAAGTGGCTTGTCCAAGAGAATCCATTTCAGCGGACTAAAAAAACATATCAGTTGCGTTTTTTTTTTCTTTGATCTGAATGACGTTTTCCGAAAATCAATCCATCACCATGCTCTCTCGCAGAGAAGCGTCGTGTTTCAGCTGCGAAAAGCCGCATAAGTTTAATAATAATAATAATTTTATTTATCGTACCCAGTAACAGCCGAAGCCTAAGCACTGGTGCACTCGTTAGTAGTAAACAAGAATTAATAAATAATAAAGAATAAGAAAGGTAAGAAATGCACACAACAAAATAGGACAAAACGCTCAGCAGTGACCACGTATATACATCAAGCACATACATGGCGCAAGCACTTTTTAACTCGACAGAAATCTGTATTGAAAATGTCTATATAAGATGAGTCTAGATGGTTTAAATAGTTTTGAATGCGAGCCAAAGGTGACATAAAAATTGTGGGGTCAACGTGGAACGTGGGGCGATTTCTAACATTTCTTCCAGATATATGATAGTGCACAGAAGAGACTAATGATTGAATGTCCAAGTAGGAGTGTACACATTTAAACAAAAATACAAGGTCGCACGAACACCGTCTTGTTGCAAGTTCAGATATCTAAAAAGATTTCAGTAGCTCAAGTTATACGTATGAGTCACGTGAACATCTAAAATGTAAATTCTAGCAAACCTTTTCTGTATACGTTCCAGATTTATTGAAGCAGTCATACTAAGACTGTTCCAGATCACTGAACAAAAATCATGTTTTGGGAGAACTATGCTCCAGAGGCTTCCACTATAGGTCGCGCAAGCCGCCGCTCCATTCAAAAGGGCTGAGCTATTCCCTTCCATCTACCCACACTTGGATTTACTGGAAGCCCCTTCGCCGATTCAACAACTTCACAATTTGAACGCCTCGTTTCGTCTACTCGTTCGGAGCTGTCGGCACGCACGTAAAAAAGGGGAAAAAAAAAGGGGGGGGGGGGGGATTGTACGTTTTGCGTTCTCCTCGCACGAAGAACGTTTTCCGCCCTTTCTCTGCCCAACAAGAACACGTTTTCCAGGGACGATTTACGCCCCTGCATTCTTTACTTTTGCTAATGATAGCAGTTATGGCGAGATATAGGACGCTTTAAGGCCATCTTTGGAGAGGATCAAGTCTTGGCGTAAGGAAGAATGATGCACTTCACAGTGTCACTCAATTATTCAGCCTTCACTGTGCGGTCGCACACGTTTCTGGGCTGCCTTGGTCATAATAAAAGTAGATCCGGACACGCTGATATCTGCCTCCGATTCGTATACCCGCAATCCGCTAAATCTGATTCATTTTTATCCGCATCCGCCAGTTGACTGCGGATATCCGTGGATAATACGAGGGAAATCTGCAGATATGCGGGGCTCTACATGTGGTCACGCTCATCGTTAATTTCGGTCAGATTCGGCGGCAAAACGACTAATTGAATGCACAGTTAGGATTACCATTGTGCAGGGCCGTACCCGCTGTCACAGGTCTTTAGAACACGCACACGCACACGCACACGCACACGCACACACACACACATATATATATATATATATATATATATATATATATATATATATATATATATATATATATATATATATATATAAAGAGGAAACAACAAGGCATGGGTGCACAGGAAAAAAGCAGGTAGATAACTTGATCAACAATGTGCTAAATCGCAAAGAACAGATGAACTCGCAAAGTTTACTGCTCACAGTTTGATTTTCGCAGACACCGACTTTTCGTGAACTTCGCGGACTGAAAAAGTCCCCGATTGTCACGTAAAGAATAAAAAATATATATTAAGTAATTCAGAAATATTTCGATAGGCCCTCCTGTGCCGGGTAGAACATGTCTAACTGTCAGCCCGGGTAAAGGACTCTTTAAGAAAATACTCAGAATATACGATAGGTGACAAGTCGTCAAGGGAAGTATGAGATCTGTGTGCCGTAAAATTTGCCAAAGGAATGAAATATAATGGGCGCGAGAGCAGTGACGTCTGGCGAGTTTGGCTGAAGACGAATATCAGACACTACTTAACGCACCTGTTGAGAGAAAACTTCATCTGTTGGAACAGTCACGCCTCGTATATTTAGTTGTCGTCACCAGTCGCTTACAAAATAAATTCCCCATCCGACATCGACAGCGCTGCACTCTGGTGATTTTCATGCCGACGGCTGCCTTTCGGAATTACATATTGCTGGCGTCAGGCACTTTCAAGCTGTCTAAAATTTTTTTGTTTCAGGCGGGAAAGCGTTTTTGCAGTAATTTAGATAAATTCGTTGATTTTGATATCGCAAGAAATTCATGAAAACAAAAGAATTAGTGCAGACATGGGACCGAGCACGGTGCAGTCTCTTTAAATTCATATATAAACCGATCAAACGAATCTTCATATCGCGGAAACGATCAAGAATGCCTAACAAATTTAGGAGTAGTATCATGAACATACGAATTGCCTGGTGTTGATGTTACCATCCTTCCTAATAGCATTCTTTTTTTCCGAGTTCCCAAATATAATAAAAAGAAAGTGTTTTCCACTTGTTATGAAAACAAAGCGCGATGCTTTCAGGAAACGCACGTAGTCCCTGCTTACGCTATATATACCTATATTTTTGACACCTTGCTTAGATCCTAAATATGCGATCATAAATATACCTCGGGCTACTTGCTTTAAAAGTTTCGCCACTCACTGAGCATACCCAAGTTGCCGTACGTGATTGTCCTCTCAAGCTCTAAATAATCAACGTTCGTCAGTCATAACGCTAATTCTTGCCTGCATTCGCTTCTTCGCACGTATCCGCTAAGCCTACAGAGAAAACAGTCAAAACGAGTTTTAAAATTATCTCCAGGAGTAGGATACATAATCATCGCATGCAACTAAGTAAAAACAAGCTCCGGACGCCCCTTCAGAGAGTAAGGCAAGAGCCGCGGCGAGAAGCAGGAATACGACGCACTCGTCATTTGTCACGCGACCTACAGATGGTAACCATGGCCACCGTCTAGGCTTGACAGCGTTAGGGGGAGTGTCGTAAGATGGCCGACCGGTGGCCGCATTTGCGGAGGGGAGATCAACGATCCAGCTAACGGTCATAGAGGTCAGTGGTCGGAACAGCTGATGTCTATCGTAGTAGGGTGGATCGCAGATCCAGGCTTGCTTTGATGGGGACGAGTGGCACCACCGGCGGCCATGGCTTGACACTAGCAAATGCATATAACCTCATGAGAAAACGTGAAAAAGTGGGATTTGTATTCTCTGTTGAACGACCAAACTTCGACGAAGTTTGTTTTAGGAATGGTTAGAAAGCTTCGTCTTGTGATGCCAATTTTTTACACTAACGTTTTGGGGGGGAGGGGGGGGGAATGCTTTTCTCTCCTCCGTTGGCTTCTTCCATGGGCTCCACGAGCAACTGGTGGGAGTCACGTCGTTATGCAAGCAGCCAGAAAGATTTGCTTCGATTCCATGCTTACTTTACCTTACAAAGGGTTGCAGATCGCGTTTGAAACATCGCTTTTGTTTCCAAATCTAAGCAGACTATATACAAATGTGCTCTCGCTCGCTAAAGTAACTTCTATATTTTAAGACATTCTCATAAGAAGCTGTGTTTGTGTTACGACTTTTTTTTTTTTCTCTTTAAAGCAAAAATGGGGTTTTGAAGGATGACGACGTCGAAACAGTCGAGCAGATGAATTCTGTCGATGGCAGCAGTCGGAAGAGATTGGCATGCTGTTTGTGTCATTTAATAAGCTTCTCAACAGTTACTGGCGACTGCAGATTCTGTCTTACTATTCAAACGAAACCCCATAAACGTTGCTTTACGAAACACTTCACAGAAGCTTCAAAAAGCCCAGTTTTATTCAATTTCGTTGATGAAAATCAGCGTCAAAAAACGGGGACGAAGGAAGGTACAAACATGACACGACAGCTTCAAAAAACGTTCTCGTTTTTGAAGCTGATTCTCATCAACCGTGTTCAGTTATTACCAACTGGACCAGTTTGCCACTTTGTTTTGTTCATTCTTATTCATTCCATGTTTTGTTAATTCTTATTCATTCCACCCATAGACTTGCATGCATTGCCTGGTGTCAAGCAATGGCATCCGATGATGCGGGGAGCAAGTCGTCTGTTTCTTGCGCAGGGGTTGCGACGATGCCAAAACACCACGCTATTATTCGCCGATTGAAAAAAAAAAATGGTGGGTAGATTTTAAGGCAAATAGCATTGAGGTCTAACAACTATTTCCCTCAATCAGCCAATAAGAGGTCGGCGCCGCCCAGGCGTCAGCGCAAGTCCTGTGCAAGAAGCAGACGACTTGCTCTCCGCATAGTGATCAGCGATTGGAGAAGACATTTCGCTCGGGTCACTGCAGCCTGGTGCGCTAAGCCAAGCACCCCGCACAGCCGGAAAAGAGCACCCTCGACCACTGCCTTGTGTTTACTGAGACGGAGACAGGTCGAGGGTTCACGAACTGCTCGCTACGAGCCCTTCATCCAGACAACTCCAATCGAACCGATAAACGTCCAACATAAAAAGAAAAATAAATAAAATAAAAATTGTTTGGCAGATCGCGCCTCGGGACGGTGGCGCCATCTTTCGACTGCTTCTGAAAACATCGATGCCACATTTCCGCAACGCATAAGAGATGGCGGCACGGGTCATTCTCGTGTAGGGAGCCTACATACTGGCGAGTATGTAGGCTCCCTATTCTCGTGACAGCGGCGCATTAGCCATCTCACACTCTAATGGCCTATCCTTCACTCCTGATGCGTCTCCATCAAAACTTTCTAATAGCTATTAGAAAGCCACGATGCAATAAAACGCACACTGACTGACTGACTGGCGGCGTACTTTCAGTTCCCCTTACGATGAAAGTAGTATAAACAAGTAACCCCTATTACTGTTTTTTTTTGTTTTTTTTTCGATTTTGAAGTTGCTTTTTTATTTTTCGACACGGCGCCGGGAAGCTCAAATGACATCGTCTTGCTTCGTTGCGGGCTCTTTCAACATTTCTGGAGGACACTAACCCGCTTCCTCTAATTTCAGATCAAGCTTCAGAAAATGGCAACAGTGCTTCAGAGCACCTACATTACTAACTGTCGTCACTTCAAATCTTAGCTTAGCAAATGGCTCCGGGTCGACAAGATCAAAGTCAAATTACGAAGTTTTCGGTTCCTAACAAAAAAAAAAAAAAAAAAGAATGAAAGAAAAAAAGTATCTGGTACGCTCTTGCGGAATGCCGGGGATTCATTTCGACCAGCTGGGGATCCTTTGATGTGCAAGTGAAATCTCGCAATAAGCCTCCATCAGATTGCGGGCACCTCGACCGTAAGGTCTAGGTCAAATGTTCAAATAAAATTTAAAAAAAAATGTCTTGAAATTGTTATTTAGTAAGGGTTTTGTAGAACGCAGCGAAAGTTTGCACGCCCAGCGCAGCGCTACACGTGTACGTTTTTTGATTGAGGAACATGATTCAATGATAATCGTCTTGCTTGTGATACTCCCGATAGCTAGCCAATGACACCTCCCGCGTTGCGCTTTTTCACGTTTGTTGGGAAAGACTTAGTTCCCATATGGTACTTAGCCAGCGCTATTATGTTCTTTCATGCTGCACAAGAAAAGGCGTGCAAAGCCGTGTCCGAATTACAGCAGCAGCGACGTTGCCGGCGCAATAGGATATTATAAGTGCCCGATATTTACATCGGCTCATAGGCTTCAACAACAAATATCTTAAACAGAGGCAGTACGCTTTAAATGCGTGTGAAGAAAGCAAATATTTCCTTACCCTAGACTAGGTACGACTACGTGAATCTACAGCAAACGTACCGTGCACGCAAGAAGGCTTTCAGTTGGTTTGTATCTTTGTTTTTGCTACGGACTGATGTCAGCATTAAAATGTGTTTTATACCTACAACACGTCGGAAATGTTTGCTATAGGAAGAAAAACTCAAATTATAAAAATATAACATCACGAGTAGCAGTCTAAATTCATTCCAAAGCTGGATGCCACCGTCGAAAACACGATGTAGGGTAGTCGATGATGACGATGACCGCTCTTTCGGCGGCGATCCCGCCATCTCGCAGGCGACATGCGAAGGGACAACTCTCCAGAGCAGAGTTCCGCACATGACTCACCGGACCGAATGCTTGATTGTGCCTTGATATCTGAATTTATTGTTAAGGTAACCACACTTTTCATAGTGCCTCTCTCTCTCTCTCTTTTTCCCTCTCTCGCTCTCTTTGTAATTCATTCCCACCAAAGAACCCTATCTATAGTCCACAGCCAACAGAATCGTCATCTGCCGGGCAGAACATCGGTTCCCCGTTTCCTTCTCTACATTCCCTCTCGCACACTTCTCTCCTCCTCTCCCCACACGACCGGGTCTCTGGGCTGAACCCCGCAGGCGAGCTCCTTTTCGCCTCCTCTCCACCGTTCATTCTGTTAAAGTGGGCAGAGTGGAAGGTTTTGCGGGTAAAGCTTTGTCCTGCACTCCTGGCCTGTCACCGATTATAGATATAAAACCGTAGTGCTGAACTTACTCAGCTACAGGGGGCCATACCGGGTCATACGTTGGCCACGAGTATACCGTGCCAGCGCTTGGCTGGGACCTGTGTGCTGGCTAAATATCAACGGGAGTTCGTGCAGAATGCTGACGGCGCCCTCCTGTCCACTGCATGTGTTTCCCGCGTGGTGGTAGGCGGTGCATGAGGTTCAGCACTACGGCTATCGACCTCGTCGCCTCAACAGACGGGTCGCGCGCCCTGCATACCATCAATGGATGCCCAAACACTTCGTGCTATTATTAAACATGTATGTATATATATATATATATATATATATACTGCACATTTGTACCAGTTTTGATTCTTTTCCTCCCTTTTCAGCTAGACCAAGTAAAACAAAATTATGAGTGCGTCCAATGAGCATATAAGAACAAATAAGATTATCTACGATCTTCCCTTATATGTACCGTATATAAATTATGAAAATTCTGAAATGTTGATTGGACAAATCATATATAAAATTCATCCTTTATTTTTCTTTTGTTTTTCAATCGGGAGTGTTCACCATTTCCAGCCACCCCAAAACAAACAAACAAGCAATTGTGGTAGCGTTGAAGAAATCATATGAGATTTCCAGAGCCGTGCTAAACTTGACAACGATATACCGAGCCAACAACCCCCGGCGATGCTGCCCGAGCTTCAAGCATTAGGCGTCCCAAAATATCCCCAGTCCGAGTTTGTCTCTCCAAATGTCTCGACTCTTTTTTTTTTTTTTTTCTTTTTCGTGCCAGGAAACATAACATTTAACTACCCCAGTGGAATAAATAAATAAATGAATGAGTGTGCTTAATTAACACTTCAGAACCTACAGGGTCACAAAACTTATATTCGAACTTACATAGGACTTATAAATACATACACGAACCTATAGGGTGCCTTCAGCGGATCTTACGCTGTAAAACTGCCGAAAAAATCGGCACCGGCATATAGAAAGCTGAAATTTTCATCAAAGTGGCATTGATATATTCGGTTTTACCTTATGAAATTTCAAAAGCGCAGTTCTTTTTCTGTAAAAAAAAAAAAATAATAATAAACCAACAAACTTGATAAACTCAATGGCGTACGCGTTGGCAGACGACCCGGTTAGCGATGGACGTACTTCATCTCCCAAAAGGCGCAGCGTGCAGACAACAGAGTATGGCGTCCGCTCGCTGCGCCTCTCGGAAGATGGCGCCACAAGTTAAATTCATCGCTAACTCTGTCGTCTGCGAAAACGTACGCTGCTGACTTTGGCAAGTTTGTTGGCCTCATTTCTTGCAGGAAAGGAAATACGCCTTGAAATATCGCAACATAAAATCAACCGTATCAATGTACATTCAGTGAAAGAATTAGCTTTTTAAGTGCAGGCGTCATTTTTCAGGCTCCTTTTGCAGCGAAAGATCCACTGCGGCCACTCTTTATATACGACTTTTACCAACTTATATAGGACTCAAACGAATTCATACACGACTTACAAAAAAATATGTAAGAACCTAAACGCGACTTATATGTTTTCTACTAGTCCTTAAATGTTCATCTTTTTAATGGAGAAATGCACTTTTCTACTTTGTGAGCCACCAAACGCAATATTTGCGTAATTTTATACCCCTGCACCCCACCCGGTAATACTATAGGTGTCGGTTAAACATAACATTGTCAACAGTCACGTGTTAAAGAGTTGCACGCCGAATCCCCAATCAAGATTCCCGATATCCATAAAATAAACCTTATCGCAATTGCGACTGCGGCGACATTCCCGTTTCATTCTTTCTCGACTTTTCTTTGTCCTCGTTAATATTAATAAAAGAAAAAAAAGGCCGCGCGCGCTTACGTTTACAGAACCGTTGCAGCGCTGCAGCATTACGTTCTGAATGATTTATGCACTTAATAATTCGCGGCAATAGCATCGCCGTAAAAATGAGGGAAAAAGTTCTCTGTTTGTCGGAGGAAGAATAAGGAATATTTAAGGAGCGCAGCGTAGGGTGTCATTATTGGACTGCCCGAAATTAAGGTCCGCCTTTCCGTTCTTAATCATTTTCCTCTCGTATGTGCACGAATTGAAGCGGAATCTAAGAGAAACGAAATTCCCAAAATATGACGTTCAACGAAGCGCGTCTGGCCGCACGGATCGAGCGTAAGTGCCTTTAAACGACTAATCGGAACTTTTATTCCCATTTACCTTAAGTCTGCTCATAACTCTTTTCAAACTACAATCCGGTGATCGTTCTTTTCATTTTTCTTTTTAACTTTTGACGGCGTATTTCTTTTTTCGCTCTTCGAGAAGATTCGATAAAAGAATCCGATCAGTAAAATTTCCCAGATTCTGCGTTGGCGCTATCTAGCGACCCAAGCACGAAAGTTGGGAATGTCTGGAAGTGGCAGTATCATTGTTCAAACGTCAGTATTACTCTGGTCGTCGCTTAGCCTAGTGTCCGAAGCAAGAAATGCTGAGCAGGCCAGGAAGATGCGTGGGCGCATTACATGCCAGCACGGTGGAGGCTACGGCCCCTACGGATCAATCGGAACGGAGTGAGGCACGCGTGCGAAGCGATAGTCTCCTCTCCCACTAAGATGGCCGGGAGCTCACGTGACCAACCCAGTCAAGGTAATACCAGCGCTCACCGCGACTCATCATGGCCATGGTCCCCAGACTTACGCCACCACGCAGACTAATGCAATCAACGGACTCATATTCACTCTAAGACTCAAGTCTTGATTCAGGCTCATGCTTATGAGTCTCAAAACTCACTATCACACTCAAGAGAACTAAAAACTCACGCTCATGAGTACTTCACTTAGTCTATCTCACACTCACACTCATGAGTCCTCATAACTCACGCTCACGCTCATCAGTTTTCAGAACTCACACTCAAACTCATGAGTTCTCAGGACTTGAACTCACACTCAAGAGTTTTCAGAACTCACGATCACACTCACGATCAAACTCACGGTCATGCGTTCGCAGGACTCACACTCACGCTCACACTCACAGTTATGAGTTCCCAGAACTCACGATCACACTCCCACGCACCCATTTTTTTCGAGACTCGCGGCCTCATTCACGATCACGTCAAGTCTGACGGTCAGAGTGAGTTATCGTGAGTGACCGCACTCATGAGTGAGAATGCCAGGTATACATTCGCCGGAGTGCGCTTCTACTGCGGATAAGGCTGTTCGCTGCGTCATGCTCCTATGTGCGTGCGATGCGCTCGTATACGTTGCGCGAATCGAAGCCGTCGGAACGCAATGTATACTTCCACCCCTAAGCTGAGACTGCGATGGAAGCTACGTTCTCGTTGGACCAGTCATACGCCTCTCTTTCGCAACGTCATCACGCTCCCGGACATACCCACGCGCGGGGAGCCGCGGGTCAGGTGAGAAGAGGAAGCGGCTGATTGGTCCTGCAGGCACGTAGATCCCACCGCAGTCTCAACTTAAGGGTGGACAGAGTATAGGACGTAGCGTTCACCCTTTGCCAAGTCACAACGAGACAGGGTATGACCGTGGGCTCTCACACTGCTGGCGCCACCTGGCCGTTGCCGGCTGGCTATAATCACAGTAAAAATAAGTTCGGATCCTCGCGGAGCGTTACCAATCTGCATCTTCATATGGTGAATTTTTACATATATTATATATATATATATATATATATATATATATATATATATATATATATATATGCATCTTAGATTAGCATCAGGTTCTCTTATCAAGAGGGACACGTTTCAAACGTTAAAAGCATCATTTTATCCTTGGAGAACAAAATCTTGTAAGAGCTAGTTCGCGTTGTGCCACATCAAGAGCTACTCTCGATGTGGTAAAACGAGTGTAGGTAAGAAAGAAGTATAGTGCTGGAAAACATTAGTCGTTGCCTAAAGAAGGCAAACGCTAGGCCAATGATTGTATACGAGTGCTGCGTCTAGTGTTCGGCTGAAACTCTTGCTCGACGAACAGTGTGAGTCGAGCTATGACGCTGCACTCGTGCCTAATATCCGACCCTGCGTTGTTGAAAAGTTCTCGAAAAAATGATTTCGATGTGAATTCTACAGTACTATAATCCCGTGAGCTTGAAAATCACGTTCGTTTTCCCCCAATATACAACCGAAGGGGAGAAAATAAGAAGAAAAAAGAACGATTAGTCGTTAGGTCATATCCGGATCTTTCGGCTCCCAAGAGAGTGTCTGTCGCTCGAGTGGGCAGCGCGTGCAACTGAGTGCTTGTCAGGTATAAATTCCCCCGCGGTGACACCAGTCGGGACGTCTTATTCTGACTTCTTTTCTTTTTTTTTTTTAATTGTCGCGCGTGTGCGCGCGAACGCGTGCTCTCGCAGTCGAACGCGTGTACGCGTTCGACTGCGAGCGCCAAATGCCGGACGCCAGCGTTCCGCGTTCTAACCCGTTCGACGAGTGCAGCTTATACACAACGGCTGTGTTCCAAATCTTACCCAAATGAAACCGAGCATAGCCTCCTATGCACTGACAAAGCCTGGCAGATTGCCAGGAGAAGCGGCCGCCGAAATGGAAAAGGTGGAGCGGCAGACAACGGATGAGAGGAGAGCCACGTGACTGGCGCCCCGCTGCGGCGAGACGCCGAAACACACTCCTCCCGAGCGAACATGTGTGGTTCGGGGCCTCGCCGCTGCAAAAGCTTGCCGTTGACGTCCGGGTTCCCCGAGAAATGGCTCTTTGATGCTCTGTGCTACCAGATCCTGGCGCTCCAAATGTGCAATCGGGCACTCTATGGGTCCGTCGTCGAACTGCCAGGCTTTGTGCGTATAGAGGAGGCTCTGTATATGCCTGGAGCGCGTGTGCCAGAGGCCTGGGCGATCGGAACACGTGCCCTATGGCTCTAATTCTGTCGGTCGCATGCAGAAGAGGTGCTGGACCAACGCCTCCTATGTACATAACATGGCCGTATAAGTGCCGGAGTTTCTATGTCGCTTACAGGAAATCAATGCGGGCTACAGATTTGACACAGTGGCGAAGATAGACCCGTCAGGGGCACCCATAATGCCGCAGCTGGCTCTGCGCAGTCCGACGGTCGACGAAAACCGGAGGGCTTCCGTTTTTAGGACGCCGCGATCACGGCGACGCCAGCGGCCCGTAATCTTCTTCGTCGGCGCTTCCACGGCCGACCCATGCTCCATTAAAACCTAGGCTGGCAGTAGGGTGAGAGCTGCGGGCTCGCCGGACCAATGAACCGCCTCCCACTCATCACGTCGCTCTGCGCGTGGGAACGGGTTGGAGCGTGATCACGTGGCGAAAGTGGAATCAACAAGTACCTGAATTTCACCGCACTGTCAGCTTGGGGGTGAACGGACTAGGATGGCGACTGCTCGTAGCATATATATATATAACATGGGGACCCTTATTTTGTGACCCTTTCAGGGTCACAAAATACTTTGGCAGCGGCGGCGCTGCCAAAAGACTTTGGCAGCGGCGGCGACAGCGGACGGACGTGCACTAACGACAGTATTCCTGTACATTACAGTCGGTTTGCCGCACATTCACGGATCATCATCGAGGAGGGCTTCTGCGGCTGGTTCCTGAAAATCGCGGACGGATCTGAGGGAGACCTCGGCCGCAGCAGAGACGTGAACAGTGAACATTTCCAAGTCCTCGATCATTTCGTCAAGCCTGACATCTGTCGGACATTTTCGTCTACTTCAAACGTCTTATCTCTTCCGAGTGGGCGGTGCCTCTGGGTGTTTCGCACACTTTGGCAGCGGCGGCGACAGCGGACGGACGTGCACTAACGACAGTATTCCTGTACATTACAGGTTGGTGATTTGTTTCTCCATATTTATTCTAAAAGTGCGATTTTCGAAGTGCTGTCGCTGTTGCTGCCATACGTGTCGTGCCGCATATCAACTTGTGCTGTGTGATTCTAGTTTGCTTTTCTGTAGTACTGATCGTTGGTTATGGGGGAAAGAAATCCCGGAAGTCTGAATGATGTGGTGAAAGCCATAGGTGAGAAACAGCCAAATAGCATCAAGGAAGTTGTTAAGGTTCTAAATGACCTGATAGTTCGACTTGACGCATTTGCGACCGACATAAAAAGTGACGTCGAGAAGGTAAAGAGCTCGAATGATGAAATCTACACTGAGCTGGTCGGTATACGATCATCGCTCACCTTTTTGAACGCGGATGTCGAACAACTAAAAAAAGATGTCGGGGGCTTCCGTCGAGAACTATCGGAAGTAAAGGTCCAATGCACTCAGAACCAAAGAGAAAGCCAGCAACTAAGCAAAGAACTCTGTGACGTCAAAAGAGAAGTCGTAGAACTGAAGCAATATTCTAGAAACATGAATCTCGAAATTAAAGGGCTACCTATTCTTCCAAACGAAAACTTGCAGAAGGCTGTGGGAGAAATTGCGACCTGTCTAGGCTCCGAGATTTCTGAGGGAGATATAGATGTAGTGCATAGAGTCCAGTCAAAGGACAAAGGGAAGCCGAATGTGGTGGTAAAGTTTTCCTCGCGCACAGTACGTGACAAGTTTTTGTGTGCGGCCAGGAAGACGAAACTCAACACAAGTCTTCTAGGCTTCGAGACAAACGACCCACTGTACGTAAATGAACATCTTTGTGTTGAGAATAAGATTTTGCTAAGTAAGGCTCGCCAGGAGAGGCGAGACAAGAACTGGAAATTTGTTTGGGTGAGACAGGGCAAGATTTTCATGCGGAAGTGTGAAAACTCTCCTGTGCTGCATGTGACGTGTGAAGGGGACCTTGCGAGAGTTGTGTAGTCGTCTTAATGCTAGCGCCTTGTTCTGTGTTCTTAGGATCATTATGCCTTACACTTTCCAACAGGTTGACAATTTAATGCTAAACCGTGATTCTTTTTCTTTGTTTCATAGCAATGTACGCAGTCTAAGAAAGAATCTAAATCAACTACTTGCATGTATTTCACGGCACCAACAAGCATATGATATAATTGCAGTAAGTGAAACATGGCTTCAAAATACTGAAACGGCTCTTATACCCGGGTATATATTTTCCTCCCTTCCACGGGTCGCACGTACAAGGGGAGGTGGCGTTGCATTCTTTGTGAAAGAGGACATTGTCTTTGAAGTTGTACATACTGCCTCTATCAGTGATGAACATATTGAAGCACTTTTTATTAAACTTCCTTGTGGTCTAATAATTGGGGTAGTGTACCGTCCTCCAAGCACCGCAATGACACCTTTCTTAGACAAATTCGAATCGGTTCTTGTACAAATAACTCATAAGCATACCGGCCGCATTGTAATACTTGGAGATTTTAATATTGACTTGGCATGGGATACGCACAATGATTATACTCTACTTCTCGAATCCTTTAGCTTACACAATATTATACGTGAACCCACTCGTATTACCAGTACTTCGAGTACGTTGATCGGTCACGCGCTTTGTAATATCGATAGCGGTGTGTGTGCCGGAGTTTACTCTGATCCAATAGCGGACCATCTGCCTATTTTTGTTGTTTTGCAAAACCAGTCGTCTGTAAATGCGAATCTTTGTCCTAAAATACGCACCAAGGTAAACTATGTCCTACTTCAAAGTATATTAGAACAAACAAATTTTTATGCTTTGTATAATCATGACATCAACAATGAATATCAAAACTTTGTTCATACTCTTAAAAACGCAGCAATTCAGAGCGCTGAAAGTAGGACAAACAGCAGATATGGAGAGCCGGTCTGCCCTTGGATGACGAGTCAAATTTTAGGCGTACTGAAAGAGAAAGACAGCTGGTATCGTAAATGGAAACAAAACAAAAGCAACAAATATTATCTAGGACAATTTAAGCGATTAAGGAACGCATCTGTTTCTCTTATGCGGAAAAGGAAACGGCAATATTACTCCTCTCTTATCGAACAAGCCGACGGGAATGCACAAAAGATTTGGGATATAGTTAATCACGCACTCGGCCTTCGCTCAGATCGACGTGTGCAACCCGAACTAGCCAACCAGGAAATGGTAGACAATTTTAATGACTACTTTACGAACATAGGTCCTCTCCTAGCAGCACAGTTGCCACATGTGATAGTTTCCACGAGGTTAACGGCTTCGGTTGTTAATACCTTTGTCATACAGAAAATTGAGATGGCTGAAATTACGTCTACAATTAAAAGTCTTCGAGTAAACAAATCGGCCGGGCTCGATACCGTTCCAGTAAAATTAATAAAAGATAATATAGACATTTTAGGCGTTCATTTTCTACACTTGTTTAATCATTCATTGGAAAGCGCAATATATCCCGATGAGCTCAAAACAGCAAGGGTTGTGCCCATTTTTAAAGAGGGAGATACTTCCGAGCCGTCTAGTTATCGACCAATGTCAGTATTAAGTGTAATTAATACAATTTTTGAAAAAATAATTTGTAAACACATTCAGGAATTTATAAGTAAGTACAATATTCTCTGCCCTAGTCAGCACGGATTTAGGCCGAACAGATCTACCTCTTCCGCTGTACTCGTGTTAACTCAGCTTCTTAATAAGGCTCTTCATGAAAATAAAATTGCTGTGGTTGTTTATTTGGATATAAGTAAGGCTTTCGATACAGTTAATCACAAAATACTATTGAACAAGCTTCATGAGTACGGTTTTAGGGGAAAGATATTAGAGTTATTTCAAAGTTATCTTTCTAAACGAACACAATGTGTAACGATTAATAATTTTATCTCTACACCACAAACAGTGCTTACAGGGGTACCACAAGGCTCTGTTTTGGGGCCCATTCTTTTTTCTCTCTACGTCAATGATTTTCCTTCTGTTTTATGTCAGTCTGAAGCACTCATGTATGCAGACGATACGGCATTAGTTTTTGTCGGGGACACAATAAGTGAACTACAAGGTAAAATAAATGAAGAATTAACAAGGGTCTTAACGTGGTTCACTAGTAACCAACTCACACTTAACATAAAAAAAAACTAAGTACACTGTGTTTCACTCTAGGAGAAGGCAAACAAATTCTGAAGAACTAGCTATATACTTAGATAACGTGCAGTTGCTGCATGTTTCCTGTTACAAATATTTGGGTGTCTTGTTTGAAACCGATATGCATTGGAAGAATCAAATTAAAAACATAAGCACAAAACTTGCACGCGGATGCTACACACTACTAAAGGCTCGGGAGTTTTTTAATTCGTCTATACTGCGCATTCTATACTTTGCATTTGTACATAGTCACTTGAATTACTGTATACAGTCTTGGGGCGGAACATACACCACGTATTTAGAGCCACTCAGTCGATTGCAGAAAAGGGCTATGAGACTCATTACTTATTCTAGATATACCGAACCAAGTGGTCCTCTATTTCGATCAGTTGGTGTGCTGCCACTAGACCTCCTATACAACTTAAAAATAGCTGAAACAGTCTTTAAAATAATACAAACTAACGACCCACTCCCATGACAGATATTTAAATTACCATTATGGAATACGAGAGCTGCAACAAATAATCTGTTTAATTTGCCATCTTGTCGAAATGTTTATGGAGAAAGGCTTATTGAATTCAACGGTGCCCTGGTATGGAATGATATCCCTACCGACATCAAATGTAAACCCAATATATTGCCATCCTTAAAGAAGTATTTAATTAAATTGCGAGCCAATGAATAAGTTCAATATCATGCCCTATATATTTTTTTCAATTAGTATGTATGTTGTTTTGTGAATACTTTGATGTGTGCGTACATTTGTTTTGTTTGCCTGCCGCATTGTAAAGGTTATTTCTAATGTTGGACCCGCGACTAGCCTCCACGGCTATGGGTCCAAGCAACGATTGTGTATTTAGAAAAAGAATAACAAAGTAATAATAAAGGAAAGAAGGAAAAAAAAAGAAAAGAAGAACGCTCTATAGAACGGCTAGAAAATACGTTCCCGCGGCATCAGATATAAACACCTCAGTTATGCTTAAATTAGCACTTGTCCTTAGTGAGAAAAATTGCGCGACTGTGTCCCATGACCACATGAGAGCTAACAAGAACTTACACACGCGCTATATAGTTTGTATTAGGCTTGATATGCTTATTGCACAAATCGTATATGAACTTTGTTTTTCTCTTTTTAACAAGATGGAACGCGCGAAGATAACTTGATAAACCATTTTTCAAGGAACTGTAAATAGCAAATATAACGCTGTACGATATGCTTTTAGTCACAGACGTGAATACCTCCGAGTGAATATACCCAGGCATCTTTTCCAACCTCAATCGCCGATGCACTGCTTCTTTTAAATAGCATAGCAGTCACACTGCACCCGAAAAGTGGCACCTTGATAGCTAAGAAATGAAAGGCCATTTCAAGGCTCACTGACTTCCCCGCTCTGCAGACAATCTATACGACAATTGCTTTTGTTACTGTTTTTTTTCTTTACTTTTTTTGTTCTAAGCAAGTTTTTCAAGCCGACCACTACGAAGGAACCCCAGATACCGACCACACCATGACGGCCGACGAACCCTAACACGAGGCCTGCCGAACTCGAACCCTTTTTCAACTCCTCCAACCGCCTGCCCCCGAAAAAAAAAAAAAAAATATATATATATATATATATATCTAGCAAAAAGCCTCGGCAATCGAAACAAACCGAAGAAAATAAATACACGAGCAACCAAAAAGAAAGCCATAAATAAGAGAAACGGGAAGAGAGTAGCGAGAAAAACCGGGAATCAGCGAAAAGAATCCCCAAAGACCGAATAACCCTCCGCGAAAGAGAACGCCCCCCGCCTCCTTCCCTCCCCCCCCCCCCCTTCCCTAAAAGAACACGGACGTTCTTTCGGCTCAGACTGCCGGAAGAAAAGATACGGGCGCCCCCTGCCTTTCAATTTGGACAATTTGCGAGATGATGAGGAAGAGGGAAAGCAGGAAAAAAGGAGAGGAATAGAGAGCGTTGAAGAAGGGAGGAGAGAAAGAGGGGAAAGTACGGAGAAATAGGGATATTCCCCTTCTTTCTGCCTCGACTGCAAAAGAGGCGGGAGAGAGATGAGGGTAGGGAGAAATACGGCTCTTCCCCTTTTTTTTCCCCTAGGTTGCATCAGAGATACGGGAGAGAGATATAGAAAGAGGGAAAGGGAGAGGGCAGGACGCTTTCCTTTTTTCTGCCTAGATTGCAACAGAGACCTGCGCATGCTCCCTGCAGTTCAGGACACGATGCCGTTCGGGGAGGAAGGGAGGCTAGGGGGGTTTCGGGGATCGAGGGAGGCTCGACGTGGGGGATTCCGAGCACGTCGTCCAGTCCCGAATATGAACGACCGAGGGCCGCGCCGTCTTCCGTCGGAAGTCGGCGGGGGGAAAAGGGGAAGCCGAGACAGGGAAAGGGGAGAGCTAGGGCAGCATACTGCGTTGCCAGCGGTTCTCCTGATGCGACTCCTTATTTTTATAGTTTCTTTTCTTTGACAGTGCAGCCCGTTCTAGTTCCAAAATAAACACGCAAAGCGTTAGGTTATTAAGGGAGAAGAAAAATAAGGGAGAGCGAGGGAAACGGACGACTAACAGGGCACGTAAGAGATGTTTTGTGTTTGATTTTCTTGAACCGCTGACGGGCAGGCTGGCGTCTGTTGGCTGTCCAGTCAAATCGTTTCCAGTTCAGATAAGTATCGTGGCGGAAGACGGAGAAAAAGGATGAGATGGTCCGCGAGTATTGCAACAAGTCTTCTGCGCGACGCTTAGACCATAGATCAAACAAGCCTCCCGCGCCTCCACATGCTGCGAGACATACACGAATATGCCTTTCCCCGGACACAGTGAAGCTGCGATATATTGCACGTGTGTATGGTTACGCGATTTTAATTGCTATAAATCCTGCGAAGGCAATAAGACAGTGCAAAGGCGATAATCACCGAAAGATCCCCAAAACTGTGTTCTTAAGACATCGTGCAATCTCTAGGACAAGAATCACCGAAAGATGCCCAAAACGAGTGTTCTTAAAACATCATGGAAGCTAACAAGATTTGCAAAGAAGCACTATACTTCGTCTCACCTTAGTATGGACTATTGTCAGCCGCGCGTGCTAAAAGCGCGAGCTAGTCGCTTTGAATGAAGCCGCGGCGGTTGCACGAGCGCTCGTGCAGCAAGTGCTCAAGTCAAGGCAGTCAAGGCTGGCGCTCGCGCTAGCACAGCCTTCGCGGTTAGTCCATGCTAGGTTGAGACGAAGTATAGAGCATTTGTCACGTGCAGTCACGTCACGTTTGCATTTGTCGCGTGCAAAGAAGCATTTGTCACGTGCAGTCAAGATAGGGATATCCAGCTCGCTTTTGTTGTAGATTCAAAATTTTCAGTGAGACGCGTGTGGAAGTAACCTGCGAGCTCAGAACATCGCCGCCGGGCGTGTCAGGTACGAAAGGGTCAACTGTCGAACCAGTCCCACACACTCGCTGAACGAGAAATTTGCACTGCCAACTAAGACCGAAGCTTCATAGGCAAGCAAAACATCAGTCCGTCGAAACGTCAGCACAACAGAACACCGGCAACACCATCAGAAACTAAACAGAACGAAAGCACCAAACAGCTACCATGCACCCTAACACTGGGAGGCTGCATTGAATGCGGACGTCGAAATAATAAAGCCCTTTTTTTTTGGGGGGGGGGGGGCGGGGGGGGGGGGGGGGGAGCGTTTAACGGAAGTGACGTCACAGACGTCGAAGTAATTTGGGAGATATTTTGACGGTGGACGTCCAATTAGTTACTGCCAGGAAAGTTCCGTCGTCCCGCCTTTTCTCCATTTGGTTTCGGTTTTCGTGCACGTCGCACGCCTTGTGTAGTAAACGATGTTGGGCATGGTTCAGCGTCGGCGGCAGCGAAGGCCGCCTGTTATTCAGTCTCCCGATCCAAACACGCAGAGCACCATGGCTGCATTGATGTTTTTAGCACAAATATTGTCAAAGGAAAAAACGAAGCCATTAGAAACAGCAAAATTCCGGAGTAGTGCCAGCAGTGTAGTGCTACTTGCGAGTCGTAGCAACTCGCAAGTTCAACCCAAGTCCGCAACCTCTGCACCGACTTGGCAAAGGTATCGATGTTACAGCAACCTTGCGTCCCCAACAAGCAGTATGTGTGTGTGTGTGTGTGCGTGTGCGTGTGTGTTTTCGCTTTCTGTGCTACTACCTTCGGTTCTGCTTCCTGTTATCAAGTGCCGACCGACGATCGCCGAGGTTTCGTATTTCCGCGTGTCAGCAACATTATCATGGCAGTGTTGTGCGCTGTTAACGAAGATTGAATCGTCTCCGATGTCATGGGACAATGTAGCTGTCGTCTGCTATGCTTTCTTGTCCCCTCCACGAGAGCGATTGCACTCTCGGGGAAGGGCTGAACAGACCCGAGATATGACTGCAAGCACGTATATTTATAGCTTGGTACATTAGCATTAAACAAACTCAAACAGAAGGACCGATGTGGTATGTAAGCTTGCTTCGTGTTATACTGGGATAGTCTATATTGGACAGTCGACTCAGCCGAAAAGCTTAGTTTCAAACTCGCCACAGCATAGCTCGACGTACGCAACAGCTGCCGCCAATTGCGGCGATGCTTTCCAGCTGAGCGAATGCCCTTTTTACAAAGGTGAGAGGCGGATAGAGGCCACCGCCTCTAAACGCTTACGACGAGAGCAGACGAGAGAGCACACTCGCGTAGTCGCGTAACACTTCCGATCTGCGCATATATTCTAATGTTTTTTTTTTGTTTTTTTTTACAAATCATTTTTTCGCCGAGGGTTTCAGGTATTTCTGACGATGTATACAAGCGATAATTTCTCGTAAATTTGATGCGGCAGGCACCGCCACAAAATCATCCGTCTATGTTACAGACGGAGATCGGCAGCGTGCCTAGCGCCAGAGTGCGTTGAGCGAGTACGACGCACTCGAACGCAGACTCAAACACAAATGTGCGAACCAGCGTGTACTCAAAAGGCGTGTTCAAGACGCTGATGCATCGTACAAGGGTCACATTGGCCATGAAAAGGCGGTCTGCATACATATATGCACGAAGCAAACGTGTTTCAAACGCGCTTGTCTGCAACGAACGCCTTTTGTGCGAGGGACGAGCAGTGTGTAATGTGGGCTCTACGGGCGAGGTTTCGATACGAAGAGAGCGTCTGGTCGCAAGGGTCGTCGCGCGTCGACGCCAGCAAGGAGAGAAAAGACCGCGAGATGGCCGAGAAGACGAATGAACGCACCGAATGTCTGAGCACCACGAGGGGGGAGCAACGACAAGAAAGGCGCTTCGCAACCTGAGAGCTCCGCCGACGTTTTCGACGAAACGGTCTCGTGCAAAAGCGTTCCACACATCTCCGAGACGTGCGTCATACCCGCACCGCCTCAACTCGAGTAGGATCGAAAGAAAGGTACGCGAGAAAGAAGGTGGAACGTAGTTCTGACAACCAAAGCTGTCAGGAGGAGAGCGAGTATTCACTTATCTCTTCCCATCTCTCTCTCTCTCTCTCTTTTTCTCTCTCTCTCTCTCTCTCTCTCTCTCTCACACACACACACACACACAGACACACACACATTATGACCGTGTGCGAAATTGTTCCAACGTCTGGCAACACTTTGTGCGCTGCCATCTTTATTGCGTCGAGATTCTTGGGCGTTTTGTCGATTTCGTAGAGTTGTCGGCAAGTTTCTTCGCCCTATTTTTTACAGAAAGGGAGCTACGGTTTGTAATTATAAAAGAAAAAACCGACCTGCGAAATGCACCTTGGACGAAAAAATGAGATAGCTACGTGCAGGCGTCGATTTTTACGGTCCATTTCAGATCGAGCCTGGTGACTTGGCACACCCTATATATAGTTTATATTTAGCAGTGTAGCGACAAAGGTAAGAAGTGAGTGTAACAGTGTAAACACAGTATTAATCACGTGAAATTAACGGCTGCTGGAATGTTGGCGCAAAGATTGAACATTTTCGTGGAACGTATTGGAATGTAACCTGGTCACCATTTGATAGCAGTTTGGCGCCAAGGACGCAGCAATCGCATCACACTGCTTGGTTGCCGGTGGGAATAGGCCTCTACGACATCAAAGGCAACCCAAGATCTGAGTTTTGTTTTAAGTTACCGTGGTACCCCGTAGTTTACAGGTTTACACGCAGGGCAACCAGTGAAGTGCGTTCAAAAACTTAAAAATATATTGGAGGAATAGGTTCTTCCGAAATTACGATACGCAGCAGGATGATTATGGTAGGAAATTCGCGGACTACTTTGGACAAAGGAAAAATATCTATTATCATCAATGCTGGCAACAGTGCGCCATTGTAGAAGCCGACGTTCAAGTGACTGATAAAACTACCGGTAACCCAAAAGGTTGCATTCTGGTCTTGCTGACACACGCCGCAAGGCAAAGGAAATCTCCGATAGAGGCTGTTTTCCCATTTATACGCCAGCAAATCCGAGTTAGGTCCTTGCTGACACGTTGGGATAATGCACCTGCCTCCCCCAGTTGCTCGACCCCCGCAACGTTTGGCCAAGGGTTTCGCGAACTTTTCTTGGAACCTTCGAACTTCTAGCGAAATTAGACAAAGTTCTGCTTCTACACAAAATGTGCAATAAAAAGAAAATACGAAAAGAAAGAGATTTTATCTTTTTAAAACGAATAACGGCGTTTGCACAACACAAGAACAAAAGTATGCACTTTTAGTTTCTTGCTTGTATGCTAATGGGGAACGGTCAAACATTACACTTTACAAGTATTGCACTTTTCCTCCGCCAGGTGCAGCGTTTGTCAATTTTCGCGCGTGCGCGCGAAAGCTGGAAACTTAAGTCGAACTTCGCGTTAGTAGTTCGAAAAGGTCGAACGTCGTCAAACTCGAATCTCGGCACGTTCCCGACATTCTTGGAATTAGTCAACTTCCCCAGAGTTCATAGGAAGAGCCTACACTTCCCCTGGCAACCCTATTTTCAGGCGTTCCCTCGTTTTAAAACGCTCGACCGTGTTTTCTGTACAACTCTAATTGGCATTGTGTTGTCCTTTTTTCTTTCTTTTTTCCCCCGACGGACACAACGTCGCGAGCTTTGAAAAGCCTTCTTATCAAACGCGAAATCTGGCGAAAACGACGTTCCGCAGCGCCCCCTGCGTCGTCCTAGCGCGTGCACTCGAATGCAGACGACCGCGCTCGCTTGATGAATGGAGCAGACGGTCGCGCGAGACATTCGCAACTTCCGGGGGCCACCGCGACGTGACGTGGGAGATACCGCCCGCAACGGGTCGTGCATATAGAAGGAGCCCGAAAAGACGCTGTTTAGAGACACAGTTCCGCAATTCCGCGAACGAGGTTAGTTTTCTAACCATGGCAGCATCTATCTAAGTCACAGCAGTCACTTCCTTACAAAAAGTAAAAAAAAAAAAGAATTAAAAAAAGAAGATTCAAAGGGCGCTTGACTTTTCCAGAGTTGTTCCGTTCGTCTGGTTGTTGCCGCAGACGCGTACAAACAAATCAAACGGACGCCTCCCAAGACAAACGGTCCTGTCGGCGTGCCACGCAAGGAAATTTCCCCCTAAAAGGGAATTCTCTCGCGAAAACGGGATTCTCATGTGGAGTAGTTCAGGGAACGCGGGGGGGGGGGGGGGGGGGGGGGGATTATTCTAAAAATACAAAACAAAACAAAAAACAATTTGGGGAACGAAAAGCGCTTCTGAAAGCTTCCTATTTTTGCTGGCTGGATCTTTAAATACAGTGGCGTGGGTAGCCCCCACTGCGAAGAGGAAATGTGGCCCACGACTTTTAAAGCCGCCTTCCCACCGCTCCATATTCGTCGTACAAAAGACACGGCGTTCGCAGCAGAGACGCGATAACCGAATCGTCTGCGCACGCGCCATCAAAGCAAGTTCCAAGCACGTTTGCTTCGTACACGCTCCGCACTTATATCTGCAGACAGTGCTTGCACGACCAACGTGGCAGAACACCGTCGTGCAAGGGTGAAACACGCCTCAGACAATAGAGAGATTTAGGGAATTGTTGTTGCACATTCGATACGTATGCGGTATACGATGAAACCTCCGGTACGAACTGCGCATGCGCGAGTCTCCTGCGGTGGCGCATGCGCAGTTCGTACTGGAGATCCCATCGTACCATATGGGACGTGCGAAAAGGGTTCCCTAAAACTCTCTAGTGTCTTCAGACTGCCTTTTGTATTACGCATCAAAAACATGACCGCATCTTTGCACTATAGCTTTTAAAGGGAAACTAAAGCGCTTCTGTACACGAGAAAAAAAAACTTAAATCGTTTTTGTTTGGTCTCCTGCAAGATCCCGAATATCAAAACGTTTACTTCGGATCGATGCGCCAAGTATAGCCACAACAGCGCTTTCAAAATAGCCGCGTCCGCGTCATGCCAGAAAAAAGTTCACACCTGGCTAGCAACTAAAACCTTCCCGCTTCGAAGCGGCATCTAGGTCCACGCGTCGGCGGATCGCGAATGCAGCCACCTACGGGAGGTCCCCTCGAGGGTGAGGCCGGCAGATCGAATGCGAACGGCGAACCGCCCGAAATCTCGTACTGAAAATCTTCAAATATTTGCTGCCCAGACGAGCTCGATGAACCGTAGTCCATTATCTCCTACGGACAATCGCGACGACCTTCTCACTAGTTCCGACACTGGGCGAAACAGGCTCAAGCTGCCACCATGTTGATGTTGATAAAACAGCTCACGTCAAAACAAAATGAAGGCGCAGTAATGTTGCTGGTTAGTTTCGGTTTCGGCTATATCGCACTCCTACGACTAAAAATGATGGAAAACAGTTTTGGGAAAATTTACTTGCTGCTTTAGGCTCCTTTTCTTGTGTTAAAAAATATTTTTTATTGATTTTTTCTAACTTCTGTTTTTTTTTTTTCGTTTTTTTTTTTTCTCCGCGTAAAAAGCGAAATGAAAAATCACGAGGTCTTGACGTGCTCGGGAACGAAAATGCGATGACTCCAAGCTTAAACCGTGCTTTTTAAGCCCACCGTGAAACCTGTCATTCGCAAGTGATAAGTGCCGCCACGGCACTCATCGTCCGCGAACGAGAGTCCAAATACTCGTCGACGGATTGATCGTTGACGAGCGCATAGTGCTTGTGATCAATTTACGGGAGCTGGGTCCGGCCGACGTACTTTGGGTACCGGGGATGCATAACAGTGAAAAAGCGGAGGGCTTTCGAAGGAAAGAACGTAGCCCGCTATATTTTCAAATGTTCGTACCGAAAAGCAGGCTTTCGATTTTCTATCATCGTGTACTAATTTTCTTTGGGCCCACTAAAACAATATGCGATTAGTAAAATCCCGACCTAAAATCAATCATCCCAGCCCAAACTTCATTCCATGGTCCATTTGACTGGACACGAAAATAATTTTCGGGCCTTAATTTTTGTTTTTAATACGTGCCAGATGGTCTACAAATAAAAGTGCCACATATTTTTTCCCTCACAAGTGGCGAAAAATGAACCAAAAGTCAGCACAAACAGCGTACCATGCTAAAAGTATTCCACGCTATTAAAAAAAATAACAATAATGAAGTGGGTGTATTTTTATTATTATTATTTGTAGGGTTTTAGTTGGTTTATCGCCCAAGTATTTCAGTCTTTAAACGTAGCAATATAACACAAACTCCATTGCCTAAATCCAGGCGTTTTCTTTCTTTTTTTTTTGCTTGTATTTATACGCAGTTTATGTTTATACAGCGGGAAGTTTTAGTGAGCACCAATGGACATCTTATGTGAGATCGAAAATTATCCCTGTAAAGTACGAACACTAACCCTGGGTCCTTAACATGCATAACGCGGTAGTGATTACACAACCGCACAAGGCTACAATGCTCATCCAGATCCAAACGGGCCGGAGTGGGTATTGAACGAAGGGTTCCTGGGTTCTGCATCCAAGGTGACGCACACGTAGGAGAACGAAAATATTCCCCTCACGTGTAAATCTGCACGAACGCCGACTAGCCTGGAACCGCCAATAGGCCTCAAACAAACATGATCCAAGAGAAAAAAATAACGACGAACGAAACGGTGTGCAAATATTTGCCCGTTGCTGGTTTCCGTTTGCCCCCGATTTGTGGCGGTGACTTCAGACTCTCCCTGCTGCCGTAAGGTGGCCGCTGGCGGATCACACACATCATGAACACAAACTTCGCGTCAAGAAAAAAAGAAAAAGAGGTCCCTTCAGTCCATCGTACGCGGGTGAGGCATATGGCGAAAATATTCCCTCGCAACAAGCAGAGCCGGAACGGAAAGGCCTTGAAAAACTCACGAGAAACTTGCTCTCGAACTTCCTCGATGCACCATCTCTCTCTTTCTTTTTCTTACACAGACACACCACACACACACGCACCGACATAATTTAAAACACTCTCGTAATCATGTAACACTGCCAATACACGTCACCGTTTTTTTTTTTTTTTGTAACATGTAATCACTTTAATGCACGCATTCCTTTCCCGTATACGCATCGCTACTTTACAACGCAATTGACACACTGCACGAAGAATAGTTGTTAGATAAGTCGGTCGTCGCAGGAAAAATAAAATACGCTCGTCGCGTTTGAAACTTAACCGTCTCGACAAAGACGGTTTTAAATCCACACACACAGATATCAAGTTCTCACATGAGCGAAAAAATTATAAAACTTCCGGCTAAGCCGCTCATACAGTTCTTCGGGTGAAAACAAAACAATGCCTAATAACCGTAAAATCGAAAACTACTCGAGTCAGTAACCCAGACTATGGCTCCCTCTCTCTCAGAATGAGTGAGTGCTCATTCCACTCCCCTCAACAAGTCAGTCAATCAGAGAGTTAAGACACCCACACTCTCCCTCTCTATTTCTTCTAATCCAGACCTGACTCACTCTCTCAGTCCCAATGTCTCACTCCAAGCCGCGTTCACACTCCTAATACATCACACAAAAGACAGCCTGAAGACAGTGAGGCGTGGTTCTTCCTTGTACGACACTCCTATCACATTGGTAATGAATAAACTGCCTGCAGAGACGTCCTAAGCATTCAAATGAACGAAGCAAACATGTATGCAGCAAACGCCTCGTGTTTTTTTTGTTTTTTTGTTTTTTTTTTTTGGGGGGGGGAGGGGGGTGATGCATGAGCAGCGTCATTGCTGGTTGACACAGACCCGTTTTCTTACGTCACGTTACGTTACGAAAGCTTATGTTTCAATCACCGGGATATCTGTGCTTTGTATTAAGCGTGGCTACCAATTCAAGGAGATAGCCTGGCACGCGACATTCTAAACACGAATGTTTCAGCGACAACGAGCTAGGACGGTGAGTTACCGGCAACCAAAGGACACAAGTCTCGTGATAACGTAACGTAAAGAGTTGAGCACGGTTCATCATCATCATCATCGTAAACTTTATGAATTGATAAAGTGAAAGGACCTTCCGGTCTCTGGTCGGTGCCCTTAGTCCAACGGAACTTTACAGGCTCATTCACACTGTCCCAATTTCTAACGTTAAGTTATGTTAGGTATAAGTCACCGAGACATTCGTGTCTCGAGTGTCGCCTGTCATGCTTTCTCCTGGAACTGGTAGCTTCGCTTAATAGGAGGCAGAGAGGTCCCGGTGACTTCAACGAATATCTCGTAACGTAACTTAACGCAAGAAAATCGGGCAGTGTGAACGAGTCTTTAGAGACCTGGCTGTTTTCTTACGTTACGTATAAGTCAGCGAACCATTCGTGTCTCGAATGTCGGGCGTCAGGTATACCTCCTCGAAATGGTAGGCGCGCTTGATACAAAGCACAGATATTCCGGTGGCTCGTACGTAAGCTTGCGTAACGTAACGTAAGGTATTGGGGCTGTGTAAACCAGCGCTAAGTGTGGCTTCAATCTCTTTCAATCGTTCGTGAAATACACGCCCATTTTTCCCCTTTCTATGTCATTCACTTTCTATTATTACTTTTTTTTTTCTTTTTAAAGCTCCATCTCTTCATTTCGTACGATCGTTCCTGCGCATATCTACATTTTTTTTTTTTTTTTGTTCCTTCTTTTATCCGTCTATACAACTTTCTATCTTCGACATCACACTATCCTTCCATACTTCATTTTTTTATTTATTTATTTCATATTTCACTCGTGCATATTATCACTTACTCTTCCTTTCGCTGAATCGCTATTTCACGATTTAATATTTTAGCAAAGCCCGAGGTGCAAGATAAACGAAAAGAAAGAAAGAGAATGGGTTTTGGCTCTCGCACTACGCGAAAACCATTTTCCCGGAATCGGCGCGGGACAGATAAGCGCGCCGCAGACCGCCCAGCTTCCACGAACGAACGGACGAGCCGAGGCATCGAAGCATCGCCGCCCTCTCCACGGCGCAGCAATACTCAACGCGCGGCATTGAAGACGGCCGCGTCGACGAAACGGACAGTTCTCCGCTTTAATGAATGCGGTCGGCAATCGCCGGGCTGCACGCAACGTCAAATCCGTCAAGCTCCGACGCTGAGAACCACGCGCGCTTTCGAGCGCGCCTGCACAAACAGATCGAGAGAGACAGCAAAGCGGACAAGGTCACCGCCGTCGTTCGGAGCTGAGTAGAGAATTTTCAAAGGAGTTATCGAGAACTCGAACTACACAAACAGCGGAGAAGGCAAAGAGAACGAAAATCGCGTCCACGTATACGAAGCTCCGCACTGTCAACTTCAGCGCAGGCACTGTACATTTCGGAGGAAGGTGATAGACGTCTCTTGGCAGTCTTTTCTTTTTTTTTTTTTTTTTTTTAGAAAATGCATTTTTAAGTAAGGAACAGAGCGTGGAACAAATAGATCGAAGAAACGATCGCCGGACTTTGTGGGGTTTTTTCGCTGCCATTTCCTCAGCCCAAAGGCTGACATCGAACCTATTAAAGGGGTGCTGAACCCGAATTTGGAGCTCCCAAGGGTGTAAACTGCACGCAACGCCCAAGAACGTCGCTCATACAGCGATAATTTTAAAGGATGGCAGTATTTTTGGAAAAGAAGTGCGCGATTGAACACGGCCGACGAAACCGACGAGATACGTCACGATTGTCATTCCCTCTTTTCTTCGCTCCATCCCCTCGAGCAGGTGGGCCGAAGCGAGGAGGAGAGAAGCGAGGCCGCTTTTCCTCATTCTCAACTGTTCTAGGAGGATCGTGACGTCATAGTGCTCACTTGATCGTGCCCTTCTTTCCCAAAATTACGGCCATCCGTATGACATCGATGCATGAGTGATGTTTTGTGAGTTCGTAGCGTACTGTCCAACGCTTCAGTGCCCTTATTTTGCGAAATCCAAATTGCGGTTCAACATCCCTTTAAAACACATGCAGAGAAAGAATTTTTTTTTAACATTTTAGTTGTAAAAACGTCATAAAACGAATGTAAAACCCAGAAATAATATTTTTAGATATATATTTACGGCGCGAGAGATTTGTAGTTGGCGCTCGTGGGAGCCGCCACTGGTCACGTGGTAGACCTGTGCGCCGCCGCGCTGCGTCGCCGCCGCCGCAAAGCCACGCCGCCGCCGCACGCCGAGAGTGGTGCGCCACCGGTTCAACCAACACCACCTAGAGGATTTTCTTGCTCCGGCGCGCCGCCACCGTGAATTTCTGGCCGGCGCACACGTCCATCACGTAGTGCTTATGCTTTTTCAGGAGCTTCCTTTTGGCTCAGGCTACTTATTAAGCTTAGTATATTATTGCACTTCAAGCGAAGATGAATAAGTAACTTTTAGAGAACATAGGAAGCTTCCGAAAGAACGCAAGCACCACGCGATAAATAGCGGCCACTTTCCCGCAAGCGGCAACTGCAATTTCGTTTCGCACCGTAAATATAGCTCTCAAAAGTTTTTCTTGTTCCTTGTAAATTCATTTTATGACTTCCTTTTTCCATCCAGGCTGTTAAAAAAAAATGTTCCTTTGCATGTGTTTTTTAAGAAGGGGATGGAACAGTCACGCAGGCGTGACGTGTCAGTGTAAAAACGACAAACTTTTTTTTCTCTCTTATTATTAAAAAGATAGAAGTGGTCGATTCGAGTTTAGCGGTCCTTCTGCACTGGCCAAATCGTTCATCTACAGCGGAGCGAACCAATTGTGATGTGTGTATGTTGAGACAGCGGGGAAGTTAGTCAGCCCCAGTGGGCTTCAGGTGTCTCAGTTATACGCTCGTGGAAAGAAATATAGTAAAATGTTAGAAACTACAGCCATTACTACCTTTTTAGTAGCTATTTACAATCGCGTGGAAGCGAGGACATGGCTGATGGGAACCTATGGGAAGGCTGTTTCATCGACTGTCGCAAATAATTACTGCGTTTATGATTGCTTTTTGGTCGAGGATAGATTCCTTCGAATGTTTAAAAACCTTGTTGGAGAACAATATTGATGCGAAATCAGCACCATACTTCTAATATCGTTCACAGACAAGGTGGACGCCGGCCAACAGACTTAACTTCAAGTGAAAGGTATAAAAGACGCATGGGTAGCCCTTCGGATCTGTCATTGGGTTAGCTTGTCGTCGTTTGCGTGCATGTGTGTGTGTCATGTGTGTTCTACTTCCTTGCCTGTATGTATATTAGATGTGCAAATGTGCATATTACGACGCAGCGTGGAAATAAAATCTATTCCAACGATAATACTTTTTTTTGTTGCCAATATAGAGTGTTGGGACCGAGCGGTGTCCGTGGTGGTGGAGGGGCGACTCGAGCCAGGCACCGGGCTAGAGCTCAGTGGGAACAACGATGAGCCGCGCTCTCTATCGAAAAGTACACTGTTTATTTACATGATGTACAGTTGGTTCAAGAACAGAGAGGGACTTTGCTGGTCGAAGTTCGCTGGTTTTAAACACTTGGGTCTCCCTAGGTCCCTAGGTAGGGACCCCCACATCGGCGGATGGTCGGCCAATCACAGACAGGTGTCCCGTTCAAGTCCCGCCCCACATTCCATTGTTACGCACACTCAGCCGCCGTAAACACTTCACTGTCGGTCTAGACGGCGCCGAGAGTCTCACCAAAACACCGGCTCGTTGGAATTCACGCAGCTGGTCAAAACACCGTCCGGGGCCGAGACGTGACGTGCTGACTTTCGGCCCTTCGTGTCTTCGCGTTGAATGAAGGCGTCCAGATGATCTCATCGCCCCGGATCGTGCGCTGGTGGTTCGGTCGTGAAACCTTAGCCGTTGTTTACGTCGCTCGGATGTTATATTACGGTGCCCGTCTGGTTCGTTTGCTGGGCAGGCGTGCTTCCGAAGCGACGATGACGCCAGGCTCGCTGAGTCAGATGACCTTAACCCGCGAGTGGCGCTCGACGAAAACAAACGGCCAGGTGCAGACATTGCAGAAAATGGTCCGGGGGGGGGGGGGGGGGGGCGCACTCAGAACGGCGTTTAACCCTGCCGCGGGCCATACGCAACAGCTCCTCCACCGACCGGAAGAGGGTCTTGAGATGGAGCAGTCAGCAACCGCTCCAACGAGAGAGCTGTCCCGCTGCTAGGGTCGTTGACCGTAGTCCAAGCCTGGGTCCACCGTCCCTTGTACTCTCGGAAGAACGGCATTAGTGGTTCACGACGTCACGAACCGTCAGACCCCAAACACCAGCAAGTGCCCAACTCCGCCCGAGGGGCTGCCAAGTGAAACACGCAAAAAAAATATGTCCTAACCAAAAGCGGCCTACCTTTTCCAGCGTGCGTGTGCGACCAGCAGAGCTAGACCATACGAAAGCCACATTAGATGACAGGAACTTCAATATATATACATACGCACTCGTTCACACAAACACACACAAAATGGACCGTCATGAAAAAAGAGTTAACGGTTCACCCTAGAACAAACGACTCAAGCAATCGGCATTTGAATGCAACTTCCCTTTTTTGTAGGTCACATGGAAGTTATATTCCTGAAGTGCCAAACTCCATCGCAGCAACCTTCCATTTTTTGGTGACATTTGCTGGAGCCAGGTAAGAGGGCAGTGGTCGGTTTCGAATGTAAATTTAGCGCCCGACAGATAGCAAGATAATTTTTGTACAGCCCAGACTAGGCAAGCACATTCCTTTTCGGAGGCGCTATAAGCCTCCCCCCGTGTGGTCAGCTTGCGGCTGGCGTAGAGGATCGGATGTTCTTCCCCACCCTCGTCCTTTTGGCACAATACCGCCCCCATTCCCCTGTCACTGGCGTCGCACTGCACATAGAACGGTTGCGCGTAATCTGGAGCCCTCAAAACAGGGCGGTCCGACAGCGCCTTCTTTAGCTTGCTGAAAGCTTCTTCCTTCTCCTCAGTCCAAATTACCTTATTTGGGGCATTTCCACGAAGGGCGTCCGTGAGTGGACTGGCTATCTGCGAGTAATTAGCAACGTATCGTTGATAATAGCCAGTCAAGCCTAAAAACGAACGGATCTGGGTCTTAGTTGATGGCCTAGGATAGTGCTCGATTGCCTCCACTTTGAGTTCGGATGGACGGCGACACCCCTGACCCACCACGTGCCCCAGATATAACACCTCGGCCCGTCCAAGCTGGCACTTTTCAGCCCTCACGGTGAGTCCAGCCTCCCGCAACCTCCGAAACACTTCCCTCAGGTGGATCAGGTGCTCGGACCATGTCTCTGAAAAGACAGCTATATCATCTAGGTACGGTAGCGCGAACCCCTCGATTCCTTTCAGGACGTTGTCCATCAGCTTCGAAAAGCAGAACGGAGCATTTTTCAGCCCGAAACTAAGCATAAGCGGGCGAAATGTCCCGAGCGGCGAAATAAACGCCGCGCACCGGCTCGCGTTTTCTGTGAGCGGCACTTGCCAGTAACCGCGGACGAGGTCTAAGGTGGAAATAAACCGCGCGGCACTCACTTGCTCGACCCTCTCCTCGATATTAGGGAGGGGGTATGTTTGGTCGACAGTCACGGCGTTCAACTTTCGGTAGTCGACGCAGGGCCTAGGCTCTTTGCCCGGTACTTCAACCAAGATTAACGGGGAAGTATAGTCACTTTCTCCCGCCTCAATAACCCCAAGATCCAGCATGCGCTGAACCTCTCGAGCTATTATTTCGCGCTGTCTAGGCGAAACCCGATACGGCTTTGACCTAATGGGGGTCTCTTGGCTAAGTTGAATATCATGACAGACGAGTTCTGTCCTGCCCGGCCGATCGGAAAATATGTCCTCAAACTCGTTTACTAGGTCTCGTAGTTCACTGACTTGCTCCTCTGTGAGCCTCTCAGTGTTTACCGCTTCGGCCAACACTGAGTCCACCCGGAGCACGCCCTTCTGTCCTTCCCAGATGGGAAACTCAGTGGGGACCTCTTGCGGCATGTTCCAAGCTAAGCTAACAGTCTCCTTCCTCCCTACGTACGGTTTCATCAGGTTCGAATGGTATATTCGAACTTTTTTTCTTCGCTCTCCTGTTTCTACCGCATAGTTGGTCGCAGAAAGTTTTTGCACCACTTTAGACGGACCCTCCCACTGTACTTCCAATTTATTTTTCACAGAAGGCCGAAGTAACATTACGCTGTCTCCTACTTCGAACTTACGGGATCTGGCTCCCTTGTCGTAATAACGCTTCGCCCGAAGCTGCGCCTCTTGCATGTTGGCCGTGACTATCTCCTGGGTATTCTGAAGGCGCTCCAAGAGTTTCAGTACGTACTCCACCACCGTGGGGTCTTCTCCCTGATTCTCCCAAGATTCCCGAAGCATACGCAGCGGAGAACGCAGTGAACGTCCGTACACTAGTTCCGCGGGGCTAAACCCGGTAGCCTCGTGCGGCACCGTGCGCAATGCAAACATTGTCGCGGGTAAGCATGCCTCCCAGTCCCTTTTTTGTTCAAAGCAGAGGGCGCGTAGGACCCGTTTAAGCACTGAGTGCCACTTCTCCACTGAGTTCGACTGAGGGTGGTACACTGAACTGTGCACGATACGAATCCCACATTTTTCCAGAAACGTGGTCGTTAGAGCGCTCACGAAAACGCTGCCTTGGTCGCTTTGCACCTCCGCTGGAAAGCCGACTCGTGCAAAAACAGACAGAAGCGCATCCACGACAGCGGCCGAGCTAAGCTCTTTGAGTGGGCATGCCTCGGGGAACTTTGTGGCAGGACAGAGGATCGTCAGAATGTACTTGTACCCCGATTTGGTCACGGGAAGGGGGCCCACAATGTCTATAACTAGACGGCGAAAGGGTTCCGCTATTAGAGGCACGAGCGTCAAGGGCGCCTTCCGCTTCTCGTTGGGTTTTCCGACCCTCTGGCATGCATCGCACGACTTTACGAACGCTTCGGCGTCGCGAAAACACCCCGGCCAGTAGAACTCCTGGAGCAACCGGTCTTTAGTCTTTTTGACCCCAAGGTGGCCTGACCACGAGCTGCCATGCGACAAGCGCAAGAGGTCCGACCGGTACCTTTGGGGTACAACCAGCTGATCCAACAGTCTACCCTTTCGGTCTCTATAAGTGCGGTACAACACACCCGCCCTTTCATAGTAGGAAATGTTCTTTCTACTGACGCCTTCCCGAACTGTATTTCGAAGTTGTTGTAGACTTAGATCTGTCTGCTGCTCGGTAATCAGGAGCGATCTTTCCACTCCCAGCAATGTTTCAAAGCTGGATGAAATTGGTGGAAGTACGAGACCTCCGGGCCCCTCTAGCTCCGATCCTTCCTGCTCACTTCTGAGAGCTCGATCACCCTCTGCCTCACTCACCCCAGGTTCAAAGTCGGGTTCACAAACCGCCTCGTTTGCGGTGTCGTGAAGAGGATGCTCATTCTCTGCTAGTTCCGGTTTCCCCGAATCAGACTCTCCTCTCCGACACGCTGCTTCGGCCGTTATCTGGCGCGCCTTAGCCCTCGTCAGGGCGTGTACCGTTCTTTCACTGAACGCGAGGCCCTTTTCTCGCAGCATCTGGTCCGACTTATTCGAAAATGAGTAAGGACAACTCTGTGGCAGGTTTTTCGAGACGGCTGCCTCTGTCTCTAGCTTTCCAAAGGGACCACTTATGGTCACTCGCGCCATGGGAAGACAAACGCTCTGTTCCTCCACGGCCTGCTTTATCCAAGCGCATTCTCCGGAGTAATCTTCCGGTCTAACCCATGAAGGGTGGACAACGTCAACAGTAGCTGCGCTGTCGCGAAGGACACGACATGGCTTCCCATTAACCTCTCGGTCATGCATGTATGGCTCGAGGAGTTCCAGGTTGTCGTACTCATCCGTGTAGTGAAGCACTACTTTAGGCTTGTGACAAGACGCGGCGATGTGTCCCCTCTGCTGACAGTTGTAACAAATGGGTTGCTTGCGGGTTTCAAATGCATTGTTCTTTTCCCGCTTCCCTCTGTCACTGTGTTCGGACTCACCACTACTCCCCTCTTTCGGAGTTGTCTTTTCTGTCTGCCCATTTGGCTCCCGGGTATCTCGGCCATTTTTGTCCTTCGACCACTTATACGCACCCCGTGACTTTTTTGATTCACCCTGGGCCTCTTCCGCTTTCCTGCGGGTTGCGTATTCCTCCGCGAGCTCTCCCGCCCTTTCTACAGAGTCTACGTCGGATTTATCCTGAAGCCAGAATCTGACCGTGTCCGGAAGGCAACGATAAAACTGCTCTAGAGCCACACATTCTATGACCCGGTCATGGTTCCCGTACACGTCGGCGCTTTTCAGCCACTCCGTCAGGTTAGCCCGCAAATCGTACGCAAACTCGGGATAACCTTGCCCTGCTTTCTTACGCATGCTTCGAAAGCGCTGTCGGAATGCCTCGGTAGAAAGACGATACTTGCGGAGCAAGCCAGCTTTGACTTTTGCATAGTCATCTGCGTCCTCCCTACTCAAACGGGCCACCACGTCCGCAGCTTCACAGGGAAGGAGGGTAAGCAACCTCTGAGGCCAAGAATCCTGTGCGAAGTTCATCTTTTCGCAGGTACGTTCGAAGTTTACGAGATAAAGACCAATGTCCTCAGTCACCTTAAAAGGCTGCATCAGTTTACTCATTTTGAACTTCTCTGAGTGTCCGGCTCCCTCATATCTCGGCAGTCCATTTTCGAGTTTCCGGTGTTCGAGCTCGAGCCTCTTTTCTTCTAGAACAAGTTCCTGCTGTTTTAGGTCAAGCTCCCGCTTTCGGTCGCTCGTTTTCTTTTCAACCTGCATCCAACAGTCTACTACGTCTTCTTGATCCAACTCTAAGGCGAGAATTCCATCAATGAGTTGCTGTCGTTTAGCGACTCTAGGAATCTCTAGCCCGAACTCATCAGCCAGTTGCACTAGCTCTAGCCTCTTTAGCTTTGTCCAGTCCATCTCTGCAATGAGTGGCACCCACGCTCGGAATTAGTTATACTGTCAGGTACTACGACAAACGTTTCCCTTTCACCAGTACCAAAATCAAAGGTCCTCAAGTTCCCCCTGGCTAATCTCTATCGAGAAAATAGAACTTGGCAAACCCCCGAGCAAACTTGAACACTCACCAGACCGTGGTGTCCAACGACCGTGAGCCGATCTCCACCGCTGCCATCCAGTTGTTGGGACCGAGCGGTGTCCGTGGTGGTGGAGGGGCGACTCGAGCCAGGCACCGGGCTAGAGCTCAGTGGGAACAACGATGAGCCGCGCTCTCTATCGAAAAGTACACTGTTTATTTACATGATGTACAGTTGGTTCAAGAACAGAGAGGGACTTTGCTGGTCGAAGTTCGCTGGTTTTAAACACTTGGTTCTCCCTAGGTCCCTAGGTAGGGACCCCCACATCGGCGGATGGTCGGCCAATCACAGACAGGTGTCCCGTTCAAATCCCGCCCCACATTCCATTGTTACGCACACTCAGCCGCCGTAAACACTTCACTGTCGGTCTAGACGGCGCCGAGAGTCTCACCAAAACACCGGCTCGTTGGAATTCACGCAGCTGGTCAAAACACCGTCCGGGGCCGAGACGTGACGTGCTGACTTTCGGCCCTTCGTGTCTTCGCGTTGAATGAAGGCGTCCAGATGATCTCATCGCCCCGGATCGTGCGCTGGTGGTTCGGTCGTGAAACCTTAGCCGTTGTTTACGTCGCTCGGATGTTATCAGCGGTCATTGTGGTGGCCTTGCTGCTGCTGAACGCGCACTTTCTGCAGCAGGCATTTCGCCCCACCGAATCTGTTTCTCTCGGCAAGGACAAGTAGAATTGACCACCAGCCTGATACAATGACGTCACGCAAGCCACCTATAGACGAGAGTGTCAATGCAGTGCCAACACTAACATGTATATTTTTTTTTAACGCGCATTGCGCATTTGTGATTGCACGACCGCACAGCTTTTTCTTCGCGTGCGCCGAGCTGCGCTGCGTTAGCACACTCGGTCACCGACCTTCGTACGACGAAGACCTGAAACGTCCCTTGACGCAAACTAACATCCTGCATGCTGCTGTCTAAACATACCCGGCAGCAAAGTTACTGTTTCCCAATACTCCAACGCAGCGTGTATAAATTGTGGCGCTTCGTGCACTCTGCTGCGGAGAATTCAAGTCCAAATGCATTACTTCCCCCTGGGAATGCGAACACAGAGAAAAAAAAAGCAACTCGGACGTTGCCTGACATGGCCCTGCCTCCCCCGCAGCAGAAGGGACATGAACATACACAATATTCAAGAATATACAAATGCACTTGAAGGGTAACTCCGGTCAAATGTCGAATAGAAGTAAATGACTGATATCGACTACGGAGGCTAAATACGAGCACTGCCAAAATGTTACACTAATCGGAAACCGTGATTAGGAAGTTTTCGTGGATCGTTTTCGCCGTACCGCAAGACCCTCCGCAACCCGCAGCGATAGCGGGAACTCCACTGTCAAGGCCATCGGCGCGCAGGCGCAGTAGCAACTTCTTCGTTGCGGAACGCTTAGCGGAGGGGGCAACGCGGTCTACGGAAACTCCCTATTCACTCTAAAACCGATATTAAAAACGCTACAAAAACGCTACCGCCAGCTTCTCGTCGGACATTCATCGGGTTGGCTGTTTGTCAAGCAACCTTTGGCCTTGATGTCATCTTCGTTTTCAAGGAATTTCTTGTTCGTGCTGCCACTTGTTTCGCCCTGTTTTACTGCTGCGTTTCAAGCCGTCCCAGCGGACGATTTCTCATTGTTGTGTAATCTTTTAGAGGCCGTAGTTTCTAAGTGCTCTCCGGCGATCAAGCACAGATTGTTGACCATGATGAAACTTAACCCGAGACTGGGGTAGAAACAGAAACTTAAGAGTAGAAGGGACAGAGACAAGTGAAGAAGAGAACGACTCTGTCCCTTCTACCTTTAAGTTTCTGGTTCTACCCCAGTCTCGGGTTAAGTTCCATCATGGTAAATATCCACCAGCTCGCCTGCACTTTAACCGTTTTTTCACAGATTGTTGACTCCCTGCTCGCCCAAGCGCGTCGTGGTGCCGAAGGCGGCATTCACTGGCGACCATAGTTTAGCCCATTTCTGCTCAGCGCGAGCTTACGATTAGCTTAATACAACGAATCTACAACGTGCATTGCACACCACCAAGAGTGTAGTTCTCAGAAGTGGGGGCTCGTTCTGAGATTGCGTTCAACGTGACAAACTCGCTTTTCAGCCGGCAACGTTATGAACGTATATTGCTACATATGTTTGATATCTGCAAAGCAAAGCAGTAAAACAGCTGTAGCACTTTACCTGACTGATCGGGATTGTTCTTGCGACTAGGCCGGTCGCACATTTTGCGGTACCGCAATACGAACTTTGCATCACTCGATGGCCACGCAGCTGATCACAAGGGTTACCGGGCCTTAACAGCCCTTGCGCCATGAAACCCCAATGAATCAACCAACAAGGGTTACCATCATGCTCGAGTCGGTAGTTTCAGTTTCTCCGTAGGCCCCCCGAAACATAACTTTTAGATATAATATCTACAACAATACACAAAAAGCAAAAAAAAAAAAAAAAAAAGAAATTGGACGTCTTGTAATTTAGGGACGCTTCCTTCACTAAAAACCGACGTAACTCTAAAACCGATCAAATGTATCCTGTAATGCATGTGTCGAGAAAATGTACCTTTAAAGTAATAGGCGTTAAGGAAAAAAAAGTACATCCAGGTTTTTGTTTTTTACAACGGCCACAGGATACTCTTCAGCAAACAATGAACGCACACGCTTACCAATTTCACGTAATATTTCTATATTCAGTTGGGACGAACTATTTCAAACACGAGGACTGCCGGTCTCAGCATCTGTGTATCATGGTTCTGGATCGCGGCACTAACCATATGTCTACCCAGCGAGTTTCAATCAAGCGGCGACAAACACTGGGACGGTACGTGTTTCATCCCAAATGCGCCAAATGAACTGATTTAATAACGTTGACTCTATAGACAAGAAACGATATGCGACCTCCTACAAATGCACAAAGTTTCCGGACGAAATCTCGAACCCTAGTTCAACGAGGCGAGCAATTTAAATCAGCGCCGATGTTCGTACCCTCCGGGCAAGACGTATCGACACGACGCTGATTTCCAATCCGACATCGGAGCAAAGACTCGAGCCCTTTTATGAAAACCAGAGGCAGGGTTAAAACGAAGATTGATTACGTGGGTTTAGCAAAAACATTCCCCCGGAGGGACCGAGATTAGTTCCGTCGCGTCTTCATAGCGAGCCTAGATGAGGGACTTCCCTCCAGCTAATTGGAAAACCCGAGTGGCTCCGTCGAATCGAGATGCGATTTCCTATAGACCATCATTCCTCGCACGTCCCCAATTATCCTAAGTGTACAAATACTGCGCGCGCGCTCCGTTCTGCGAGCACTGGGTGTAAATATCGTGGAATGTCTGAATCATTAAACTATCCCCGACATCGTTTATTCTCTCTCTCTCTTCGTGGAGTTAAATCCCCACCGGTTTCGATCTGGCTGAGCATCGTTCCGACTTGCGGTCGTGTATCACTACTGTGTGATGCACGTTTAAAAACCCAGGCTGGCGGTTTTACTGAACTGGCTAAATTTCTCATCTATGCAGCTGAGACATCAGGCGCCCATTCAGGCGACTAACTTCCGGCTGTATAAACGCACACGCCACATTATAATTTACTCTCCTCTGGAACGACTCTATAGGATTGCCACCGTGCAAAGACTGTCTTGTGGGTCGCCATGCAACGATACAGAGTTAGAACGTTGTTCAACTTCACGCAAGCTTACTGGCACCACAGACCAACGCGCGATGTCTATCGAACAAGATCGGGTCTGCCCACACCAAGGTGCGACCAATACGCGCGCGCAGGAACTAGATTCGCGCGGGGTGAGGCGTCTGCACATGCGCAGTAGCAGTGCCACTGCAATGGCGCCTAACGTCAGAAAGTTTAGTCCGCGTGCCCTCGGCGTCAACTATCTCGAGCTAAGTTGTTCAGCCCCGCCCAGTTTCCACAATATTGCGAAGCGGTTACATTGGACTATACTCGGCTCATAGTTCAACAAGTATAAAAGCGCCGAAAACAACACGGACCAAGACAAAGTAGGACAACACAAGGCGTCGTCGTGATCATTGTTGTTTTCGGCGCTTTTATAAACCCTCTGTAGAAAACACCGAAGGAGGCGCTGTCGTTGGCAATTTACGTCCCAGCGAACTTCCAATGAAATGAGAGGACAAACAACCCCCACTATAGTACCGCTTCTGGCAACGTTCATGAAATATTTTATGACCGGTTCTCCGGGTGATTAACTAAAAGGCTGGTTAGCGAGAGATTTGTTGGAGACTTTTTCTAATACTCCCGTAAGACGATCGGTCTCTTCTTCTTGCATGTTTTGTAGCAAACCAGAAGGACGGATTCCCAAACTTTGTGATTTCTGTAGAACTTCGTCGCCCCAGAAGCTTTGACACCAACAAGTTCGGAAAGCCCGCCGAAACAGAGCGACCGGAAGTCTCTAAGGGACAAAGAAACGGTTCGTGTTTGCAAACAGCAGAAAGAGTGCTCCGGCACCACACTGCTGCGAGAGCACGCGGCTTCGCCCTACGTCTCATCCGAACGCGCTCAGGTGCAAAGGAGACGCGTTGAAGACCTCCGGAAGCTATGCCCTTCACAGCGTAGCATAAAGCAGCTCACGGCGAGTATAGACCTTTCTATGGCATATCACCCGGGAAAAAAATGCTGAGTCACTGAGCTGTGGACGCATGCGCAGGGTCTGATATTGCGCAGAGCAGAGCAACAGTGCATGCTCAGAAAGCGTCCACAGCCCAGCAGACAAAGATGGCAGCGCGCAGAAGGCAATTTTTGCAAAGGTCTAACTTCACGCCACGACACAGCCAGTGTTCGGGTTTCAAGTTGGGGCCATACGATCTGTGCTCCTTAGAGGAACGAAGGCTCGTGTTTTTGTAACAGCCAAAGCCGCGAACCATAGAGACTTCATTGAAGGTGGAAGAGGGGGCGGGCAGTTGAAGCTTCTATATTTCACCCTTTACCACTCCACCCAGCGCAGTCGCGGGGTAGGTTCATAGATAGGATGGGATGAATACAAGCTTCCTAGCGACTACTTCCCAGATTTCATTTCCACGTTTATCGAAGCAACACTTGTTTGCAACTTTCGTAGTGGGACAAAATAGTACTGCCAGTGGCAATGGCGCTAATGCCAAATCTAGCCGAAGAAATATTAACTGATACAAGCTCGTTCTCTTGAATCTGGCACATGTTGACAACCGGCAGTTCTTAATATTACTATTATTATTTTTTTTTTTTTTTTTTAAGCTTTGCGAAATTAAGTTTTGCATTTCGGAGAACTGGGAATCGAAGAAAAATAAACTCCGAGAACTGCGATAAACTCCGAATTTCGGTAATACATACACTCCGAAAAAGGCCCCCCAAATTTGGAGGAAAGTAAACTACGAGAGCGAGCTATCCCAGACTCCTGGCTTTGAGGCGTGCCCACCGAGGGCGTGCCTCTCTAGCGCGAGCTCTCGTTTGCGGAAGAATGTTTCAAAGCTGTGACCTGGTGCTCTCGTGCTTGCTGTATTTGCTGCAGTCTCAGTTTAATTAGTTTAATTAAGGGTGACGGGGTATTTGCGGCGAGAAGTTTGAGTATCGCCGCCTGGTGGCATTTTAGGGGCGAAGCTCCTTAGGCTCTAGCCTTGTCCGTCCGGCGTCCGTGCTCAAATCGATCTTGCTCGTGCTCGTGAGCTCACGAGCTCACGTGCTCACGTGATCGTGTAGGGCAAAAAAATGATGAAAAAAATGTTTGCGCAGTCGACAGGATTCGAACCTGTGCGGAGAGACCTCAATGGATTTCTAGTACATCGCCTGAACCACTCGGCCACGACTGCGGGACGAGTAGGGGGCTCTGAGATGTGGTAGTAACTCAAGAGCTGGAGTTACTGTCATGAATTAAACGTTGCATCTAGCCGCTCAACGTCTATACAGGAGAGGGCGCTGCGGTCAAATGCGTATATAATCGCGTTAAACTTTGCATGCTCAACGTTTATAGACGAGAGGGAGCTGCGGTCAAATGCTCAGATGCGTATATAACCACGTTCCATACCACACATTCTCTTTCTGACATGGATGAAAACGAACGAAAGGCTCGGCATGCTGCGGCTCAGCGTCTACGCAGACAAGCACCACCAGAGCTTCGCCCCAATCAACATCATTCACCACGTAGATGTGCGGTCAATTCTTTTTTTTTTTTCAGAACCCACAGTGAGGATACTTACTTTCTCTGCTGGTGCAAGCACGCGAAATGCCAAGCTTCTACGCACTATGGAGATAAAAAGAATAGCGTGGGTAGCACGTGCTCCACGGTGAGGAAAACAGAAGCGTCCCTAGCGAGTTTCTCACCGCGGAAAAGAGTATTCACCGGCGCCCCTAGCTGCGTCCGCAACGGATGAGTACGTGCCGACGGCGAGATTATACTGTTCTTTTGCAACGTGCATTACGCACCATCAAGGTCGTCTTAGCGTCCTACTAGTGTGAGCTCGTTCTGAGAATGCGCTCTAAACAGCGCTCTCAAATATGGCGTCCAGTGAATACCCCTATAGTGTACAGATTCGACCTCGTAAACACTGCAAAAATCTTCAGTCTTGTTATACAAGTGTACCGGGACTTCCCGATAGGTTGCGCCAGTGGGTTCTCTCGTCTAAAGTCCCTTGGCGCTTCGTTTTACACGTAACGATAACTAAACGAATGACGAAGCACATTCCGTGAGAAGAAAATGGCGTCATTCAGTCCGCTCTTCTGCTGTGCGCCACCATTCGCTTCCTAAAATCTGCACTGTTATGCAGTCAGCGCGCTTCAAAAAATGTCGCTACTTGTAAGAAGCTCTTTTCTAGGAACTTTACTCTCGCCGTGAGAGATCACAAGCCGTCGTAACGCAGTTTATCACGCTCAACATGAAACGAATTTTGATCGGGGATAAATTATTTTCGACTGGGATTTTACTCATCGCACATCGTTTAGTGGGTCAGAAAGAAAAGAGGGCAGAAAGTAAACAACCTGCATTTCGCCACACAAATTTAAAAATAGAGCGGACAATTCCGTGCCTCCTTTCCTTAGAAAGCCCTCCGCCTTTTCACTCTAATGCATCCGCGGTAACCGAAGCATGTCAGTCGAAACCAGCTCACGCATTGGACACGAGCACTGCGTCACTCGGACGTATGCGCTCCTAAACAATCAATCCGTCGACAAGGGGCCATTATCTGGACACTTGGCGACAAAGTCGGCGACAACTCTGGCGGCCGTGATTGGCCGACGCCGCATTTGACCTTGGCGCCGCTCAATCAGAGCCACCGGATTTCTCGCCGACTTCTTCGCCAAGTGTGCAGATTAGCGCCCAAGTATTTGGATTCGCGTTCGTGGCTGCAGTGAGTGCTCTGGCGGCACTTGCCATCACTTACGAAGCTGCGAATGGAAAGTTGCGCGGTGTGCTTAAAAAGCACGGTGGAAGCTTCGAGTGATCGATTCCGGTGAAATACTACGTCACGACCATAGGATTTCCAGTTTGGCTGTTGAGTTGACGATTAAAACGAGGCAGAAAGAAGTTGGAAAATCATTTCATGGTCCCTTTAAATCAGCGGGGCCTCCCTGGCCCCTCCAGTCCCGAAAAACGATCCTCTCAAACATCCCTTTAGATTTCAACCTAACGGCAGCACGACAGACACAGCGAAATCCCAGGCCGAACACGTTACGCAAAAATGTAACAAAAAAAAAAAAAAACGAAAGAAACCGACAAAAACGAACGTGCAAGTCACCACCGGTCAATAACCGATCGTTTCCATTCTCCAATTTTGTCCTGATTCCTTCTGCAAGAGAAGCGAACAACGATTGAAACGACGACCCAGCCCCCAATCTCCTTCCCACACGGGCATTGGGGCTCTAAAAATTTAAGTTGCCCTTTCCTTACCAACGGTACTTCTCCTTGCATATATGAACCTAGAAAGTACCCTTTCTCTCGTTTCCCCCCATAAAGGGACACAAAAAAGAACCAAACAAAGGAAACAATAACGCCGCAACCTACCGCGTTGAATCGCGGCCCTCACGTTGCCTCGTTCACGTTCTGCGCACTCAGAGGCGTTCTTACGCTTCGTTTGAGCTCTTACCATAAGCCCGTGCGGACACCACAAGTCACGCCAACCAATATGGAGAGCAATGAACGGATAACGTAATCACGCGTTGCTGCTCCCCTTCGGAAGTTCGCGTGGAGGCATTGAAGTAAATTAGGGACGATCGATGGTCGAGTGCGTTAACGCAGCGCCGCTGGGAGTACGTGTAGGGAAAGCTCGCGCTGCAGAGCCCAGAGAGATCATGGACTCGATCCCCGCCCCAGCCCGTTTTGATCCGGAAGAGCGTGGTACCGACGTGCGGTCGTGTGACCTTAGTGCGCGACGCACGTTAAAGATCCCCTAGGCTGAGAGTCGCACTGCACCAAATAAATATCTCATCAACACCGTAAACCAGTGTCGCCATACCTCAAAGGCAGACAAACTTTACAATGTGTAAACAACGAACGACTAATTTTTTTTTTTTTTTTTTTGACTGGATTTGGCGGTTTGTAGCGTGCGCTGCAGTACAGAAAAAGAGCATAGACGCTTTCAGGCATCTGTGCATGGGCGCCGCCATAAGCGACATTCAGTTTTTGTGTCCTCATATTCCGTTCGCTTCACTTTATTGTTGCGACAGCCGGACAGATTATTGCCACTTTAGGTGCAACTGTGTCCTTCTCCCCAGCACAGGCCTTTTGTGGAGGCTCGTCAACACCCGCTTCAGTGGCTCGGTATCTCGGTAAGACAAGAGAAGGTCGGCAATGGCGGCTGAATGTGGAGCGTGTTTTAAAGCGACTATAGAAGCAACTCTGCTCATCGGCTGTCCGTCGTAGCCACGCTCTCTTCCACCCAACGCCGTGGGCCCCCAACCTCTCTCCCTTCCCCTCCCCAGACCGGGGAACCCCAGAATCAAAATCCGCCAGATCCCCGTACGAACCCCAGCAGCCCCCCTCGGGAACCAAACTATCGCGTCGGAACCAGGCCTCCCGCATTCTTCGACCGAGCGAGCAAAGCAACAAACCAACACACACAGAAGCGCCGCAGGTCCAAGAAGACTCCCGAACCTTTTTTTTTCCGTTTTGTCCCCCAACGCTGGCACGCGCAACGTTACCCCCGGACGCGCCCTGATTGGCCGAGCGGCGTCACGTGCCGGGAACGGGGGTGATGTTGGTATGGCGGAATGCTGCCTAACCTCCGTTCACCCCCAAGCCGACAGTGCGGTGGAAGCTACGGACCCGCTGGACCAATCGTACGTGCATCTTCTGCCATGTGATCACGGTCTTGTCCATTCCCACGCGCGGAGAGAGGGGTCAGGCGATGAAAGAGAGGCCGTTCATTGGTCCGGCGACCCCGTAGCCCCTCACCGCACTGTCAGGTTAGGGGCGGACGTAATATGACGCGATGGCAACTCTGAGCGTTCCCGTTATATGCGACAGAGCCTCTCCGGGGAACGCCGTTCAGTCATTACGGGTCCAACAAGCGGTCAGGGTTCGGCGCCCGGCTCTGCGGCAGTCCAGACGCCGAGGAAGCGTCCCGTGGAGACAGCCTGGAGCCGGCAGTTCGAAGGAATTCCCCGGGGAAAAGAAGAAAGGGAAAATGAAATGGGGAAAGTGGTATACCTTCAGGATCGTTAGTTTATTCGTATATTATGGATGCTTCTGACCTCCCTTGGCGGGATGTGGAAAGAGGAAGGGGTGAGAAAGAAGTGCGGGGAAATTCATTCCAGCCCACGCTTTCCCAGCGCTTATCCCCCAGGTGAAAAGTGCCGAGTCACCAGTTGTGGCGATAACGCGTTACGAGCAACGGTGTTATCGGCAACCCCCTTCTTCTGTAACGTATATTAACACACCCGTTACTTTAAAAAAACTTCAACGGATAACGTACTTGCGTTACTTTTTCGAGTAAAGGGTAACGTGTAACTGCGTTACTTCTTACATCTTCCCATAGGTTTTAAAAAATGACACTTCCATTTTATTTTTTTTTTTTTTGGGGGGGGGGGGGGGGGGAGGGGGGTTCTTTGCAGTCATCCCACACACTTTCAAGATTTTTCCTCCCTTTTGCCCTCGCAAGACACTCCCACCTTCTTGAAATATGGAGCTTATGCATACCAGTAACGGCAAAACACTAAAACGTTTTTATTCATAAATGAAAAGTAACGCAGAAGTAGGGTGCGTTGCTCTTTCTTTTTTCCCCGCAACGATAGCGCGTTCCCTTTATTTTGAAGTAACGCGAGCGACGAATGACGCATTTCGTTGCTTCTCTTCCGTAATACCCACAGCATTTTCCGGATCACACAGCAATGTCGGCTAAAAGGTAAACAAGACAGCTCCACTGAAAAAAAAAAATAGAGAGTTAATGAAATCGCAGGGATTAAGTAAGACCCGTTCGAGCACTGCGCTAAGCCGCCGACTCTAGCGCAATGGTGCAGTCGAGAACCGAGTCGTTTTTGCCTGGGCGACGAAAGGGCGCCAGCGTCCAATCGGGGGAGCAAATGTGCTTACCCCGCGAGAAGCTCAACACGTGTCCTCGTGAAAGTTCCCTAACGAATTCCTCGCTTAAAAAGTTTAAATCCGGGGATTATCTGCGCCCGAGGGAGCCACGCAGCAGCTTCCCCTCCCTACTTCCCGCCGGTCTGAGTGGACGACTGCAAGGGATTCACCTCGTGTCCTCCCAAAGGGATTTTTTTTTTTTTTTTTTTTTTTTTGCGATGGAAGGGACAAGTACGGATGAATCGAAAGGGACAGTAAGGATAATCTGGTTTTAAGGAACACTGACAACAATAACAACACTTCCCCAGTTGTTCTTGTGCTGCTGCTGTTGTTGTTGTAATGAACATAATTTAACTCTTTTGTTTAAGCAAGCTGCACGTGCTTCTTTTTTTTTTTTGTCATAAAGAGATAACAGCGCTGCCAAATACGCACGCGAAAAATCGCAGCACTTTGTTATATCAAATTGTCAAACGTATTTCTTTTTTGACGCGAAAGGCGCGTAGCAGGAGCGAATGGATAGAAGAGGCTGAAAGAAACCAAACATTCGTCCACATCAGATTGTTTTCTTTTTCTCAGATAGAAAGTTTGTTTATTTCTAAATGCGAATTGAAACTGCATCGTCGTTCATATAGTTCGTTAGGATCAATATTTATCGCCTGTAAGCGACCTTGGAAACCAGTAAGTCAGAGGCAGTGCAGGCCGGTATAGTATATAGGAAATACGCGGCCACCGTCTGTGCCTCATTTCCTAAGTTTCACCAACCCAAGTTCAGCTTAAAAAAAACAAAAAAGAAAAAAAAACAAAAAAAAAAAACGTTTTTTACGAAACTTTCGCAAGGCGTACCAAATGTGCTGGTCCTCACGGCCGCACCCTCCACATCTCGGTGTAGTCGCTTATCTACCAAGACTTCCAACAAGAACGCCATTGGCCGTCACCATGGTCACGTAATTGCTTTCGCCGGCCAATGGCGGGTGCTGCCACTGGCGAAGGAGCCATGCCGCGGCGCTGATTGTTCGCTCGGTCTAGAGTTCCTGTATAGACCTTTTCTGCAAGTGCGCCGCCATCTTGAATTGACGTCACTTCCAGTATGGGCGAAAACATTGTTTTGCCTTTGCCACGCAAGTAGAAGGCATTTAGGAGATAAGCGTAACCGTCACCCATTCTCGTTTTGCCTCCCCTCTATTTTTTTACTATTTTCAGGTTGAAACGTTTAAGTATTTTTTCGTCGCCCATACCGGATACGCCTATTAGGTGGCTTGGGACGAGAGTACACAGAAAAGGTCTATAGGCATCCCTACGGCAGCAAGGGTTGCGCGTTCATCCCCGTAGCGCCGGCTTTCCTTCACGGCATTCGGAGTCTGCTCCTCACGTGTCTGAATTCGGCGAATAGCGGCGCCGCGCGTTCGAGACACATGGCGCGCTCAAAAGCAGGGAAACGTACGCCGGGGCTCCGCGCGCCGTCTACTTTCCTGCGCGACACTGGATCCAGCTCCTCACGTGATCGGATCTCGGCAAATAGCGGCGCGGCGGCACGTGGAAAACAGACGCGCAACTTTGGCTCCCGTGGGGAGCATAAACAGGAACTCTAGCGCGGTCGTAACGCTTTGGCGTCTCATTTTAGTGCCTCGCGTTTATGTCTTCCGTTTTCAACAAGTGCAGGCTGGTTCACACAGCCCCGTTTTCTAGCGTTACGTCACGCTACGAGAACTTACGTCTAGTTACGACGAAAGTCACCGAGACGCCAGTACTTCGTATGAAGCATCGCAACTATAGTTAGAGAAGCAACTTCGCACGCCACATTCGAAGCACGGATGCCCCGGTGATTTATAACGTAACGTAAAAAAAAAAAAAAAAAACGTAACCCAACGTGCCTGCGTGAACCAGCCTTTAGACTCGCCAGATACGTACTCTAGGTTAAAATCAATACAAACAAAATATTCGCATCGATTTCCTCTCCGTAGGAACACCAAGAAAGACCCATGGAGACACTACCAAGTAACGGTTGCACAAGTTCACCTTTCTTTTTTTTTGTCGCTTTTTGTCTTTCTTTTAGACAGCAGAATGCGTTACCGTGCTTCCACGTCCAAGCACGTTATTCGAGTCATCGAATCAAATAACTTTAGATCGGGAACAATCGCGACTGTAATCAATTACTATTTGAACGGTAACGCGCGCAAAACCAAAACGTATAGCTAGTAAAAAAAAAAAAGTGAACGAAGGAAGCATCTGCCGGTGATGGTGGCCGAGGAAATAAACGACGCCGAACGAAGCGCACAGTAAAACAACGCGAACTAGAAAAAAAAATAAAAAAAAAAGAGGGACACATTTGGGGAACAGTACGACGAGAACCAAACGGGGGTAATCTTTTTGTCGTCGAGACGATAGCGACAATGCCGACAGATTAATGTCTTTGCGATGTCGCGCCAGCGCATTAGGACGTTTGACGTAACTCTTCCGCCCACGTGCGTCCCCTTGCACTCCATTCAGCCCCGAGCTGACAGTGCGGTGGGCTCTCTGGACCAACCAACCGCCCGTCTTCCATCAGGCGACCCTGCTCCCCGCGCGCGGGTATGGGCCGGAGGAACGTGATCACGGGACAAACGAGAGGCGTAGGATTGGTCCGGTCTGCGCGTAGCTTCCAACGTACTCTGAGCTTAAGGGTGAAGAGGAGTACAAGCACGATCCTGACCGCAACTGTAACCTATGCGTCCGAGCAGCCGGAACACTAGAAAATAAAACACGCACAAGAAAAGACGGCCCTTATACCGTGGCAACTAATGGCGCAACGTCGAATCGCCATCAATAACGGTCCAAAAATTACACGCTCCGTCGAGATTGTTCTCTGGTTCTTTCCAAAATGCCGGAAAGGGTTTAGAGGGAAGGAGAGAAACGTGAAAATACAACTAAAAAAGGACAGGAGGTGGTTTGTGTGCTGTTGCTTTTCTGCACTCGGAGAGGCAATTTTATAGCCCAAGATTAAACGCTGAGAGGTCGTCGCATATACCCGACTTCTGGTCACATTTTCTTACGGCGCTACCAAAGACAAGGGCGCGAGAGCGCATGACCTCAGGAAATGACTTGTTGGTATGGATACTCACGAGAAGCGAGCCAATTCTGAAAGGACTTCTGAGAAGGTATCTATGCGTGCCTCAAGTCGACCACTTGCACGGCATGCAATTGGCCCAACAATCAATAAGAAAGCTTTTTTTTAGCACGGAAACCCGCAGTAGAGACCCCGCTGCTCACAGCTTCGCCCCAGTCATTCTTTTTCGGTCACGTGCGATTACAGCACAGAACAGGGAATATCTAAGAAGCAATAAGCCGTCTATTGCGCGCGAATAGAGAGTAAAGACCGGTTCACACACTTGGGACTACGTAGGACCGTGTGCCTTGAAACCTCTTAACATCTCTTACGACGAGAGAACATACTGGCACCACCTATCGGGCAGCCGTGGGAAACTTGGCATTTCGGTGTAATTCCTCCTCTTTTTTTCTTTTCTTTCGCTTATAACTTTTTTTTTTTATATTGAGAGATTTGTGACGCTATATCCATAACTATCATAAATAGTACGTTTATTCCATCCCGCATATGTCTTAAAAGCCCTACTCTGGTGAGATGCAGTTCAAGGTTCACCCTCCCAGATGGCGCCACGGTGCCGGTGTGTTGTTCTCTCGTCGCAAGAGGTCACAAGAACTCGGTCGTAATCAAACGCAGATCCGTGAACTCGCCTTAGCGGTATAAACATATATATAGTAACCTTTCTTGTTTTGGTTTTGTTAAAACCCGCAGGCACGACGGACCAGCCTAGCGCCGCCAAAGCAACGTGATTGGGGAGTAAGATACCCCCGGACGGGCGTACCGCATACACGACGGACGACGGCGGACGCTACCGAGCCCTCACAGCCAATCCAGCACTACTAAAAACGCAGTACCGAACTACGCGCCCCGCCCGTCGCTGCGCTTTCCTTCCGAAGATCAGGTGAGACTCGAGCGGAACCCGATTGGCCACGATGGTCAGTAGCGTCCATTGCGGTCCATCGTAAACAATAGAGCCTTTCAGAAGTCTGGGCCACCGCCTGTCCGCCATTGCCCCGATCGCGTGCTGTCAGCACGTATTAGACACGAGGCCTGCGTGAGCGTTCGGCATGAGCTCGGTTCAGCTCGTATTGGAAACGAGCGTGACGTCAGTGTTCGGAGAAGACTCGGATCCAATCACGCGCTTCGTGTCCAAGCAATGGCGACCGTCGATGTTGCCGATGGACTTTTGAAAAGGGTTTATTCGTTTCACCTTACGATGTGGACCGCGAGGACGCGAGGAGAGCTATCGAAGGCAATCCGGTGCAGCGTAAGCGTCACGTGGCCTGCGGGAGGGACTCACCGACGCGCGGAGCGCGCTGTCACGTGATATATTCACGCGCTTACTCGCCGGGATGGCTCGATATTTGCGTCCGCAACCATTCATCGTGAGGTAAAATAGAATAGAGTCTAAAAACGGGATACGCGTCTTAGAAACGGACACGCAAAGCAGATTACGAGTTGAACACAAAAATGAAAGTGGAGTGAAAAAAAGAAAAAAGATTGGCATAAATATTACAGAGACACAGAGAAGTTTAGACTTGAGAGGTGGAAGCGGGAAGAAGCCTACGGTTGCGTCGCCAAATGCCAAAGACGGCTCATGGTCCTTGTCATGCGAACGGGAATTCGAATAACGCCAGGGACAACCACGATAAAAAAAAGGAACACCAAACGAATACTTTCTCAAAGGAGGGATCGCAACTGCGCAGTAAGTTCGAAGGGAAATCTAAAAGCAAAGGCAAGAAGAAAAGAAACGCCATCGGAGAAAGAAAACATATATTTCAAGACGAGGGAGTCTGGATATCGATTTTCGGGGAAAAAGGTAACAAAACAAGAAAAAAAAAAAATATATATATATATATATATATATATATATATATATATATATATCCTATGAAAAAAAAAAAAGTAAGAAGAACGGGATCGTGCAACGAACCGACTGTAGACGGAACTATGCGTCCCCGGTAGTAAACAAAGCGGACGGAATAACTTTTGACAGCGAAAGCGCATAGACTTTGCGGAATGATTGACTACCGCCAATAAAAGTCACACAGTTGCGCAGCGACGGAGGAGGCTGTGGTTTATCGTGCAGAAGTCCCTCAACGAGTGCGATACGCTCTCCTGTCAAACGGAACGTATGTTGTAGCTGCCGCAGTCAGTCCCAGTATAGCACCTGTACATGGCCCCGAAACTCTTGCGCTACCTGGAGTACAATAGAGGAGGTAACTTAATCGCCGGGAGAACGTACTCGTGTTTATGAGTTCAGCCTGGAATATTAATTGGCACCCCGAAAGAAAAGATAAAAATAAGTACGTCTTAATCATAGATCCGATAGCTTTGGGTGGGGCCGCCAGAACGTGTTGCGAACGAGCTGGGCACACCAAGACCTCCTATATAAGAAAGCCCAAATGCTGATTTTTCCTGCGTCTCTAAAGGCTACCATCTTAGGCCACAGATTGGACACGACTACGGCGTCAGGGTTCGGAGTTGTGTTATCACCGACTGAACACGAGTTTCAGCCGAACGCTTTCCCCGTAGTCGTGTTCAATGTGTGATCGGGTGGCTTTCTTTAGTGACGCGGGAAAATTCAGCACTTGGCGGGGTTTCTTATATGGAAGGTCTTGGACCATAGCCTACTGACAACGCCTGGCGGATCGCCATGAGAAGCGGCCTAATGAAAATGAAATGAAAAAAGATGGAGCGGCAGACAACGGATGAGAGGAGAGCCACGTGACTGGCGCCCCGCTGCGGCGAGACGCCGAAACACACTTCTCCCGAGCGAACAACTGTGTTTCGGGTCATCGCCGCTTCAAAAGCTGTGCGCTGACGTCTAGGTTCAACGAGAAATGGCTCTTTGATGCTCTGTGCTACCAGATCTGCGCGCTCCAAATCTGCGACGGGGCACTCTATGGCTCTGTCGTCGAACTGCCAGGCTTTGTGAGCACAGAGGATGCTATGGTTGGACACATGCTACCTGCTTGACGTCACGAGACGTCATGAGGTCACGTGACTGTGACGTTACACGACGTCACGGTATCATCTGACGTCGCGGCGTCCCGTGATATCATGACGTTACGTGGTATCATGACACAAAGTGACACTGCGGCTTCACATGATACCTTGAAATAGCCCCTAGCTGTGGCGCTATATTGCTATACCTTGACCTGTGCGTCGGTCGCACGTAACGCTGCAGATTAACGTATCGCTTCTTTTTTTTTTTCATGAAACACAGCGCCATAATAGATCATTCTTTAAAAAAAAAAAGGTTGGTCTTCCCAATAGGAGCTTTGAAAAAAAAAAACTCGGCAACAAAAACAAACAAAAAAAGAAAAAAAGAAAAGCGGGATAATTTAGGGAGGATTTCAAAAGAAGGAAACATTTCAGGAATGAAGCGGGGGTGCAAGGGGAGAAAGTGGTGACAGCACGGAGAAAACCACTGCGGAAAATAGAGAGAGAGAAGAGGGGAAAAGAGGCTGAGGTTGTGTGTCTGTGAGAGAGGGGGAAATCGATTTCTAATTCGCTGCTCCGAATCACAACCCCACTACCCTGCCTCAGACGAAAACCGATCCTTCCCAATCCGCCGCCACCGGACTGCTCGGTCGTGTCCACGTTGTCAGACCAATTTTCGTCCTTTGCCATTCTTTCCCCAACTGCTCTTCCCGCTCTCCTCTTCCTTTTACCAATGTTACATCCAGACATTGAAAAAAAGTTAAAAAAATAAGGCTTGGAAGGACTTCTAGAAATTAAGGTGTTTACAGTTACGGGTGAGAAAAAAGAAAGCACCGGAACCGAAGGTTTAGGGAGAAATTAAGGAGAGAAAGAAAAAGGTGGGAAAAAGAGGTATCCAGAATCACGCAGCCGACACGTGACTCCTCGTACAATTAAGGATAGGTACTACCTTAAGAACATAGTAAAAAAAAAAAAAAGAAACAGACAAAGGAATGCAGCAGGTCAGGGAGGGGATGAGGTGAGGAAAGGAATCCGAGCCAACGCAATCCAAACGAAAGAAAAATACGAAATAAGACGGAAAATGAGGAGTTTCGGATCTCCCCAGTACAAACAAAAAGTGACAAAACTGGAAACGCAATTAAGATGAAAAGAAACTTTGAGAGCGAGCAATGGAAAGAGTAGGGAGAGGAAAAAAGCTTGTTCGCTTGATTTTCTTTCTTTTTTGTCTTTTGTCTTCTTTTTTTTTATGTTGTTTTGTTTCTTTCCCGGAGCGACTCCAGCAATATAACTGCTGAGTGCAGCGGGAACTCCTCGGAATTCGGTGTTCTGTTACGCTTTATTAGACTCGGAGGAGGGAAAGGGAAAGAAAGAAATAGAGTGGTGCTGTTGCATAAAGCAACCAGACGGAGAGAGAGAGAAAGAAATAGGGGGAGAGACAAAGAGAGAATGAGACAGATATAGAGAGAGTGGGAGAGGGGAAGGAAAGGGTAGAGTCGTAAAAGATGCAGCAGGACGGAAGAAGGAAACATTACGACGTTCTCCTTGTCTCACGAAACGAAGAAGGCGCAATAAATAAAAGAAACGTTTGGAGCGACCCCTATTTCCCAGAAGTGGACAACACATACGACTCCGTCTGGAGTATATATAATAAAAAAAAGGGGAAAAAGAGAGAGGGGGAAAGGGGAGACGGAGAACTGGAAGTAAGAGAGTCGTTGCATGCATTAGAAACGCTCGTGTGCGTAAATGGGTTCGGCAGTCGTAAGCAGAAAAAGAAAAATGGCGTAGTCTTACAGGCGATTACATTTACTACGTCACCGGAGATCCGTCGGAGTGACAAATTCTCGTAACAGGGCTTTTTCTCGGAGGCGGTGTCTTTGTGCTTTGATGTCAGGCTCGTCAATTTCGTTGGCAGTGCACGATGTTACGCGAAACAGCGTTGCAAGGGAAAAAAAGCCTTTCCATGAACGCGTTTTTTTTTTTTTGTTTTTTTTTTTTTTCGTAAGGAAGTTGAGGGAAATGTTTACTATACCTGGTATTGGTGGAATTAGAAAGGGAGCTCGCTTTAATTTTTCGGGAAAGGCAAGTAAAGCGGTGTTCTCTATGTTACACATAATTATATACGGTGTGCTCCACATAACTTTAACCGAAGTTTTAAAATATTTTGGTGAATCTTAGAAAGACGAAAGCGAAGCAATAAGCTTGTTCAACGATTAAACGAAGTTATTTGTATTTTGTATAGCTTATTTTGTATTTTGCCCAATGAACTAAATAATTACGATTAATGAATTATATTTTGAAATATTCAATTTAAACCAAAAGTTCCAATGACAAAGTTTTAGAGCACCATCAGAAACATCCAATTTAGCGGTTTTTGCCAAGCAATCTCTAACACTGCTCGATTTTCCGGGCTTAGAAAAAAGTGCGGAAATCACGAAAACGACACGAAAAAAACGCAAATCTGTCCACCTTGTAAACAGTTCTCCATTCAACATGCGGGCCTAGTCTATTGAAGCCACGGCTCAAAGCGCTGTAATACAAAACGCGCAAACGCAAAATCCGGTCTTTTTTTTTTTTTTTGTAATTTGGAGACTGCTCTTAAAGGAGCAATGCAACAATTTTTGTACTTTGCACAAATACCGCGTAAAACAGATCCCTAACGTTAATGACCTATGAAACACGCGTTCGTTTTTCACCTCACGCAATAGAAGTCCCAGAAAAAAATTTAAGAAAAACGAGCAGCATTCACCCCCTCAACTCGCAGCCAGAACAAGCGGCCACGTGATCTGGAGCCGATTATATGCCGCCAATGTTGATCACAGCCACGCGCTGGGGTTGGCAAAGCGCAGGACACGCGCTGAGTTCCAGACATTGTTATGGCTCGGCTATTGTCGTCGTTGCAGCGATTGGACACGGGTTACAACCCGAATGCTCCTCGAGATAGCAATTGTCACGAGCCCAAGTCGAGTGCCCACGCAATGCTCGGGTCCAATCTATGAGCCGCATTCAAATATCGTCACTTGGGTGTACTGCGATCCCCGAGTTACGTCATCGAATTTTGCGAAGGAGAGATTGAATGAAAATGATCGCTTTTGTCCTTGAAATTACACCGCAACAAAGAAGTTTCTTGGCCAGTGGCGTTGCGTGTGAGTATCCTTGAGTCCCAGGTGTGCCAGTAAGCTCGTGTAGAGAGAAAAACATTCCAATTGAATATCGTTGCACAGCTCCTTTAAGAAGAAGAAGAAGAAGGTAAGGGCAGGAGGAGAAAACAGAGAGGTTAACCAAGGCGGCCTGCCTCGGTTGGCTACTCTGAGTTGGGGAAGGGGATGAGGGGATAAAAGAAGGAGGAAAGAAAAAGTAGAGGAGGATAAAGGTAACACACTAGCACTCACGTTAACACTGTGAGGGAAGAATCAATAATTAAGAAAATACCGCAGTTTCCAATATGACAATAAAAACTAAGAGACTGAAAGTGCGTGCTGGATTGTCACCAATGTTCACCCAAAACACTCGAGTTTTTGTACGCGCCAGCGCGAAGTCCAGTTGCGCACGTGTACACTTACAGGAATTATAAAATGGATAGCCCTCTATACGACAACAAATAATGAACACTAGATAAGTTTTTACAAACAGAACTCGAGGCGAGTTGCTGATAAAAATCGCAGAAGGGCTTTTGCGGCCTTCTCCTCTTTAAGTGGTGAGTCCCAGGCCCCTAGTATTTTGGACGTAGTAAATGGCCGGTCGTCTAGATGTGAAAGAATCCTCTTTAGGAGTTCCCTTTCTGCATCGTAAAGTGCACATTCACATAATAAATGAGATATAGTTTCCACACAATCACATCCTGGACAGTTCGGAGTGTGTGTTTTTCCGATTCGGTGCAGAAATTCCTGTGTGTAGGAAACGCCCAGACGTAATCGGTGTATAACAGCTTCCGTTCGCTTGGGTAAATTACGTGACACACGGTATGTTAGGTCAGGATCCAGTAGATATAGAGGAGGGTAATGGTGTGCAGAGCTCTTCCAGAGACTTTGTGTTGCATTTCGAGCATGGAGATTTATCCATGAAGTGACGTCGCTTCTGGAGTAGGGTATTTCGACGTTGGGGAATAAGGTATGGGCGGAAGTCGCAGCTCCATCCGCAGCTTCATTTCCAGGTATCTTGCAGTGTCCAGGAATCCACTGGAACTCAACAGAGTGTCTTCTATCAATACATTTCTGAAGATGGCATAAAAGTTTGAAAATAATTTGTCCATTTTCACTTCGTCGCAGATATGTGCAGATGCTTTGGAGTGCAGGCTTAGAATCTGTAAACACCGTCCATGCCTGAGGTGGCTTTGTCAATATAAATCGAAGGGCTTGATGTAGGCCTACAAGTTCAGCCGCTGTTGAAGATGTCTTGTGGCTAAGCTTGAATTTTCTTGTTGTGGCATACGATGGAATCACAATGCTTGCGGTAGAACTATTTTTGACACATGATCCGTCCGTATATATGTGAGTTTTTGACGCGTGTAAACAGGCAATGGTGGATAAAGTGAGTTGTTTAAGTACTATCAATGGTGTATTTGATTTCTTCTTGATGCCTTGAATGTCAAGTTCAACAACGGGGAGAGGGAGTCTCCATGGAGGTATAGTTGGAAAAGTAAACGAGTTTATATCATCAGGGATGTATTGCTCCATTTTTGATAGTGCCATCGAATATTCTGAGTGAGGTCGCTTAAAAGTAAGATCAGCCAGTAAGTGATGACTATGATTAGTAGTATGTCTCAGATGAACTCTCAATGTTTCCTGCATCATTAGTATTTCTACAGGTGTGGCGCGTGCTTCGGCAACTGTGCCCAGAGTCGAGGCACAAGCTGGTAGGCCCAAACAGCCACGGAGGCCACGTGCTTGAACTGCTCTGAGAGCTTTGATGTTGGTTTGACACGTGCCATGTAAAATGGGAGCGCTATATCGAAGTAAGCCGACAAATAAGGCCACGTATATCTGTAATAGGGATCTTACTGTCGCGCCCCACGTGGTTCCACCGATGAAGCGGGCAAGGACACTAAAACTGGCAAGCTTTTTGCGCAAGTACAAAATATGAGGTGACCAGGTCAGACCCCTATCGATTGTTACTCCAAGAAATGTGTGGCATTTAACGTACGGTATTGTTCGTTTGCCTATCTTAAGTGGGTATTTATCCATTCTTCGGCGGGTGAAAGCAATAGCTGCTGATTTGTCAATGGAAATTTCAAGTCCACGGGTATTAAGATAAGTTGTCATTTTCTTTAGTGTAGACTGAACCCTTGCCTTTGCTTGAACTCGCGTAGATCCAGAAGCCCATATACAGATATCATCGGCGTAGAAAGATGCCTGGATGGTTGGGGGCAGTATTTTGGCGAGACGAATGAGAGCGATGTTAAATAATATAGGACTGAGGACGCCCCCCTGAGGGACACCACGGGTCACCGGATATGAAGGCGTATTTCCTTCTTTTGTAGACATAAAAATTGATCTTCCTGTGAGGTAGCTTCTTATCCACCTATATAAGTGTCCCCCAATCCCAATTTCGCTGAGAGCCTGAAATATCGCTTCGTGAGTGACATTATCGAATGCTCCTTTGATGTCTAAGAAAGCCGCTATTGTGAATTTACGATGTGCTCGCTCCTGTTGTATGTAAGTTACAAGGTCAAGGACTCCATCGATAGAGCTCCTTCCTCGACGGAAGCCTTGCATGATTTCTGGATATATCCCTTGCTGTTCAAGATACCAATCTAGACGGCGGTGAATCATTTTTTCCATGATTTTTCCAATGCAACTCGCGAGCGCGACAGGACGGTACGAAGTTAATTGAAGTGGCGATTTACCCGGTTTGAGAAGTGGCACAATCCTTGCCTCTTTCCACGAGCCAGGAACATTTTCATTGATCCATGAAGAGTTGAATATATTCAAAAGAAGCTTTCGCGCGTCCTTCCCCATATGTATCAAATAACTGTACTGGATGCCGTCAGGTCCCGGAGAGGTGTGAGGTTTCACTGAAGACAGTGCAGCATCGAGTTCGCTCATTGTGAAAAGGTCGTTCATAGCCTCTTCACGAAGTACTGGTTCGACTGTGATGCGAGATGGAGATTGGCTCGAAAGGGTTGTGTATGTTGTCAACAAAATGCAGTACTGGCTTGCCACCTCTTTCTCTGAACAATTTCTTGAAAGCGCCAGAGAGCGAAATGGGTGCAGTTGCGAAGGAGAAGATTTGAGACCTCGTGAGATCTTCCATATTTTACATAATGGCTTTCTGGGATCTATATTTTCCCAGAGCGTCCTCCAGCAATGTCGAGCTAGCTTCTTAAAATGACGACAGATTTTCTTTTGCACTCTGCGCAATTCGCGGAGATCTTTGATGTCTTTAGTTTTTCTGGATCGTCGTTCTGCCCTCCGACGTATAGCGCGGAGGCGCTCGTATTCTGCGTCAATTGTTTTTTGCGTGGACGGGACGTTAAAATCACGTGTTGCTTTTTCTGCACAAGATACAATGACCTTTTCAAATCGAGATAGTTCAGTAACATTTTTGCATTCGTTCGTCATTGCTTCTTCGAACATATGCCAGTTGGTACGTCGTAGGAAGTTTGTTTTTCGTACATTGGTGAACCCATTAATTATTGTGTATGTGGGTACGTGGTCACTACCACGAGTTTCAATGTCTGCAAACCATGTTGTTTGCGATGTTAGTGCTGCCGAAACAAATGTTAAGTCGAGGCAGCTGCTACCTTCCGTTCCGTAGAAATACGTCGGGGTTCCGTCATTAATGGTAGATAAGTGGTAATCGTCGGCTAATTCTGCCAAGTGCCTTCCACGCAGGTTTGTCCGAATGCTCCCCCATATTGGATGATGGGCATTAAAATCACCTGTTAGAATAAATGGCGGTGGCATTGTATTTAGGATAGACTCCAAATGCTGCCTGTCAAATAAGGTCTTTGGTGGTATATATGCTGCGATTGTTGTGAACTTCATTTTCCCATTTGAGATCGTCGCGCAAACATATTCGTTGGTCGGGTGGGTTGAAACGACGTGTGCGGTATATGTAAGATCTCTTCGAATGAACATTGTCACGCGACTTGCACTATTAGTGCATGATGAGTCAAATTTTTCGTACCGTGATAATTGAATGTCTTTAGGTATGTTTGATTCACAGATTACAATGATGGGGAAGCTATATTTATAAACGAGTTGTCTGAAATCAGAAAGTCGTGATCGCAAACCTCTTGCGTTCCATTGTATGATAGAGGCTTTCTTGTAATGTTCATCCATTGTACTGACGTACGCTATTTGTGATAGCGGTGATCGCTAATGGGAATTATCAATCGCTCCATAGTAAGCAGAGCCTCTACTTCTGGAATGTTGTTTGCCCCAGGGTATTCTTGTATGATAGCTTTTAACGCCACAAATAACATGGGTAGGAGTACCTGCGCAAGATCTTTTTGTTTTCGTGGATGCTGTGACTGGTTTGACATTGGGTATGTTGCTGGTGTTCCAGCGGGAGGCGCTTGAGTTTTCCGAGATCGACGAGGTGCTGGTATGGGTGTTGGCATTGTCGACCGCCCTGGACGCTCCTCCAAGGGAAGAAAGTCGTCCTCTTCTGTATTTCTTTGATCTTTTTGAACCTTGCGAGGACGCTTCAGGATCTCACTGTAGGTTTTCTTTGTAGGTGCTCCTCCGTTGGAATGTTCTGGTCGTGCTTGGCGGCGAACAACTTGTGGATTTGGTGACGGAGCTCGACGCCTTGTTTGCCTTCCGTTGATGATAGAGCGTTGTTTTGCAGCAGTGGCGGCCTTTTTTCGCGGACATCCGGAATATGTGGATGTATGGTTGCCGCTGCAGTTGGCACATTTTGGTTCTTTTCTGGAGCTACACTCCTTGTGGCTGTGTGGTCCTGCACACACCTTGCAACGACGCTCTCCTCTACAGTTCCTGGCGAGATGTCCATATCTTTGGCAGTTGAAGCACTGAACTGCCTGTCCAAAGTATTCTTCAACGGGATGGCTTGTGAATCCGAGGTAGATGCGCTGAGGCATGGCTCGGTCCGTCCGAAATGTGAGGACGACTGTAGTTGAAGGGTGTTGTTCCACAATTCCGTCGTCCTGGCGTCGGTAGGCCACTTGACGTTGAACAGACGTGACTCCAAAGTCTTTTAAATAATCCAAGAGCTCATCGTTGCTGTATTCGAGTGGCACATGTTTTACTTTTCCATAGTTCCTGGAATATGTCTCCGGAATATGAGCAGTTACCTGAATCTCTCCGAGAGAGGTGACTGCGAGAAGCTTGTTTGCCGAGTCCAGGGATGAAACATTTACGGAGAGATTGCCTTCTTTGTTGATTTTGTGCGAGACAATCTTTTCTTGTGTGACCGCTATGATCTCGTTGGCAAGTACGTTTGGGTTTACACGCCAGAAGGACGTGTTTGGTGTTGTCGGCTTGAAGACTACGGGAATTCCTGTTGCCCGGTTTTTTCGGTATGTCACGACTGTGTACGGTTCGTCATTGTCGGTCTCATCGGTTATGTCCCTCAATGAATATAATGAGGTGTTATCCTCGCCTTGGTCCCTCTCGACATCGGCGGTACGGATTCGTTTGGATGGGATGTTCTCGTCCGATACTGTTCCACTTATTTCTTGAACAACCAATTGAGGAGGGTGAAGCAGCGGGCGTCCATCCTCCTGTTGGCCATTGGAATGTATGTGGTCGCTTATGGCGTCCATCTTGTCAGACAGATTGGGCGTCAAACGCTTTCTGCTACTCACAGAAGAGGTTGGCCCTCCATTTGCGGTCGGCGGGCTGTCGCCGAGCAGAATTGTTGATGGTAGATGGTTTCCGTTCGAGATGAAAAATTGAATTAACTGGCCTAAAGCGTTTGGTTCTAGAAGGAGCGAAAAATCGAGCTTCTTGCTCTGAACACTTCTTCTTCCTTTCTCTCCAGCTCCTTTAAAGCCCATAAAGAAAGAACCATATTAAGGTTTCTTCATAAAAACCACTCAATTGGATATTTCTAAGGACGCTCTACAGCCTTGCCACTACTGGAACGTTCTCTCTAAATTGAGCATTTCAGAAGTTCATGAACTATATTATTAATTAGTTAGGGTGGCGATGCGGGCTAGTTGGTTCAGGCTTAGTGGATTCGGCACATCGCACAAGAAACGAAGACTAAGTATAAAAGGGTGTACACAGGACAAGCGCTTGTCCTGTGTACACCCTTCTACTTTGTCTTCCTTTCTTGTGCGCTGTATCGAATCTATTTTTTTAGCTAATTCACAAAAATGCAAAAAAAAAAAAGAAAGCTCGATTTGTTTTGAGCAATGAGCAAACTTATTTCTTTGGTTTCGTCTATCAGAAATGCCCCAAATTAAGTTTAGTTTTCTTAAACGTTGGCTAAAGTTACGTGGAACACCATGTATAGCACTGTGGAATAGCGCATGTGCAATTACACACGCACACACACACACACACACACACACACACACACACACACACACACACACACACATATATATATATATATATATATAGAGAGAGAGAGAGAGAGAGAGGGAGAGAGATATTGTCCAGTGCATGCAAACATAATATTAAGCAAAAGAAGCTGGAAGTAGCCTAACAGTTTAAATAGCCCGACGTTTCGTGGCCTGCTCGGTCGCTCGTTCATGGGTGACGTTTTTATTTTTTTATTTTTATTCATGGAGTCAAAAAGAAACCAGAGAAATTAGCCGCGGGAGGAATCTCCCGACTGGCTACTCTGGGTAAGGGTGGGGAAGAGAGGTCAAAAGATCTGAGGAAAACCTGACCCTGAACCGATCAACCTGAACCGGTCGATCGGTACCCTCCCAAACAGTTCTACTCCGGACTGCGAAGAGTCACAAAAAGAAGAAGACGATGTGAATGGCAGCGACAAGGAGAACAAGAGAAAAACCAGCACCCAGCCAAATAAGCCACCCGTGCACAAGCGACCGAGCATTTAGAGAGTTGCTTAGAGTACTTCCAGCTTCTTGTGTTAATACTTACCTAACCAGGCAGATTTTGCGGAAATGTTTACTTTTCAATCATAATATTTGTCTAAAAAGTTTTCTGGCATTTTGTTAAAATTGTATTTGTGAGCGATATTATTTCTCTCGTCATCCCAATTTATTTATTTTGAGTTTTTTTTTAGCCAGATTTGCAATCTAAGAATAAAAAAAGACTATATTTAGTTAGATGATATATTGATCTTCCTTTCCCGAAATGAGTTGAGTCCGTAACAAAGGAAACCGACCTAATCATTCTTGAACTTATTTGCATACGTAACACAGGAGAGCAACCACAATTCTTAAAGAAAATGCACATTTAGGACGTCCTCTGTCACGTGGCTGACCCTGGTTGCCTTCACAGATGGCAGAAACCTAATCAGCACTGTGGAAATATTGCGCCTACAACTGCAGAAAGTACTCAATATTCTGCCTCGTCCCGTCAGCATACGTTTAGCACACAGCCCGAGTATTTATACACACGGCCATGTAAAGTCGTCAGCATATTGCATTAAAAAAAAAAAAAAAAGATCTTAAAAGAAAAGTAAAACAAAAAGCGCCGAGCATATTCCGAGAGCCCAAGTTTCTCCTCTCGAGTATTGGTTCGTAACCCGCCTTCCCGAATTCAATTTATTTGCCTCCCCTCCAGCTCATATGAGGAAACTTGGCGTTCCTAATAAAGACTCTCGGCCTCCACGGGCTCCCCTACCCGCTGAGTAATTTTTCGACAGCACCAATCATCCTCATCTCAGCCACCCTAGGCATCAACGAGAAAAAAAACGCGGTAACGACAAAGAAAGGCTAGAGCAGCCAGAAAGTAAGACACAGTACTCTGACATTAGAAACACCGGAAACGCTTACGTGTAGAGTGTCACGTCTCGTTAATCTAAACCCCCTAAAAAGAAAAAAAAAAAAACCTAAAAAGAAAAAAAAAAAAGAAGAAAAACTACTATGTGAGTTGTTTGTAATAACGAGAGAAAAAAAAGGCATGCATTATCCCAGTTCATCCACGAGAATTGCATCTGCATAGCAGAGTATCCAGATTATCGGTGTTCGCATTAAGGAAACGTTCACGGTATGTACACACTCGCGCAAAATAAGCTGGTTTATTCTAACAGTACACGTCCGCGCACGCACAGCGTTCTTTCTTCTCTCGTCTAAGAAAAAAAAAAAAAAAAAAAAAAGACTCGAAGGATACACATCAGAGCCGCGATCCCGCAAAAGGAACACATTGGCGAATTTATATGCATCGACGCATGTAAGTTCCATACATCAAGTTTCATCGACGCGCCTTGCCGGGGAGCCCCCGACAAGTGTGGCCAAGAAAGTCAGAAAGGCGCGTACAAGGGCAGTTTTACGCACCTGCAAAAAAGTGTCGTCGAAGTCAGAACAAAAGAAGGAAAAAAAATAAAGAAGCAAAAACGAGAATCCTATCAACAGCGATGCACAATGAAGCATTCCCTAAAATGAAATACAAAAACAAAAAAGATGAAAAGTAAATAGTCAGAATGGGAGACAGAGAAGGAGATATAGAGAGAAGAAAGTATTGCTGTACAAAGGCGGCGTGGCGGGAGGCTCTCAGTTAATAAAAAGCCGACGCCGTGAAAAACGAGCTTCCGCTTCTGGGATCTCCGTACAACACCTCGACCAAAAAGATACACGACGAGAAATATACGCAGCCAAAAAAAACAAAAAAATAAAAAGATACATTACCAAACAAAAGAAAAAATTTAAGAAAGGCTCGCAAGTAAGAGAGCAACCAAAAATAATATTATTAAAAAAGTTTTTTTCCGCACCCTCGCGCAGCCCTTTTTTTCCCCACTCAACGCATGAGCTCGTCAGCCCACCCACACGCGCGCAGAAACAGAAATAACAAAAGAAGGAACAGACAACATAAAAACGGGATCACACTGGAAACCATCGATGCCGATATCCCTACCTTCTCGCCTTTTTTCCCCTCTTTTTTTTTTTCCCTTTTTCTTAAATTTTTATGTTAGGTGCTTGCAGACATTATCGCTCCCAAAAACTCTTCGATCGTTGCACGCACGAGTACTGACTGCACACACTGCGATATCTGCCGCGCTCTTCTCAATATTTTTTTTTTTGTCCACACTTGAGACGGTTTTTCTGAATTCGTATTTATTACGCCCTCAAAAACTTTGTCTCCTGCTCCAAATGACGGTACTTAACAGTGTTTTCAGTTACTCTCCTCCTTCAAACTCTTTTCCTTTTCCTTCTTCTCTAGTAGTTTTGCTTATTTTTGTTGTTGTTGCTTTTCTTGTATGCGTAATTCCAACAGAACGATCTTTCAATTTTAGCGACATTCTGTCGCAATCATTATCCCACCAATCTTTTATTCTAATTATTTTTTTTTCTGTTTTCCCCCGACCTGTAAGCAAACTCATTAAAAGTGTCAAGTTACGATAATGTTACTTTATCACAAACAAAGTATTTCCTGTATTAAGATAAAATTTCAGCTAACTTAAAGGGGCCATGAAACGAATTTTGGGTTGTAATGAATGATTTTAGGTTGGGACCTTACTAATTGTATATCGTTTAGTTGGCCAAAAGAAAGAGGTTAGAAAGTCAAAAGCCAGCTTTTCGGTACGAACATTTGAAAATATAGCGGACTATTTGGTACTTTCTTGCCTTCGAAAGCTCCGCCTTTTCACTATGATACATCCGCGGTTTCAAAAGCGCGTCACCGGTGCCAAACTGACGTCAGCAGAGCCCAGCTCACGCATTGGACACGAGAACTGCGTCACTGGGACGTATGCGCTCGTCAACAATCAATCCGTCGACGAATATTTGGATTCGCGTTCGTGGCCAATGAGTGCCCTGACGGAGCTTATTGTCACTGGGGAATGACAAGTTCTATGGTGTGCATAAAAAGCACGGTGGAACCTAGGAGTCATCGCACCGGTGCCGAAGGAATGTTACGACCACGTGATTTCACAATTCGCATTTGAGTTGAGGATTAAAGCTAAGGAGGAAGAAGTAGGAAAATCGTTTCATGACCCCTTTAAACTTATTCGCAATCTTTGGAGTGACTCGAAACTTTGCCAAAGGGGTTAAATGGGGAAAGTAGTTCGTAATTTCAAAAATAAAAAAATAAAAAAAGCGTTCAAAACAACAAGGGTGAAGAGGAGGTATTGTGTTGTCTTACTTCGCTTTGATCCTTGTTTTCGGGGCTTCGGGCGTTTTAATCGTAACATCAGTTAAATTACACTTACAAAAAGAAAATGCTGACAAATACACAAGCTCGTAATAATTTCCAGTCTCCAACAGCATTACAGGTCGCTTCTGCCATAAACTCTACGGTGGGCAGACTGCCAAATAAAGACAGGTCAGCGCCAATATATTTCCATGATAATAATAATAATCTTTATGGCCTCACAAGAGCCGTGGCCCCGTAGAAAGGCAACAGCCGGCACTAGGGCCACTAAATGAGCTAATCTTCACAGCAACTGCACTTGAGCCATGGATGGATGGATAGATGCTAATAGCTAATTGTAAGAAATGGTAGCTTCCGTTACCTAGCCTAGTCCACCATCTCGGTGCTAAAGGGGTTAGGACACAACAAGAATAAAATGCGAGATAACTATATGCTGGCATCCATTGTATGCTCCCATGATCCTGCAAAATTTGATTAAAAAATGGCGCGATAGTTTTGTCGATAAATCGATTTATACGCGAGATCCTGGGATCTGCCCAATTCGACACTGCCGCCATGTTTGCAGGGTCGGTGACGTCATCCTCCCAACGAGCAGCGTCCACTTCCACGCACTCGCAGACGAGTGGCTATCCGGGCGTCTCGCGCTTCATCATCATCAGCATGTTCAGCCTCAAAGGGAGACAAAGGGGGGGGGGGGGGGGGGATTTTCGGGTTACCCCTACCACCTCTATAAAATTTGCCCAAATAAAATAGTTCAGTGTGAGGAGATTCCAAACGTTACTATAATTTCTCCTTTTAGGAGCGTTGTGCGTTACATTTTAACGAAAACGTAAGATCTTTGGATGTCAGAGGTGTGACACAGCAATTATTGCTTCCAAAACGCTGTCTGACAGCGCCCCTGGTGCCTGCGTCGAGGCACAGAAAAAAGAAATGGAGTGTAGCGATCCTTGATTAGGTGTTTAATGGGGAAACTGACTTCCCAGAAATGTAATTTTGGGTTGTTTTGCAAGATGCTTATAATAATTGGGGGTTGTGTGGATAATTATACAGCGTAGAGTAGGTCAGCCATTTCAAAGTTGCGACCAGTCACTCGCTGTAAAAGAGCAATTTAGCCAGTGCAGTAGAACCGCTAGCATGGGAGTCTTTAAAGTGCACCACGCAGTAGTGATACACAACCGCACGCCGGTACGATGCTCATCCAGATCGAAACGGGCAGGGGAGGGGAATGAACCCAGGATGCTTAGAGCCCGCAGATAGAGTTATCACCATAAATAGACGATCAAAGAATCCACTTGAACGCCCCATTAGGTTGGCGCTGGCTTTATAGACCTTTTTCGTTTACTCTCGCCTCCAGCCACGTAGATAACAAATCCGGTATGCGGAAGAGAAAAAGAAAAAAAAAAAATGTAGAGCCTATATACTTTTTGTGCAGATAGAGGACCAGCGAAGATGTTATCTTTACGACATCATTACGACAAATATACGACATCTATACGATTTAAATATGATTGCTATGAAGACACGTACACGACTTCATTGTTTCATTGTCTTTATATAATGTTTAGTGACTAAAGTGATCATTACCTTATGGTCACTTATGGGAAAAGTTCTAAACCCAATTTTTTGAGGCACACCTCGAGAACATTTTTTTCCCCTTTGAGCCCAAAATCTCCTTATCAGCATCGCGGAAGCGAAAGTAAACCAGGCTAAATTGGCGCGTTCTGCCCTCTGCCGCGTCAAAGTGCACTCCTAGCTGAGATAAGTCGGTGACCGAAGATGATAAGAATGGATCAATATCTCACTATGCCTAATAATGCCAAGGAAGGCTGACTCACACGGGTTGCCCCCTCTTTTTATTTATGCTTGCCACGACCAATCAGAACGAAGAAGCGCCGTTTAAACGTTTTTCTTTTTTTAACATCCATGGACGCAATTTTCCCGACCCTAGCACATACCGACTTCGCTGCAAAAGAAAAAAAAATAAGAAAAAAGAAGCAAAGCATTACAATATGGAACAACTAAAAGAACCTAGAAAAGGCAAAAACAAGAATGACAGTCGCGATTGAAACGTGAGCTTCTCCCAGCGGTGTGGGAGAGCAAAACAATGTTTGCCCTCATACCGGAAGTCCCCCGATTTAAGATGGCGGCGCCCACGTAGAAAAAGGTCTATATGCAGTCCGTCTTTTGTAGCTTTGCCAAGTTCAAAATGCCCACCTTCCTCTACTACCCTGCCGAATGATGAGCTTATAACCTTCTTTTTATTCTCATTTCAAGCCCCCTACAGCTGTAAATACCGATTCAGCACGTTCGTTTGGCCAGGCACAGAAAATAAGCAAAAAGGAGGGGAGGCGCAGCGGGCGCATCCGTCGAAGGAAGACGAACTCCCGTTTTCAACGCGCTCCCAACTATTCACGAAAATTAATTATGCGCCTAGCGCGCACTCTCGTGGGAACGAGAGTGGTATTTCAACAAAACCAAATGAAGGAGAAAAGAAAAAAAAAAAGAGGGAGGCAGAGAAAGAGAGAGATGGAGGGCGGAGTAGAGTAAATGGGGAGGGAAGGGAAGAGACGTCAAGTTTTAAGCCACGTAACCAGGCGGCGTTCCATAATGTGCAAATCTGCATTCTGATCAGTTCAGAACGGGAGCCACTTCGCGCTGCCAAACCGCCAAAGGGCCAAACCGCAAGCCAAAGTTGCTCGCCGAAGGCCTTCGGAACGCTCGGAACCGGTCGGATCCTCGATTGCAGCGCCGCCGCGTAGATCCGGGACCTTTCTACGCTCGCCGGTGCCTGATCCCAATACACCTTTCTAGTATGCGCCGCCTTTTCCACCGCTTGGTGGCGGGTATGCCGACGGGTCATTTCTTGTTTCCGTACTTTAAAACTGCATTTGTTTCTTTTCTGATCTAAAATACTGAACAAGAACTACTTTTATAAATAATTCAAACCGCTCGCGCCACTTACATTTTGTATTTCGACCAAAAAGAAGCTTTTAGCGGCTCTGACCAGTAGAAAGGCCAGGACCTAAAACGTCACGAAGTCGTCACATATTGCGCCCTTTCGGCACCGCGGGTCGCCCCCGTAGGTGCAGGAGGTTTGGCGTCGTCCGGTTAAAATATGATGGACTGATATTTAGTTATCTCTCTCCGTGCCTGCTGGCTTGCCCGAACCCCAAGAGACGTAGAAACCGCAAAAAAAGGTAGACGCTTAAATATGATTGCACGGCCCCTTTAAGACAAGAGTCACCTAGAGTTATCAGAGTCTGTGGCGTTTTCGAGCAGTTGGGTTTAGCAGACTACAAGCTTGAAGGCTTTGCTGCACGGAATTTGCTCACACGCGGAAAGCCGCTGTCAACATAGAACTTTTTCGACATTCGTCAACTTCTGGGCTTCCGTGAGGACGGTCGTATTGACGGCAAGTTCCTTTGTTTACTCCACAACGAGAGCAAGCTTGCCAGCTCAGCCGTAGGTGATCCGGCACGTTTGACTTCCTTAATCGTCGTTCGAGCGCTTGACAAAATACCGATTCGATCTCCAAACACCCGACATAAGGATCGCAGCCCGTCATAAAATACTCGCCTTCGAGCACAGCGTACAAGCTTCAATATTCCTACTTTTGTTTGTTTCTCCAATAGACTTGTTTGTATCGCCTGGTGTCAAGTAATGGCCGCCGGTGGTGCCACCGACGGGCTCGCGATCCGCGATCCAGCCTACTACAATAGAGATCTGTGGGCGCCGCTAAAAAAACTCTGCGAGCGAAGATAGCGTTCGTGTACGGTTCGTCTGCTGACGTGAGCGAAGAACGCGGTTCGTCTGCTACGAATTCGCGTCATTCGCAGACGGAAATAAAACGAGTAAACACTGTACGTCGCCGACAGACCGGAAGAAAAGTTGATCGTCAGCTACGAACCGGGCGCCGCGGCGAAGTGAGATCGGACGCGGGCTGAAACTCTGACCGTCTGCTATTTCACGTCGGAAGCCATTAAGAACGCGCGCTTCTTATGCAAACCTCAAGTATTAACCTCTATTTCCGTACACAAGCTGACATTGACCGGTGGATGAAAGAGTACTAAGAACAAGCAGATCAAAGGTCGGGACCTCTCTCGTTCTTTGTGAGTTGGTGAGACGTTCTCACCAAAATATTGCCGATCGAGCTTCTCAAATATGTATCATTATGCTCGCCCTGCGGGAAGCTGTGGATGAATAGGGCGGCGCGCAGTGCTGATTTTTACTAGAGTGCCTTCATACACACGCCCCTTTTTCATACACGACTCACCTAGCTGAGCTACGCCTTGCTCGACAACATTATCCTCCTCCTCAGCCTTCCCTTACTCGCAGACAGGGCGTCCTATGGCGTCAACTCCAAACCAACACCTTCCCGACGCCCCTTTTCTACTCCTACGTGTACCCCTCCCGCGGTCCGCCTGAGTGCCCGCACTGCGGCGATCGTCCTACCCTTCTCCATATGGTCTGGCAATGCCAAGCCATTCCCTCTGTCTCGCCTCTTCCCAACCCCTCCCCCACCTCCTGGGAGGAGCGGCTGACCGATGACACGGCCACCGGCCAGCAATGGCTGGTTGACCGTGCCGAGTCGGTGGCCGCCACGTATGGGGCCCCGGACTAGGGGCTCCAACTGGGTGTTCTAGAACCCATACCCGCAATAAAGTTTATTCATTCATTCACGCGCGCTTTTGCTTGAGTGATGACATCTCAGCCATTTTTCCGCCCAGTAGTTTTTTTTTATACATTTTGAAGTGCGCGCAATCCGGTGTCACTCAGCTCGAGCGCGCAGCTTTGGCTAATGCATAGACGCCATTTTACCGCCCAAGTCAAGCACCGAGGGCACGAGAGCACCACGCGCTGGCACATATTCAGGGCAACAATGGATGTCTTCACCCTGAGATAGACAGGCATGTAGGCACCCTAAATTTTACGTGGCAGAATATAGAACACCTGACGTACATCATACTTGCCAACGGCTCCCTCCTTATGTCGTACCATTAACAACTTCGACGAGACGGAACTTCAAAACGTGAAGAACGTTAAACGACTGCATAACAAAATCCACAAACACAAGGCGGCAAGGAACGAACAGATACACCTATGGTGAAGATTAAAGCGCACAATAAACGAGGACAACAGAGAAGAAACATACCACAGACTAGCGCTTATTCGCCACTGATCGATTTATTGTGACCTAGCGGACCTAGACCTACTGGGTCACAATAAATCGACCAGTTGTGAGTAAGTACTAGCCTGCGGTGTGCGTTTCTTTCCTGTTGTCTTCGTTTCTTGTGCCCTTTAATCTTCACCATGAATCACTACCAAGTACCAACTGGCCCAACTTACTACTGTTGTTGGCTAAGATTGTTTTGAACTGTTATCTTGTATATTCTGCTAGTGTGTATTTACGTACCTTTTCACGTGTTTATATTTTGTTCCTCCTGCTTGCGCCAGAGAACTGGCCTGCAGTATTGCGAAATAAATAAATACCTAAATAACTTTCCACCCGTCTGCAAATAGACCTACTTGTTCCTTGCCTTACTTCCTCGATACAAAAATTAAAAAAAAAATTAAAAAAACGTATTACGCATGATAGGCGATACTGGTACACCCCATTGGGATGTACAGGGCGTCACAAAAGAAAATTTACACGGTCTTTTTTACCGCAAAAATAAACTAGGCATCGCTCGTTCTCCGCCCAAAGGTAGCGCTAGAGGTCACAACCAGATGCCAAAGTTTCAGCCCGATTCGATAACTTAATCAAAAGTTATAAGGATTTTTCTGAAAATTTCAATGGGAAAATGGCGGCCGACGGAGTTTTCAAAGACATGGGGCTCTATGGCACTAGAAACCGAAAGCGGGCAAAAATGGGCTCCATTTTCGAACTGAAATTTTCAGAAAATCACTTATAACTTTTGATTAAGTTATCGGATCGGGCTGAAACTTTGGCATCTGGTTGTGACCTCTACCTCTACCTTTGGGAGGAGAATGAGCGTTCGGCGATGCCTAGTTTATTTTTGTGGTAAAAAGGACCGTGTAAATTTGATTTTGCGACACCCTGTACTACTTTGTTTAGCTTTACTGTGTAAGTTTGTCTTCAACGGTCCCAAAAAGTTTCGACGGCTGTCACTCCTCCAGACCGCTGAAATGTTGATGCCCTGTTCCAGGTTCCCGTCTGCAGCCCGCCTAAGTCTGCAGAGCTACCGCCACTGCATCATTAATTGGGCGCGGCTAAAGCTCGGCGTTCGGTCGCGCTCGAGCCCCCAGCCAATCAACCAGGGCGGCTTGGAAAATCAATTAGCGATCCGAAGATCCCTCCTTCTCAAAATCAACAAAAACACAACATAAAGAAAAAAACCTCGGCAAGGATTTTTATCGTATGGGTCAACACGCTGTTAACAACAAAGTCCGCTTTTGACCCGCACCACGGCATTGAAAGTGCGCAGAAATCAAATTCGCGGGACGCGAAGCGTCTGCACACAGTGGCTTACCTATAGGAAGTGGCACAGAAAAAAAAAGGAGGGGGGGGGGGGGGGGGGCGTTGACAAGTATCTGAGGAGAAATTAAATGCATTAAAATTAGGGAAAGGGAAAGAGACCATTAATATATATAAAATTGTTGTTTTTTTAGAAGGGACGAAGTTAATTTGTTTGGTATATATATATACAATTGTTTTTCTAAAAAAAAACTTTTTTTTTTTTACATGAGCGGCATTACACGAAATTGACGCCGAAATTTAATTTGCCAGTCCATAGAGTCAGAATGAATCAGCTAGGCAAGGAACCATAGCAAAATGCCAGCTGATATGGCTTTTATTAATGTCTAAAATCAACCTTATATATATATATATTTTTTTTTTTTTTTTTTTTTTTACACGGGCGTAGTTTAGACGTTGCAGCTATAAGTTTTAGCTCTATGTTTAGCTGCGCCCTGTACTTCATTTTCATCGACGTCATAAAAAAAAAAAAAATTGAATTTTCTTTTTGTCATTTCTCAAGTTCTCAAATCGCTTCGCGACTCCCCACTAAATATGTCGCAGCCCCCTTGTGGTCCTAACCCACAGTTTCAGAAGCACTGCTTTGCTGTTCTCTGTTTCATGGGCGCCGCCATGATTGCGTGTGCTGGCACCCACGCAGTACGGGGACTGCGGCGGATACGTTGTTTTGAGAAGCTTCGTAGGATATAAGTAGTGCAAAAACAGCAGAAATGGATAGTGATGAAAATCGGAGAACAATACCAATGCTGGCAATGCTGAAAAAAAAACAAAAAAACACGACAGCAACCGCAGCCATTTGCCTCCGTAAAGGACTCCAGGCACGGGGTTTATTTTCTGCCTTTCTGGGAAGGTACTTCGAGTTCTACAGAAAATGATAAACAATGAAAATGAAACCAGCCAGAAAACAAAACTTTTTTACAGCCCGGATGCTGACTTTCGACTTCATGATTTTGCTCGGCATTTTGGGACACGGTACTGATTCGCAAAGATCGCTATAAAAAAAAAAGTTGCAGAATTAAAAAAAGAAAAGCTTTTAGGATGCTGCCGTAGAGATGAAAGCGCTCCGATATTATTTTCATGGCGAAAGAGAAAAGCTGGTAAGCGAATCAGTTGATGAAGGGCTTCGTCTCCGCGAAGAGACGAAGCCTTTCATCTATATAGGACAAATGAAAAAAAGAAAAAAAAAACGTTTAATAAAAAAAGAAAATGCTTGCAGAAACGTTAAGGTTTTGACGGCCAAGCAGAAAAGTGAAAAAGACATAAAATGTACACTCGACAGTCTACACATACGAACTGACCGGAAACTACGGTGGGAGCTTCGGGCCCGCCGGACCAATGAGCCGCCTCCCTCTTATCAGCTGACACGGCTCACCGCGCGTGGGTATCGCCGGGAGCGGGATCACGTGGCGAAAGAGAGGCGTATGAATGGTCCAGCGAGGACGCAGCCTCCACCGTAGTGTCAGCTTAGGCGACACCGATGCCAAGTTTGGCTTCCACTTGTCTATTGACGACGAACTGTGCTACGACACAGACGAGCATAACTTAGGCGAAATGCTGCACTTTCGAAACATTCCGCAGATGTGACGTCGACGCACGTAATCTGTATGGAGAGATTTACACTGCTGTTTGTTGCTCTCGAAGTGGACTGCCTGAAGGTACCTATAGCCGAAGATTTTCCTTCGCGTTATTGTCCAGTATGGAGATGAGAGCGTCTTGCCCAATCTCCGACACATTGCTATTCAGCTGCTGCCAACCATCTAAGTTTGTATCGCCGGCTATGAAACGTAATTCAGCGAGCTGAAATAATATTTTCGTATTCGTAAGCTTCCTTCCACACGGGCCAAAGCAGATTTTGTGATCTTACTCTGCTGAGTGTAGAAATAAAAGGAACAGAGAAATTTGACTTTTATGAAGTTGCAGACAAAATTGCCGCCGCGAAAGCAAGGAAGGTTATCTTGTAGTTTTTGAGCAGTTGTTCCCTAAATATTTAACGGTGGCCAATCAAATGCCAGAATTCTAGACAGCACATATTGCCGCTGATACTATGTCTATAACGTTATCTAAGCGCCCTCACAAATTATGAAACTATTCTCATGGCCTCTTTTCTCTCTATATATTGTGTGGTTTAAAGTCATTTAGAACCAATGCAGTTTTCAAGTAACAATTTTGTTTTTCTACAAAATATGGGCGACAGGCTAAGATTAGAACGTATTTTGACAGGAGCAGTATTGTACATGTTCCTCAAAAAAAAAAGAAAGGAATGGAAGTTCGTTTTTCGTTCCTTCTGAATTTTGGAACGCGTTCCCGTTACAAGTTCCATCTGAGAGAAAGGAGCTCGTTCCCGTTACAGATTAAAAAAAAACTAACCGTATCGTTACATATACGTTACATTTCTGTTTTGCTGGTTACCATATTTAGTTAAATCGAGGAAAGTTTTTTATCTCTATTTTATTAAATGGGAAGTACGAATCTGACTGTGTGATGAAAGGGCACCAGGAGAAGAAAACAAGAAAAAGCAGGGTTTCGTTTGTTGATAAATTCACCTTTAATAATCTCAGCTTTTAACCATATTCACGTTTGTGGTGGGCGATTCAGACGAGCCAAATGTACAGTTAACCCACATTGTACGGGCGTTTTACAACAACCTCACACGTTTCAAACTAACAAACTGCCTTGTTCAAAGTTAACAACAGTAACAGTTGCTTCGCGATGTTGCTCTCCGCAAGACAAGCAAGTGAAGAAGAGGGCAGGGCTTTTGGAACGTCAGTCTTGAAAACTAAGAGTCCTTCTTCGTGAAGGCTGGACTCGGTGTTCAGTTTGAAGGTGGGGACAAGGGTAAAATGAACAAAGGTTAATTTTTGTGTACGTTTTAAGTGACCAATGTGCGGGATAAAAGGGTGCGCTTGATGTCTGGTAACCTGTTCTTTTGTTGAAACTGTAGGTCTCATAGAGGAAGTTCAGTGATGGCTGTAATTGGCTTTAGATTTCTGAGTCTGTGAGGATTCGTGGAAGCAAAGAAAGTAGCCGAGTTCGAAACATCACTCTTTCAGTGTCTTTTCCTTCGACTGAAAGTTTTGCTTTCTGTACCGGAGTCTCGGGCACTGAAAAAAAAAAATCAATGCCCAGTAGCTCTCCTGCACCCGACTGTTACCAAGCGAGGACCACACAAAATAAACCCTAAGATAAGTAACCAAAAAGTTAACAAGATCCTGTTCTTCGTAAAGATATTCTTGTTTTTTATCCTTTCAGAATTTCCCTCATAGAAATAAAATAAAAATTACCCCACTGGAGAAAAAAATGAACATCGTTCATTTTTTCCGTTCCAGTAAAAATGTAAAGCGTTCCCGTTCCAGTTTCACAGATGAAAAATAGAACGACTGCTTTCCTTCGTTCCTCCTAAAAAGAATGCGTTCCAGGAACGCCGTTCCGTAGAACACTGGACAGGAGCTTATCTCGTTCGATATCTTTCTCCCGTGTATATCCAGCAATGGAATGGATGTGCCAGGCACATAGGCAGGATTTTGTTTCGGGGCGAGGGGGAAAGGGGCGCCCATGACAAAATGTTGTATGAGGGGGAGGGGAGGCCCCAGCAAAATGGAAGATTTCGGGGGCAGGGGGGGGGGGGGGGGGGGGGCCCGGTCCCCATGGGCCCCCCCTCCTCCTGGCTACGTGCCTGGGATGTGCTGAGAGCACCGTGGCTGAGAAATAGCTGGACCACTTTCTTTGACATCCGTGATTTTTACGCAAAATCATCATCATTATATATGTAGAGGCACGAAAGCACTTCTTGCCATGGGCATGCGCCGCACCAACAGCAGCGCCACCGCAGCTGTCGTGACGTCAGACGCAGCTGTCGTGACGTCAAAGCAGTGCGTTGGTGTAAAACTCGCATAGAATGCAGCACTTAAATGCCATCCTTTAAATTCGACATCCGACGTCTCGCGACTTTAGAGCTTCGAGTCGTGCTGTGACAAACGCACATAACTTCACGTCACGTGGCATCGTGAAGCCACGTGATCACATACTTCATCCCTCACGCGTATTACCTCACGTCCTGCCCTGGAATACGGAAAAACACGAGGGTGCGACAATTTTCTAGGATCGCATTATAAAGGATTCCAGGCTTTCCCTGCTCTCCGTGATTCCGTTTTAAAGGACTAAACACACGCTTTAAAACAACTCTCATCACAGCCGCTAAGTAAACGACGGCGAGACATGCCACCAACCCACCAACCAATCCAAAACGCAAAGCAAAAAAAAAAAAAAAAAACTGAAGTTTTTGCAGGGCGGTAAAACAACGGAATGCGGAAAGTTCCGATGGGCGGAGAGCGATGGGTTGCGCGGTTTTGGCCGAGGCACATCCGGGTAGCAGGGAACGGATACCGTACCAGGACTTCCGTTCACCCGTTAGCTGAGAGAGCGGTGGAAGCTGTAGGTACTCCACGGACCACTCGTGAGCCAATCTTTCTCCACGTGATCATGCTCAGCCGCCCATAGCCACCCGAAGCGGGGATCAGGTGATGAAAGGGAGGCGGTTGGTTGATCCGGCAAGACCGTAACTCTTACCGCACTGTCAGCTCGGGAGTGAAAGGAGTTTAGGAGGGAGGACGAGCCTGGGAACAAGGGTACATAGCGGCCCCGTTGCCGGGGGAGCAGAATCCCCCGAACTTCCCTCAAAACAATCCCGAAATCGCCGCGAGTAATTTGGTCTTTCATTTGATTTAGTCGGGATACAACACCGAGCTGGATTGGTGTTGTATAAACGGAGTGACGGTGGCATGTTTCTCGCAAATGAAGGAGAAATCGCTTGCAATTCTTCGGAGCTTTTTTTTTTTTTTTATTCTTTTTTTTTGATGCTTAGAGTGGAAAGAGACACCCGGGAGAGATGTCGACGTTTATTAAGGAAAGAACCGCCACCCGTACATGGGATAAAAATCCGGAGATGGTAAAAAAGTAAAAATATATATATATATATATATATATATATATATATATATATATATATATATATCTAAAGAAATATAGAACTACGCATAATATCTATGCGCAAAATTAAGCACGCGCCTCAATAACGATCACATTCGGCTTCCGTCTTTCTTTCTTTTTTTTCGTTTCTCTTTTATGTCGTACGATGAGAAACGAGGAAAGAAACCCTTGTACCGCACTAAGTACAAAATAACTGGTTACTCTGAACTTCGAGAAATAGATAAAGAGTACAGGGTGAAATATATTTCGTGCAAACTGTATCAAAAGGTACTTGAAGACGTACCGTATGCACAGAAAACAGAAGAACCAAGGGTGGGAAACACCGGTGTTACTCATTGCAACACGAACCGAACCAAACATGACGACGGCCATCGACTGGCATTAAACTTATTAGCGAATCAGAGCGCGCCTGTTCGGGCGCAGCGCGCTGCAAAACGTCGCCAACAAATTGGTCAGATGTCATCACCCTAAACAAAGCGCACATGAAGACACCCTGGGCAAAAGTGTACGAGAGATCTGACCAGCTGGCTACCGAGGGGCTAACTGCAAAGCAAATTGTTGCGTGTATGTTTATACAGCCGGAGGTTAGTCTGCCTCAGTGGGCGTCTGGTGCCTCAGCTGTAGATGAGCAACCACTAACCTGGCGTCTTTAACGTGCACCACGCAGTAGTGATACACGACCGCACGCCAGTACGATGCTCATCCAGATCGAAACGGGCAGGGGCGGGGATTGATCCCAGGAGCCCAGGGTCCTGCAGCGCGAGCTTTCGCTCCACTGTGAAACTGTGAAAGCACGTTAATTGCAGGAAATTTCCCCACACATCTAAATGTGCGAGTCAAAGTGGCTCGGCGTTGGCACAAGGTTGCTTCGTAAGGCCTTTACAGTTCTCGAGAGCAGCAGGGCCTCCGGAGAGGCAGCCACCAAAAACACGGCTTTGCGCGACGTCGACACGATGCGTGCTATTCGAAGCAAACAAGATGCGACACTAAGAGACGCTACAAGTTCCCTCGTGCGGCGCTCCGCGTGCCGATTTCTCGGGCATGCCCAAACCGAGCGGGTGCCCGTTTGGAAAGCCGACGCGATCGGTGGCACCAATATTATTATGTAGGGTGCGCGCGCGTCCACGTTAAGCGCTTCGGCGAACGAACGGTGTTCCCAACGCACCCCCTGCCAGAAGCTGGCCGAGAAAATCAAAAAGAAGGCGCGGCAACCTTGAAAACTATGCGGAGCGCAAGTCCGTCTGTTTCTTTTGCAGGGGTTGTGGTGACGTCCGAACGCCCAGCTCTGATTGGCTCCGACTGAAGGATAGTGGGCAGACCTCGAGGCAGCTTGCTTCGATGTCTACCCACTATCTCTCAATCGGAGCCAATCAGAGGTCATTCTGACGTCAAAAGAACCCCTGCAAAAGACGCAGACGGACTTGCGCTCCGCATACCCCGATTCCACCTGACGACGTACCGAAGTGGATGCGCTACGAGCCATCGAAGCCAATACGGAGTTTCGATAGATCACTCCGATAACGATACCCGATACTCTGCTGGCGCCTCTGCGCGTGCATCGTGTACCGCTGCCAGGTTATCGTTTTCGGAGGTATCGGAACGATTCCTTAAAACTTTCCTAGGACAACGCCGTCTGAGAGTCACGTGGCCTTCGGGGAAAGGCGCAGAAACGCGCGGGAGGCTTAATCACGTGATATATTCAGATCTCTGGATTGGATGGGATGGCTCGTAGCGCTCGCTGTCTCCATCTTAAGGAGACGCGGAATGTGGTCGGTCAGAAAGCGTACGAGAAGCAGGCAAGAAATATATATATATATATATATATATAACGGGCATGGTGGCGGGAGGCCGAAGGCGTGGGTATAAAACTGAGAAGAAAAAAAACCTTAGTGAAAAACAGCAACAACGGACGATTTAATCTTCGACGTTTCGGCCGGAGTCCGGCCTTCGTCAGGAAGACGTTTCGGCCGGAGTCCGGCCTTCGTCAGTCTTCCTGACGAAGGACGGACGATTTAATCTTCGACGTTTCGGCCGGAGTCCGGCCTTCGTCAGGAAGACGTTTCGGCCGGAGTCCGGCCTTCGTCAGTCTTCCTGACGAAGGACGGACTCCGGCCAAAACGTCGAAGATTAAATCGTCCGTTGTTGCTGTTTTTCACTAAGGGTTTTTTTTTTCTTCTCAGTTTTATATATATATATATATATATATATATATATGAGAGCGAGAGAGGAAAACATGTACATGTACATATACGTGTGTAGTATACAAGAGTAGCTTCATCCCCAGCTGTCCCCTAAGCCTCGTAAGGACACGCGGGAAAATGGGGAAAGGAAAAAAAAGGAAAAAACAAAAATATGTGTGCGCGTGCGTGCGTGCGTGCGTGCAAGCGCGTGTGCGTGTGCGTGCGTGCGTGCGTGCGGGCGTGCGGGGGGGGGGGGGGGGGGGGGCAAAATCCAATCTCGAAAGTCATTCAAGATATATGCAAATTCGGCGCGGAACCCTGCTTCGACGTCGAATAGGATTTGCGAAATAAAAAGGAAAGGAAAAAGAAAGTACAGCTACGACAATAACCGACGACTACACGATAAAAGAAAAAGAGCGTCTATTAAAAAAAATCTACTCCGAAGCAAAAAAAAAAAGTTATGTTAAAACATAATGCGACAGAGTAAAAAATATACAAGCAAGGCTTTCGTGCTCTACGCCGTCGAAATGTCTGAGAGAAAAAAATCATAATAATAATCGCGAATTTATGACGTGCGCGTTTATTTTCTTGGCGTATCGAAGAGTTTCCGCGAAACCAATTCGAGCTCGAGCGCGGGTGCTTCACGAACGAATCAACGTTTTGGATTCGCATCTGCTCCCTGCCCCCGCTCAGTTAAAGTTCCCGGATAAAAGGCGCCCCCAGGCCCTCTAAGTGGGATTTTGTGTTTTCAGTATAGACCAGTGTCTGCTCTGTTCCATGGGCGCCGCCATGTTCGTTTATAGGGGGGCTGCACCTTTTGCAAAACTCCGTTGCTTCTTTTTCTTTCTTTTTCTTACAATTTTTTGTTGATATTGTCGTGCAAGAACGTCAGAAATGCATAGTCAAGAAGCTCGGAGAACAGCACCGATGTTAAGAGTGACGTAAAAAGCAAATAGGGAGTTTTCGTAGATCGTTTTCGCCGTCCCGCAAGGCACTCCGCAACCCGCTACGATAGCGGGAACTCCACAGTCAAGGCTATCGGCGCGTAGGCGCAGTAGCAACTTCTTCGTTGCGGAACGCTTAGCGGAGGGGGCAGCGCGGTCTACGAAAACTCCCTAATGTCTTGTTTTACACGCAGCCCTTCTCTTCACAAGAGCCTGCGTTTGAGCTTGAGGTTATTCTTTCCCATTTTAATCGCTGAGGGCTAAGACTTTTGACACTAATCTATACAAACAAAAAAAAGTAAAGAAGCGTCGTTTGGGGAGTTGCCTATGAATTACATATGAAGAATTAAACACTTTGGTTTGGGCTAGTTCGTTCATAATGGCAAAAAGTTAAAAAGCGCAAAAGAAACTAGGACAATTAGAAGACACGAAGGATGGGTGGACAGAACATGTCAATGTCGCTCGTGTTTTCTAATTGTCCTCTATTTGAGCCTTTCAACCTTTTACAAATAAAGGGCAGCCCAGCATGTTTATGCCCGTCGGGAAACATTAGGGAGTTTTCGTAGACCGCACTGCCCCCTCCGCTAAGCGTTCCGCAACGAAGAAGTTGTTACTGCGCCTGCGCGCCGATAGCCTTGACAGTAGAGTTCCCGTTATCGTAGCGGGTTGCGGAGGGTCTTGCGGGACGGCGAAAACGATCTACGAAAACTCCCTATTAGCGAGTTTTAGTAGACCGTGTTTCCCCCCGCCGCTCAGCTCCTCCGCTACCCGGAACTCTACAGCCAAGGCCATCGGCGCGCAGGCGCAGTGGCGGTTTCTTCGTAGCGGAGGGTTAGCGGAGGGGGAAACACGGTCTACTAAAGCTTCTTATTGACGCCCTGCCGTTTATAGCGCCCGAAGATCAGCGGTTGGAGAGCGCAATGCATGACGGGAGACGTGACGTCAACTGGCCCAGCACAAGCAAAACTGCTTGGGGGCAGGCGTAGTTATGAGCTCCGCCACTTTGTGTCGTCGACGCGTTACAACTTGATCGTTCATAGTTGCCCCTCCCTGCTCTCCGCAGGAGCTTAGAAGGCCGGGAAACGAGTGAAATCTGGTTGGACAGGGCTCGGGCGCACACAGCTTACCGCCGTACTTCCACGGAGGGGCGGTGCAAAGTAAAGTTAGTGTATTCACCACATTCGGCGGCAGTTTATACCATGAGGGCGCCACTGTATTCAGAGCCCCAGTTGCCTTCGGGTAGTTGATTTGTTTGTTCTCCAGCAGCGCACAGTGATCGGGTAAGAAGATTTCCCTTGGGAGAAGTACCTTTAATGCGTTTATAAGAACCCGCGCGCCTTGTAGAACGTAGTACGAATAACAAAATGATGTGAGATACAAAGAGAAGAGGAAAACCGGAAGCGTGCAGGGGTCCGTCGATAGCGGGCTGCAGCGAGCTTGTTTGCAAACAAACATCGGTGAACAGGTTCAGCTAGCAGAACCAGAGTATCGCGTTCCTGTTCCTTGCGCAGCCAAAGCCGTATTGGCGGAGAAGTTATGACGTGCGCCGAGCTGGATCCAACCTTTATGACGGAAAGCGACCTTGGAGACGCCGAATATCGAGCGGAGCATGTTTCTCGCTTTTTGTTTGCGAAATGTACAGCCTAGACTAAACTCGAACTGGAAGATACCGTGACCATTTACATTATGTGAAGTCACAGGGTTGAGTATAGTCGCATTGTTTTATAACGCGAGTGGCCTTTAAAACATGTTTCCAACGTCTGGGAAGCAGACGACACGGAGGACGATCGCGTTGCTCGCGTCAGCGGCGCTCGCGGAGTGATACGCGACCGGCACATCCGGGCACCTCCGACCAGACAACAACGCGCATCTACGGCTTGCGAAGGGACGATGTTTTCGTCAGCCACCACGTTCTACCGAGGGCATACAGAGAAATAGGAGACAGATGACGGGACGAAGGCGCACGCGGGACGTGTCGCCGCACTATATCTTTTGTGCTCCGCACGCCGCAGCACGTCGCCTGACAGCCACGCCATACGTGCCTCCTAGTTACCTGCAAACACGACGGTCTTCCCGCAGAGCGGTGTTGGATCCAACATGGTCACCCTGGGAGCGCCATTGCGAAACTCTGCTCCGCAAACGGAGCATATAGACCAGGGGTGGCCAAGCTGCGGCCCTTCGCGTGGTAAAGTGCGGCTCGCGGCTCCCTTCCCTACCCCCCCCCCCCCCCCCCTTCCCCACCTGCCTCCCGGTCGCACGAGTACTCTTGCGGTTTGGTGGTATTGTGCTACCTTACGTACAGATGGACTGCTTTTGACTCGGATAGATTGAAAGTAGTTTCCCACGTCCTAATTCATAGAGTCAAAGACGCAGTTTGGGTACCAGACCAATACCACCTAGAACACAAGGCCTGCGTTTCCTCCTCTAAACGTCATCACTAGTAGATCCCCTCAGCGCCTTCTAGGTAGCCCGGAAGAGCTGCATCGTCTGCTACATCGTCTGCGACATCGTCTGCGACATCGACCGCTTTAGTGGTTAGTGTAGCAGATAATGAAACAGATGCTCACGCCGAGTGTCTCTTGCTATAGCATACGATGAAGTTAGACGTTCACGTGGAGCGTCAAATGCCTGAGTGAAAATGCCTTACTGCTGTGCGAAGGGCTGAAAAGCCCTTCGCTGGACGCTGGAATCTGGCACTGGACGCCATTTTTGAGGGCACTGTTTATTCTCCGTTCAAACAGAACGCAGCCAACGCCACTAGCGCGAGAGCACGAGGTCGCTGCTTTGAAGCGTTGTTCCGCAGAACGAGCGTGCGCGCTAGAAACGCACGTCTCAAAGCCAGGAGTGCGTGCTAACTCGCGCTCATGGCCGAGGGAGTGTTCCCATGCACGTTGCAAATGAGCTGGAAGCTCGCTATCAGCTCCAGCTCAGCAGTCGCGCACCAGCTGTGGCCGCCAGTGACTGAGACGTAGTTGGCCGTGTTCCAAAATTTACTCGATCTTACTCCAGGGTAAGGGGTTTGTACCTTGGCGTTCTAAAATCTACTCGCGTCCAGCGTTTTTTCAATCTGTGTTGTCACGTGACACGACCCGGTGGAGTAACTCGGATTCATTTGGGTAAGATTCGGAACACAGCCGTTGTGACGCGGCCCCTCCTCTCGTCAAGCTTCGGGGTGTACGCCGTTTGGGGCAGGTCGGGAATTTACTAACGAAACGTCCTGCACAGGCCTTGTATCCTAGGTAGTATTGACCAGACACGTACTATCGGGTTCGGAGTTGAGGTGCCGTTTGGCGGGAAAGCCCCGCGGGGCACCCGCTCTGCGTCCGCCAGATAGCAACTTGACACCCTGTCACACGATTCCAAACCCCGGGTTAGCGTGGTTAGCGCCGGTATCTCCATTCCAGGAATGGCAATAGTGACGGAGCTTCCAGCGCAACGCCGGCGCAACCAACGTGGAAGCTTGGGTTCTGCTGGGCGAGGTTCAAACACATCGCAGTAGGGCGCATACCCTCGCAGCGATCAAGTCTCCTCCCCGCAGTTTTATCAGTTTCCAGATGCCTCCAGGAGGCGCACCATCCGTCGACGGACACGGGCTCCAGTGCTCGCATTTCATTCGAACCCGATAGCATACGTAACGCGTTTCTAGTAACTCTACCTAGTTACCTTTTTCGGTAACGAGTAACCTATTATTGTTTTTAGAAAAGGAACCAGTTACTTAGTTACTTTGAACGCCAAATAACGGGAAACAGTATTTGGTTACTTTTGACAAGTAGTGTGTACAAACACCGTTTATAAACAGCCTCCTTTTAATTATAACTTGAGCACGCCTTTGTTGCGACAAAGGTAGATCGGTAAGTCACAAAACAACTAAACAGGTACCAGTGTATAGCAACGTTAATTGCTGAGCACGCCAGTCGATCCCTACAGCCGGGAATGTCCTTCCCCTAGTGAACACAATGAGGTTCGTTGGTCAAACCTTCTAGAATCGTGTACAGACCGAATGTAAACCGGGAGGCTGCCAACAGGGGAAGGCACAAGACCCATTCTAAACAGCGGGGAAACCTAAGAGATGAAAACTCGGAGAAGCAGCTACTGCTTAAGAGCAACGACTACTGAAGATAAAGCAATCAACCATGAAACAAAAACAGTCGAGTATTTCGTTATCAAAGTAACAAGAAATCTTACTCGTTATTTTCAAAATTTAAATTTTTTTTTTTTTTGTGTCGGAAACGAGTAACGTATTTGGTTACTTTTTAGGGTTGAGGTGTGCTTGCCTGCTTGCTACTAGCAACATGGCAACTGAACGGCCTAACGTAGGAGTCGCCGAACCTCCTTTCGAATTTTAAAACGCACCTCTGTGAAGAAGAGTTTTGCGCATGAGCATTTGGGTCTTCCTCGCGCAGCGGCAAAGGCTCGAGTTACGGTTGTCGTCCGAAAAGGGAGTCGCTCTACCTCTCCCGCCTCGTCCACGCGACCCTTCCTATAGTCGCGGAGGCGGTAAGAGAGGTAGCGCAACACCCGTTCCAGACGCCAAGTATGTTTCGAGCTTTCGCCGCTGTTTTCGTCTTCATATTAAAAATGTTATTACAAATTAGAGTGTACAGAGCAAAAAATCATCAGGACGTAGGAACAGCGTGTGGAACATGTGGGGAGGAAAATGAGACGGCTAAACACAATTAATACTTCCTTTTTTTTTTTTTTTTGTAACCAGGTTTCAAACTGCAGTTTCCAAAGGAGGGCTGTCGAGGCAGAGACGGAAAACAGAGACAGGGAAAGCGGAGGTCACCAAGGACAGTTTATCGGACTGAAAGCATAAATCCAGGAAACAATAATTTATTGTACTTTTTTTTTCGTTTTTTTATTTTTTTATTTGGGGGCAGAAGGTGTTTGCACCAGGTTTCGAAGAGGTGCCACCGTTACACGGGGTGTAATTTTTAGAAACGCACTATAGTACGATGATTTACCTTAACGTTCTGTAACATCAAAGATTGCCGCATCCAGGCCTCGAATCATGACCGCCGATGCATTTTCACACTCCATCTCCCTCCTGTCCATGGCACGAATCAACGCACCCAGAACTGAACATCAAAGATCAGTGAAATGTTGAAATTTCCAGCTTTGGCTACGTGGGCGCCGGCACCCACCCGATTCCAAAGGGTCCAGCCGCATCTATATCTCCAGGTCCAGATAGACTAGTTACGCTGCCTGATGCGCACATGCGCCCGACATCGATCGGTATGGGTAGAAGGAAAAATGTGTAAAGCAAAATAAAAGCAAGGATCACAAACAAACAAAACTTTTATGTAAAAACAACAACAATAATGCATTGAAAGAGACGAAAGGAAGCCAGCCCCGACTCGACTCCCTCTACAATGGTAAACGGCGCCGTCGGCAAGACAAAGACCGGACGTTTCAAACTCGGGAGTTGGTTCTTTCGGGAGTCTGGTGGCGCGATACCGGAACGCCCGGAACAAAAGAGACGAGCGACGAACGGGACGCGGCAACATTCGCGTGAAACGCGGGGGCGCTTTTACACGCCCAAAAATCTAACGGGGTCGTGTTGTGTGCGCAGCACTCGTCGACGCTTTCGGGGAGGGGGGAGACAGCTTTTGTTTGTTTTTACGAAAACAAGACACGAACAATAATAGAACAAAAAAAAAAGCGAAAAAAAGTAGTGGCTTACACCTACCTTAAAGTGATATATACACCGACTCCCTGACGGCACGCCGCTTCGGTCGCGGTGCTGCCCGTATACAGCGCATGCGCACAAGGGTCCTCCCACGCGAATCTGCTTTCTGCGCAAGCGCAATGCTTATATACCTGGTGAGGGCAAGCGCGGACTTGTTTGTACACTGCGGGTTGGTGTAATACACAACGGGGAGGTAATAATAAACGATATTTAAAAAAAAAAGCAAACAAAAAACAAAGGATTTTGAGAGGAAACGAAACGGAAGCGGAAAACGACACCGGAGGACTCCTCTCGAACAAAGCCCAAAGTGGAAGTGATATCCCAAAGCAACTCGCTAACAGCCGCTCGGTTTGGGGCCGCTCGCTTCAATGACAGTGTGGTGGAAGCTACGTGTTCGTTGGGCCGATCGTACGTGTAGCTTTCGCCACGTGATTCAGCTCTCGTCCCATACCCACGGGCAGAGAGCGGGATCGCTTGGTGAAAGAGAAGCGGTTGATTTGGCCGGCCAGGGCGTATCTTTCACCGCACTCTCAGCTTAGGGGTGAACGGAGGAGACCGTTACATGTTTACACCGATGTAGAAGTACTCGGTTCCGCTTTTAGACGGAGGGGAGCGAAGGCTGCAAAAGTAGAAAAAGCGCACACACAAAACAAAAAAGGCGTTTTTTTTTTTTTTCTTCTTTTTTTCTGTTTTGGGGAGTGATATAACGACATTGTTCTTTATTGGGAAAACAGGAGTAGCGTAGTTCGGGTAATTCGGGGAAGTGACACCGTGCGGAATTTCAAAGGTTTAGAGACTTCTAGAGCAACGGGTCTCCAAACGTTATGGCTAGGGGGTCCGGAATGGGGACCTGTGGCAGTCTCGAAGGCCGGAAATTAGGTATGATGATATAAACCGGGAAATGCTAAATAAATAAGCCGATATAAGCATTTAAATACAAAACATTAAGCTAGAGTAAAATTGAAAAAGAAATGTAAGGTGGACCAATCCATATACTTACTTTTAAGTCCAATTTTTTGCTACTCATGGCATCACAAAATAAGTGTGACACCGAGAACTCACTGTGATTTTTGCGGAGTATTTTTCAAAGAAATATCGAATAGGTTTTGAAAGATTTTCACTACTGCACACCGTTTCTAACCTAAAACCCACCTGAACTCGTGAAGGTTGTTCTCAAGCTTCCACTTGTACATATCTAAGCTACTTTTAATCTAGCTATATTTGTGGACTATGACCTCAAATAGTGCATTGCCTACATGGGAATCGCCAGTAAACGACGCATTTAACATCAAATTAACCCTGCAGAGATGCCCACCTATACCTAATCAAGAGGATTTATAAACATTCTTGCTATATGCAAATATTCTTTAATAAGTGTAGAATTTGAAAAAAAAAGAGACAATCATGAATGATGAACGTAGGTTGCCATGGATATCTTCTAACATACGCTCTCGCATAATAGTTACAGTTTAATTTAGAAAATGTTACTATTGTGTACGTATACCAAATCACAAAGCGTCCATTTCTTTTCACACACACCACGCGCGCGTGCACTATCCCGCTTTGAAAATGGGCTTTCGCCGTAAGAACATGACTGCAATATCTGTACACATCGCGACACTGTTAGCGCGAACACGACATCGGCGCATTTTCGCATTTTACTTGTAAATAGTATTAGCGAGCACGAAATTTTATTGCTTACATTATAGATCTAAATGAGCTCTTTCCGTAGCAATAATAACTTGGATGACATCCCTTGGTTTTATTGAGAAAAACTGGAAAAACCGGCAATCGCTTGTTCGCGCTAACAGTGTCGCGCTCTGTACGTTTAAAAATGTGTGCTAACCGCGGCAGGTTAGCCCCGTTGAGCGCGCTTCTTCCCGAGCACCGGTGCACTGAGGAGAAGCAACACCAGCGTAAGCGAGCTGCATGGGTGTTGGTTCTCCGCAGGGCATCGGTGCTCGCTAAGGAGCGCGCTCAACGGGAATAACCAGCAGCAGAGCCGTTTATAAAGAGAGCTTGGTCATACATTGGGAGGTATAGGAGGCAAATGAGGAGGCGCCATTGGTTGAAAGCGGGCTGGGCGTTTTCCAGGACGTCTTCACAAATTGGAAGGTGGCCAGCCAGAAGCCGCGAATACTGCCCTGGAGGTGGTCGCGAGAAACAAAAATAATAAGTGCGTCGTAGTAACCCTCGGTGACTGAAAATATGGTGCACGTGATTTGCTCATCACGGTCATGCCAAAATAAAAATCTAGCAGAACGATCTACGTAGTAACAACGCCAGGCGCTGAGGGCAGGGAATTGGCACTCCGGGCATAAGAGTCCGTCTGAGCAAAATAAAGTTCGAGCGGCACGTTCGATTCTTACATCTTTTTGCATGATCATAATCGAAACATCACGTGCACCATATATTCGACCGTGAAGAGTTACTACATGCACGCTTATTAAAACTGTTACTCGCTACCACCGCTGAGGATTACTTTCGGCTTGTAGTTGGCCAAGAGTGCACGTCAAGCCTTCGTGTGCGTCTGGTGCACGCCCTGGCTCTGCCCGCTCCTCGCATTGACCGAATTCTCTCTTTATACGGCTCTGACCCGCCGCGGTCAACACTTCGAAAAATACGAACATCAGAGCTCATCTCGAAGCAAATATCGAATAGCGTTTTATTCAAAACTACTATTGTACAATTCGAATATTCCGACAAAACTAGTTTTTTTTTTTTCTTAATCTTTTTGATACCTTCGTCCGCGCTTTTTGTTCGTGTCACGGCGCAGTTTTCTTGTTTTGTTTTTGCGATTTTTGTTTTTGTTTTTGTAGCAGCAGGCCAAGGGCCGGGCGTCCCTGGAAAGACTGCGGCCATCCGCGGGCCAGCCGGAACGCCTCCGCGGGCCGAATGTAGCTCGCGGGCAAGGGTTTGTTTAACAACCCCTGCCCTAGAGCAAAGCTTTGCTAGCGGGAGCTCGTGCCGTCACTGCAAGGCATGAACAAACCCTTTCCAGGAGTTCATCGAGCAAAATTGGCGGTCGCCATTGCTGGGACACGAAGCGCCTGACTGGATCCGAGTCATCGCAGGACGCTGACACAGAGCTCGTGTCCAATACAAGCTCAGAGTATGTGAGCAAGCAATGGCGGACTGGCGTTGGCACGGACTTTTGAAGAGGGTCTATTAAGTACGCGTCCGCTAGGCACTCTCTCCGCAGAGTACGGTCGTCTGGAATTCACTTTTGTCTAAAAGCGGTCTCTTTCGGTTTTCATAGGGAGATGCTCGATGTGTCCCAAATACATTTAAGGATTTCCCATTGTTGTTGGTGTGCTCGGGACTCGGAGAAGTCGGCTGTTTCTGCTCCTTTCCACACTCGCGCTAAAACAGAGAAACGGAAGAAAGCTGCGAATAAACTGGCAAAATAGCGAAACTGAAGCAGCTGATTTCCTCAAACCAGTCATCAGGTTGTACGTGAAAAAACACATGTCACGCCAGTTGCGAGAATATCATAGCCTCGGTAAAGTAATGCTAAACGTAACGACTGCACTTTAAAGAAAGTTGTGCAAGCTATGCGTTGCTTCGGAAAATGTCTTAAAGCTGAGGTCACGTTGCTGATGCATAATACGAAAAGACAATCTGTAGAAACAGTCTGAGGCACCTTTCTCCCCTCTGTCACTAGATAAGATCTAAGAAATCAACTCTCAAACAGGTTTTCGAGGAAGGTTTAACTATTCGATCGTCAGTGACTGCAACCAAAATTCGTTAACCCTTTCTTGAAAAGACCACGCAAACAGCCTCGACCAAAACAATAAAAACAAGCAGGAAAGCTTTTTTTTTTTTTTGCACCTTCAGGAGACAAATATACAACCCGGAAAGTCACCTTACGCTGAAAATTTCGAGATTGTTAACCGCACATTAGAAATAGAAACATGTCTGGAGCGTAGACATCTAAGCGGCCACAAAACGAAAAGTTAACTAACGCCCAGCTCCCGCCCAAATGTAGCGTTAGCGGACCGTACTACATGATACTGTATGAGAACTAACCGTTATATTACTTAAAGTTGTATGTGATTTCCTAAACCTTTAATTGGGAAAATGATTTGCGACGTAGCGTACCAAAACGTCAGCTGCTGGCAACTGGTCGGAATTTCACACTGAAAATTTCAGAAAATCGCTTAAAAGTTTTGTATAAGATAACGGTCAGTTTGGAAACTGTACCATCTGGTCGGAACCGCTAGGGCAACATTTAGGCGGACGGTGAGCGGTCGGCGATGCGTGAATTAATTTATGGGTAAACAAAACAACGTATATTTTTGGGACACGCTGTATATATTTTAGATAAAGAAGTGCCAGCAAACGCCAATAGTACACGTACATATACTTTCTTCACCCCCTAAACATGGAAGTGCGGTGGAAACTACGCGCTCGTTGTACCATTCATGTGTCTTTCACTCGCCACGCGATCACGCCCCCGCCCATCAACACGACGCGCAGAGAGCATATAGTCACGTGAAGAACGGTAGGCGTTTGATTGGTCCAACGAGCACGTAGCTTCGATCGCACTCTAAAGGCCGGTTCTCACATGCAGCGAAGCGCTGATGTAGCGCTCCTCACGTGCCATCAGCTACTTATCGTATGCCATGAGCAACAGTTTCGACGGTGCGATACAAAGCTGGTGAACGCTGCCGTCAGCACGCGCTTAGCGCGAGGGTAGCGCTATGCTTGTAGCGCTCCGCTGCATGTGTGAACGGGCCTTAATTCGTCTACTTCTTTTACAGACGTTGTGGTGACGTCAGAAAGACGCCAAGCTCCGATTGGCTCTGATTGAAGGATAGTGGGTAGACCTCAAAGCAAGCTGCCTTGAGGTCTACCCACTATATTTTGATCTGAGCCAATCACAGTTCGGCGTCGTTCTGACGTCACCGCAACTTCCTGCACCAGAAGCAGACGACTTGCTCTCCGTATAGTACCGCCGACGAGATGTTTCGGTGGCATCCCACTTTTGGCTCCCATTTTTGACGTCACGACCAGGATCATCAATATCCGGCGACAATTTGGATTATGTGCGTATAAGACACGGTGGAGGATTGTAATAACCGACACCGTAAAAGCTAAGAGCCTAACAGTCCTCACATTTCCATGAATAAAAGTAGACTTCCTCACACTTCAGACGTAATAGTGGGTGTTTTAGCTTATTGCGGAAGGTAGACCAAAGCGACGCACTTTGGTCGTGCACGTCGCCGACGCGAACATACCTCGTGCGCATTTTTTTTTTAATTTATGGTCTATCTGGCGTTTTTTAGTCGCTACATTTACAGACGCGAGCTGGGATAAAGACTAGGCTAGGTACTTGCGTTGTAAACGTTCCCCTCCAGAAGAAACTTAATATAACCTTACTCGTTACTTCCTAAAAAAATATCGAAAACTCATTCTCTTAAAGGACACATGCAAAGGAAGAAAAAAAAACATTTTTTAAACAGCTTAGATGGAAAAAGGATGTCATAAAACGATATTACAACTAAGAAAAAAATTGTTAGAGCTATATTTAAGGCGCTATACGAATTTGTAGTTGGCGCCCGCGGGAGCCGCCGCTGGTCACGTGCTAGGCCCGCGCGCCGCCGCGCTGCGTCGCCGCCGCCGCAAAGTCACGCCGCCGCCGCACGCTGAGCGTTGTGCGAACGCCGCTTCAAAGCGTTTCTCCGCGACGCCGCCGTCGCCGCCGCCGCACAAGTCCGTCTGCTTCAGGGCGCCGCCGCCGTCGTCTGACTGGCGCACAGGTCTATCACGTCTGCTTGCGCTCTTTCAGGAGTTTCCTCTTGGCTCTAAAAGTATCCTATTAATCTTAGTTTTTTGTTATACTTTAAACAGAGATCAATAACCTACTTTTAGACGCCATACGAAGCTTCCGAAAGAGCGCAAGCACCACGTGATAAATAAGGGCCAGTCACGTGATAAATAAGGGCCACTTTTCCGCGGCGCCGGCGGGCGCCAACCACAAATTCGTATAGCGCCGTAAATATAGCTCTAAATTTTTTTCTTCGTTGTAATATTGTTTTATGACATCCTTTTTCCATCTAAGCTGTTTAGAAAACATGTTTTTTTTCCTTTGCATGTGTCCTTGAAAGGGATGCTGAACCGAATTTTTTGAGCTCACTAAACAAGGCCGGGCGGATAGGCGGGGAGCTGCAAAACCAAAAAATATCACTCATACGGCGATCTAACGGATCGCTGTATTTTTTGGAAAAGAAGTGCGCGATTGAACCCGGCCGACGAGGCCGACGAGACAAGGCACGTCACGATTCAAATTCTCTCTCCTCCTCGCTACGTCCCGTCAAGCTGGTGAACCGAAGCGAGGAGGAGAGAAGCGAGGCCGCTTCCCCCTCATTCTCAAATTCTCCCGGAGGACCGTTACGTCAAAGAACTTACTTGATCGCGCCCTTCTTTTCCGAAAGTACGGCCATCCGTTTGAGATATCGATGTACGAGTGATGTTTTAGGGTTCGTAACGTCCCATTCAACACTTCTGCAGCCTTACTTTGCGAAATCCAAATTTCGGTTCAGTATCCCTTTAAAGGGGCGGTGCAACATTTTTTGTACTTACGCGAATACCACTTAGAACGAATCCCTTACGTTTAAAACAATGAAACACGAGTTCGTCTTTCTCCCCACGCAATCGAAGTCGCAGAAAAAAATAAAAGAAAACTAGCACCGTTCACCCCTTCAACTCGCAGCGAGAACAAGCGGTCACGTGATCTAGAGCCGATTATATGCCGCCAGTGTTGATCATAGTTACGTGCTGGGGTTGGCAAGGCAGAGGACACGCGATGAGGTCCAGACATTGTTATGGTTCGACTATTGTCGCCATTGCCGCGATTGGACACGGGCCGCTGCCCGAATGCTTGTCTAGCTATTGATTATCACGAGCCCAAATCGAGTGCTCACGCAATACTCGGGTCCAGTCTATGAGCCGCATTCAAGTACCGTTACTGGGGGGGGGGGGGGGGGGGGGGGCTATGCCGACGGCCTCCCACCTAAGTCATCAAGTTTTGTGAAGGAGAGATTTAATGAAAACGCCCGCTTTTATCCTCAATACTACACCGCAACAAAGAGCTTTCTTGAATGGCGCTGCGTGCGAGTATACTTAGGTCTCACTAGTGCCAGTAATCTTGTGTAAAGTAAAAAACATTCCAATTGAATATCGTTGCACCGCCCCTTTAGAAAGTATACAAGTCCTTGCTTCGTTATCGAAAAAGAAGTACCTAGGTACAAGAAACGTGTTACTTGTAGCCGCGGATACAAGGATAAGACCCTTAGCGCATCGATTCGAGATACGATCATTGTGATTGGGCAGAAGAGCAAGAAGCAGGGGGACTGGGCCCGTGTGACTGATACCCCCTCAACTCGACGAGCTTACTGCCGGGTTCATCTAAATGCAGAACGCGTCACGCAAACAAGTCGTCCGGCAACGTGCCCGCAATCGGGCAGCGGGCATCCCACACGGGCCAATATCCGAGTAAAACAGTCCGGCCGTTACGCCTGTCCCTCCGAAACGGGCAACGCATGTGCTGCAGCCCCGGCAGAACAACAACAACACACGGGGCGGGACGTAAGGATCCCTTGTTCCTCTTCTTCTTCGGGTCCGCCGGGAGGAACGGACGGCGCGCAGAAGGAAACGGGGGAAGGTCCGTCTGTGCTACACCCGACGCCGCCTTCGCCGCCGTGTCGAAGCCGCGGGTCGATGAAGAGCGAGAGCAGCAGCAGCGATCGATACATCCCAGGCAGATTCCGCCCGCATCCACGGTGCTTCCTTTCACCGTATGATGGAGCACAGCGGACGCTACGAGCCATCGGAACCAATCGCAGGACGCGTGACCTTCGATAGAAACGCGTGCGACACGTGCGACGGGTAATCACGTAATATATTTGCAACTTTCTACGCATGTCTAAGAAAGTTCGTATAGCATCCGCAAATATTCCTTGGGAGCTTCGCGGAAGAAAGAAACACGGGGACACATTTTCGTCAGGCGAACCAGCAGACCGATGGCGGGAGACATACTATAGACATATTTCACAAAGACGTCGCCATCTTCAAATATCGTCACTTCCAATATGGGCCTAAAACATCGTTTTGCCGTCGCCAGGCCAATAGAATACCTTTAGGATATAAGCGTAACATTCACCCATTCTCGTTTCGCTTCCCCTCTATTTTATTACTGTTTGCAGGTTGAAACGTTTTATATTTTTTCGCCGCCCATAGCGGATATGCCTACAAGGTGGCTTGGGACGAGAGTTTCGCAAGTGCACTCTAAGAAAAAAGGGAGGAGAAAGGTAGCAAAAGCGACTGTTCCTCCTTGTTGCGGACAAGTTGCCCAGAGAAGGGAGGAACGGCAGTTCAGATGAAAGGAGGGGGGCGAGTTCCTCCTTGTTCAGTTGGAGCAGGGGTAGAACATCGCGCTACTGACCAAGTGGTCAACGGTTCGATCCCCAAAAAAGTGGGTTTTTTCTTTTGTGTAAAGTGTTTTTTTTTTTTTTTTGTTTTTTTTTGTTTACCAAAACGCACATAAACAAACCCAGACCGATGAAAGGAAAATTATTAAAGTCCTTATTATTCTCCGAGACGTTTTCCTCCTCCAGGCAGACCGGAGAAAGCTTTCGCCCTCCCGACCCATCTTCTTTCGGTTTCGTTTTTCGAGCACATCGCGCACGTTGTTTAATAAATTAATGTTGAGTTGATTGAGCTTCAGCGGCAGCGAAGGCCGCCTGTAATTCCGTCTTCTAGTCCAAACGTGCAGAACATTTCGGTTGCATTGACGTTTTTACCACTAATTTTATCAAACGAGCTAACGAAGCCGCTAGAAACAGCGAAGTTCCGGAGCAGTGCCAGCAGCGCTACATACACTGGGTAAGACGGCCGTCTCCAATTTGCGGGACACACGCGGAACTACAGCAGCGAAACCACGAGGAACTGTTTCGACGTTTTCGACGTTATGGAAATCGCGGGAACTGCGTCCAAGGAAGGCAGGTTTTCCTGCCGGCTGCCTGGGTGCCTTCCGTGCTGAGTTCGGTTCCGTTGTCCCGTGCCGAGTGCCAACCGGCGTTCAACGTGATTCTTCTGCGTGTCAGCAACATCGTCAACGTGGTTCTGTATTTCTTCGTGTCAGCGACATCGTGATGGCAGTGTTGTGGGTTGTGAACAGAAGACTGGAATTATCGCCGATGTGACCGTGTGTTCGCGTATCAGTGGTGTAACAACAAGATGAGATGACGTAAACTGTCGGGCATTGATGCCGCTGGTCGGGCCGTTATCGGAGGGGCCGGGGGTGTCGCAGGATGACATTCCGCTTTACATTAAAGAGTTTAGAACCACTTGAGGGATTAGGTGCAGTCGATCGACGTGTGGATAGTCATGTTGGAACGCTGGTCTAAACGGTAAGCTCCTATCGTACAGTGGCCAATGTCACTGTCGGTCCCCGAGAGCGATTGCGCTCTGGGGAAAAGACAACACTACGAAAGTATGACGGAAGGTACGTATATTTATAATGGTAGTTTAGCATAAAAAAAAAAGGCAAAATCGAAAAAAAACAAAAAAACTCTATCCTTTATTTTACTGTTTAAATATGTTACGGTTCCTGTAGAAACTGCCCTCTAAGTGGCGCGCTGGGATGAGCGCTAGAAGTTTTCGAGCTCGCAACGGCGCAGCTCCGTACACTTAACAGTTGTCGCAAGTCGCAGCTTTGACTGCATTCAAGTTGATCGAAAAGCGATTTCTGTGCCCGTGAAGCATCACTTCCAGCTGAGTGGATATCCGCTCTATACAGAGATTAATTCAAGACGGCAATTGCAGCTTTGCGCGAACAGCACAAATAGAAAAACGAACACTACAATATAAATACTGGCTACGAAGGGCCATGCGGGAAAACAAACTCATGGCTTGGAACCACCTTGGAGCGGCTCAATTTAATGGCTTTCAAATAATTATGGCATGATCGAGCGTCTTCTTTTTAATAAGAGATTCATCCCCTGAGCCATTAAAAATATCCTCAGATGTATGACATTGCTGGAAAAAAATGAACATGTTCGGAATATTTTTTTTTTTGCTTAGGGAGTCACCGAAAAATTCCGTACGTTCAAAACGACCACTATAAAAGACGGAAACGCAGAACTCGGTAGTAGTGATCGGGGTAGTGTGCTGTTGTATTGACGTTTGTACGTGCGATGCCTGTGTATGCGTTCAATATATGTTGACCTGATGTTTGTAGTGTGCGCAACGTGTCTACATGTGTTAGAGATTCCGAAGAAAAGGAAACGCAATTGTGGCGTAAGGAAATAAAAATATTTTTTTGTAAAACATGAATTGGGCGGTACCTAGCGCCACCTAGCCTAGCTACGTGCGATTACTCTGCTTGACCCTGCCATCTGGTGGCAAGCGATTTAACATCCTTTACGCTACGCGGCTACGCCATAATTTCGTGTTACCGTGCTGAGATAAGCCAAGAGGTTGCTTCGGATTTGCTTTTTTTTGAGAGCGGCTTTTGGTTTTGCGGGCGAATGATTTTCACTCCTCCGTGATGTGCGGTTGACGCAACGGTTGACGAAGGAATTGTGGCTCGAGGAATAGCAAAGGTAGGACATAAAGTGCGCTAACTGAGTGCCGGTTGTCTCCGTTGAACATCGCAGTGCTGACGATGAGAAGACTGAGTGACTGCATGCTTTCGAAACGTAAGTTTCTTTACCTGCAGGGGTAAAGAAACTTCGGAAATAAATACAGCTCGCGGAAAGCTCGTGTTACGTTTTTATTTCCTGCTCCTCTCGCTTCGTGCAATAGACTTAGTGTTCTCGTTAAGCCTTACCGAGCTCGATTTGCTCGATTCGTGGCCGCCATAATGAGATGCAGTTGACGGAGGAACTTTTCCTCCCCTCCTTAAGGGACGAAAGTTTCTCCCTTTCTGAAGGAACATATGTGTCAAGAGCGTTCCTCCCTTTAGGGAGGACTATACTGACCCTTTTTTCTAAAAGTGTGCGGTCTTTGGGCGCCACGATCTTGCTGGTGGGGCACCAAGCTAATCCACTACGACACCTTAGCAAGGCGTCGTAATCGGTTTATGGCCGCGCCCAAGCGCACCCCAAGTGAGCAAGATGGCGGGGTCCTGAAGCCGTACCCGCAACCTGTATAGATGCTTTCTTTGAACACGCACCAGATTACAGCCGCCATTGCTGACCTTCTCTAGTCTTGCGGAGATACCGAGCCACCGGAACGGGCGTCGAAGAGCCTCCACAAAGGCCAATGATGAGGAGAAGGGCAAAATAGGTTCTAAAATGGCTATTACCCGACCCGGTAATGGTAACGATGAAGTGATGTAAGCTGCATATCAGAGGAAAAACATTGAAGGTCGGTCCTGGCGGCGCTCATGCACCAGCTGCTGCAAAGCGTACACGCCATTCGAAAGACACGGTGTTTGCCGCTGACACGGTGACAGAAACGTCTGCGGACATGCCTCGAGTATCTTCCAAGCATGTTTTTGCTTCATACGTGTGTTTGCTTTCGAACATTTCTGCGGACGGTTTTAGTATATGACGAATGGGACAGCCAGGACCGTCATAAGAGAAAGAAATACGTCTCAGATAGTGACTGGAGACTGTCTCTTGGACGACGTTATACCTGTGTCCCACTAGAGCGACATACAAAAACAAAAGACAACGACAAGCCTCAAACCAGAGTCTTTCGCGATTTGGGAGGCTTTGTAGAGTAAAGGAGGCTATGGCTCAAACACGAGCATCATGCACGCGAGGGTATCTTTGGCAGGCTTGCAATCGCTCGTGCTTACTTCGCGGCTCCGAAAGCAATAAAACAAAAATATCGCGAAATTTTCGAGTAGTGCCCGATACAACGGTCAAATTAATAGTAGTATTTTTTTTTTCTATATCCTAATAGCTCACAGAGAATAAGAAAAATTGCAGAAGCCAGCCGGCACACGGCAGTGTGCCGGCTGGCTTGTGCAATTTTTAGCCATAGCGTTATCGGGCCCCGTTTGCAAAGCCTTCTCATTAGGGAGTTTTCGTAGATCGTTTTCGCCGTCGCGCAAGGCCCTCCGCAACCCGCTACGATAGCGGGAACTCCACAGTCAAGGCTATCGGCGCGCAGGCGCAGTAGCAACTTCTTCATTGCGGAACGCTTAGCGGAGGGGGCAGCTCGGTCTACGAAAACTCCCTATTAAACCCGCGCCCGCTCCCAAGCCGTGAAAGCGCGTGCGCGTGGTCTAGTCGTTAGCGTCACTTGTTTTCATTGGATATTTCCCGCCAAATTTGTCGGACAAATTTTCCGCTCACTCTGGCGGGAAAATGTGCTGCCAAATTGGGCAAGAAAATTTCCAGCCAAATTCAGCATGTCAATGGGTCATGGCGTCACAGTCACGTGCGACGTCACACGTGACTGCGCGCGCTGCATTATAAAACTTTTTGGTTCCGCCGACGCCGAATTTTTTTAGACACGAGCCCCTTAACGCTATAGCGACAAATTTGATATTCTTTAGTTTCGGGGTGATAAAAACAAAATAATTACTCACGAAAAGCTAAAGTCAACGTCTATTTTTTCAATTTTTTTTATGACATGTAGTTGAATGCATCTGAGTGAACACTTTGGAACAGACAGACGTTTTCTCCAGAATGACACTATCGAGGGGATTTCCACGTTGCATCACGCAATAGAGATAAAACGAGTTCACGCTGAAACAATACCGATTGATACCGAAGCCTTCATGGGCGCGGTGTGAATCCGACATTCCTCGAACACAAACCTACAAATTGCAAAAAAAAAAAAAAATTCAGTGAGTGCTGTTGCAATGCGCATTTGCTCAAATAGTAATCATAGCCGTGTTCTGCCGCTTATCCTAGGGTGTAAACATCTTTGTTGATCAAGCCCAGGTTGGATACATCACTAAGTGGAGATTGGGTAACAAAATACTTTCAAAAGGAAGCCGACCAAGCTAAATCTTTGAATTAACGTCGAAAAAATCACGCGCGTTTGCAAAAACCAAAATAAAAACAAATTACCTTCAAGGGTAAACATAGCTGGCCGCAAGAAAGTTCATCACCCCGGAAAAAAGGCGAGTATCAGCCTAGTCTTTAACGAAAAGGGGAAAAAAGGCGCCATACGAAACTAAACGAATATATATATATATAGCGACGAGCATTTACGGCGATATTTCAAAAGCAGCCTTCCTAGGCGACCTTCCTGAACCCATCAGATGCCGTCCACACGCCTAAAACACATCAAAAGAAGCCTCACACTTCGGCATTTTCTAAAACTCCTCATTAATTCTGTCCCCCGTATCGCTCGGGGGCCTACAGTTAATTAAATTCAGCTTCTCATACATATCTCCCACGAAAAAAAAAAAATTCCTTCTTTCTCTCTAAACCCTAAACCCGATCCTCGTACTTCCTCCCTGCGGAGCGAGCAACCTCTTTCCCCGTTTCTTCTCTTCCCCACAAAATGAAGGCTGTTCCTTCCCCAAACTTTCTCCCTGCGGAGCGTGCAAGCATTTTCCCTGCCTCTTCCCTTCTTCGAAACGAGTGCTCTCCATTCCCTGTACTTTGTTCCTGTGGAGACTGCCACCCCTTCCCGATTTCTTGTAATTCCCTCATGATGATGGCTCCCATTCCCCCGAACCTCCTCCCTGCCGAGCCTGACACCCTTTCCCCATTTTCCCCCTCCGACGAAACGAGAGCTCTTTCCCAAACTTTCTCCCTAACTGACGTCCTCCTCCCCCTTCCCGAAAATAAACCTTTCACTCTTTCCGACGCCACGCTTAACGACAACGAACCGTGACCGGGAAACGAGCTTCGGGGAAACGCGTCGTCTCCACTGCGCCGCTTTCCCGAAATTTTTCCACATTTTTTTTTTTCTTTTCGGGCGTGTGTGTGGGGGAAAAATGGGGAAAAATCGACACGGAGTGTGTTCATCCCCATGTAAGGGTCCCTACCCCGGGCCGAGGCCGCCGTCTGGACACAACGAAAAAAAGGGTGAGTAAGATTGACATGTGCGCGGGACAGCCAAACCACAAAGGAGCTTCGAAACACGCGATAAACACAAAAACAAAATCCCCCAGAAGCTCCAAAATAGCAGCGTTAGAGAGCTTACGACAGCTCTCACCCTAGTCTTTAACGAAAAAAAAATATATATATATAATTTAAACCGCAAAAGCGACGGCGCAAACGAGACTGCGAGCACGCGCAAGCGCACGCCTAAGCGCGCTCGCTCAAGAGCGTTTGGTGCAAACAAGGGCAATCGGGGAACGAACAGTGCTCTCCGTTCGACGACGACGACGTGGCGAAGTCGTTAAAGTCGGTTTTTAAGTCGGTATTTGCGTTTCTTATTCAACCTTTTTTTCCCCCCTTTTTTTTGTTTTATAACAACCAGACTGGGGGACGAGTCGGCTTGGGAGGGGAGACTCAATGTGGCTCAATGTGGCTACGCGGTTGTCGCATTCAGCGAAAATCGATTTATACAAGAACGAGAGATGGAAACCGCGCAACGCGTCAACCATGGTCATCTCGAGCGGGCAGGGAAAATAAAACAAAATACAAAAAAAAAAAAAAAGAGAAAGGAAGAAGGAGTTCGACCCATTTTCTCCGCCGCCGCACATTTGGACGATATAAACATATCGGCCAACAACGTACCCGCCATTTCCTCCCTTTTTCCCGTCAACGGTGTGTCGAATCGAGCGAACATTGGAGTGTGTTGAAAGACAAACAACGATGGTATTGAATAAAATGCGTCCGAACGAGCGGGCCGAATGGCTGAGCTGGATCGGACTTCTTGTTCATCGTCGTTGTTGTTCTTATTTGTTTACGTAGGAATTTTTTGGGACATTTACTCGACGGATTTGGCGGTGACTGTAGTCGTCGCGAGTTGTCGAGACCGCGGCCGTCGTGAATATAAACGGAACGTACTTTTTTTTTTTTTTCTTATATCTTTTACTCGCTCCTCTTTTTATATCTTGCGTTGCATCGTATAATCTCTGGAATTTTAGTACAGCATAAACATTAAATCACTTCCCGCTCGGGCCAGAAAAGTGGTTCGCGGTGTTCCAAAAATAAACAAAAATGTAAAAAAAAAAAGAAGAAAAAAAAAACGCAGGGCGTTATAGTAGGAAAGAGAGAAGTTACTCGGATGTTGGCCTTTCTCCAATACAGCGATAGTACGAAGTGTTGTTTTCAGCCACGGTTGCACAGCTAGTGGCCGAGTCCCGCTCAGTCTTGTATACGTTACTCGAAGAAAGGAAACGACTACAATTATAGTATTTCTTTGTTAAAAGGAAGAAAAGTAACCGACCGTCACTTGAGAACGTAACCGTTCCACTCCCGATTCCTTCAGGTTTTCTAAACGAACCATTTTTCTGACGGATGCATCACAGTGAAAAGGCGGAGAGCTTTCGAAGGGAAGGAGGTAGCAAACAGTCCTCTCTATTTTCAAGTTTTTTGGTACCGGAAGCCAGGCGTTTGACTTTCTACCACGGTGTAGTAGTTTTCTTTTGGCGAACTAAACGATATGCGATTAGTAAAATTCCAGTCTGAAATCATTCATCTCAGCCCGAAGTTAATTCCACACGGTCCCTTTAAAGTGAAACTGCGCACAAAGCCGAGGCGGCAGGAATGAACCTGCCGTGCACTTTCTACTGCGACACGCAAACCAAGACTACAGCCAGCTGCAGACAGATGTCTCTATCGTTACTTGTATTTGAAACGATACGTAAGGTCGAAAGTTCAAGCTCTCTCAACCAAACCATTTCTACTGGCGGCATGTCGTCTCCTGAAAGTTTCCCCAGGGAAGGTGGAAGAAGGGGGGGGGGGGGGGGGGGGGGGACTACGAAAAGGCAAAATTACTCGCGCGGCATTCTAAGCATCGCCGGCGAATTCCATTCACCGGATGTCTAAAACAAACGGAAGAAAAGAAACTACCGACCACGTAGCCGCACCCCGTAAAGGTACACAACGAGAGCCAATGGGAGCCGCGCGTGTTCCGGTGGCGCCCGGGGGCGAAGAAGCGGGGGAGGTCGGGACTTCCGACCGAGACGCCATTCGCAGTACCCCGAAATTCCCCCGCCTCAGATAATGGGACATTCTTCGGGAGCTGTCTGCCGCTGCAAGAACGCAGACTCGAAAAACGAAAGAGAGATACTCGCAAATGGCCCGAGAAGAGACAGCCCAGCACTCTTTAGGCGTTCTCAAACGCGCGTCAGTCGGCAGCAGCAAAGCACACAACAACGACAACGATACAACAACGAACAGCCGAAACGAATCTCGCCGACAAACAACCTCATTCGCAGCTGTAACCCTCCCGCATATATTCGTCGCCTTTCCCGATCTAAATATATATATATATATATATATATATACAGAAGCGTGCGAACGCGGAGAAAGAGGAAAGATAGAGAAGGTCGGAGCGGCGCGCGCGCTTCCCCGCATAGCACGCGTGCCGACGGCACAGCCCTCCTCTAGGGACAAACACACAACATAGTCAAATAAAAACAGAGAGGCAGTCCTTCGGGATTCGGGCACATCCAAAATGCATGGCTGGGGATTTCCCCTTCGCGCCTGCTTTCCGGCATTTCTCGGTTCTTCCGTCACGACCAGTCGGGTTAGCGAGGAACAGACGAAAACGACAGAGTCGAGGGCTTCGTCACCTAACGAGATGAGATGGAAGACAAGACACGGAGCCAAAGGCGCGCTAACGAAAACGGGAGAAACCACGAAAAACGAGCAGCGATCCGACAACAATCGCAAATGCTCCAGCTCGAACGGACTGAGCGGAGGGGCGCGCGGAGATCAGTGACGATCTAGTCGACGAGAGAAAGCCAAACGAAATGACTCCACGAACAAAGACCGCCGCCAAATCCGTGTCTCCTTTGCGGCAATGTCGGGAGACGCATGGGTATATCGACGTGTAGGAGAGAAAACAAAAAAAACAATCCGGGAAAAAAAAAAGGTAAAAAAGGGCGAATGATGCGCGATAAGAAGCGACTTCCCCTCACCGACATCCTGGCCGGATTGACGGATACCGCGAAAGAAAATGACGAGCCCTCCAATCCAATCGGGAAATCGGCCGAACGCCGATCTCTCCACCGCCCCAAACACCCCCTCACCCGCCCGTCTCGCGATCTTCTTTGCTGTCTATATTTTCCATCCACCTTCGGCGATAGCCTATGCGGAGAGCAAGTCGTCTGCTTCTAGCCCACGAGCTGCGGTGACGTCAGAACGACGCCGAGCTCTGATTGGCTTCGACTGTAAGGATAGTGGGTAGACCTAAATGCTAGACGCCTTCAGGTCTACCCATTATATATATTTTTTTTCAATCAGCCAATAAGAGCTCGGCGTTCTGACATCAACGCAACCCCTGCAAAGAAGCAGACGAACTTGCGCTTCGCATACATACAATATATCAAGCGAACTCTCTGACGTCACGGCACTGCGGCGGCGCTACTGTCGGCACTGCGCATGCGCACGCACTTCAAGGAAATCTGGTTTCTACGCGCGCGCAGCGTCCGCACTTGGTGCGGACAAACGCTGAACTTGTTCGCAAACAGTGTGTTGGTGTATACAGCGAGCAAGTTCGTCTGCTCCTTTCGCGCCTCGTCCGCTCGCTTACCCCGACCTCAGCCAATGACGGCGCGCGCTTAGCTGCCTTGTCATGGCGCGTAGAAGGGCTAGTTGGTGATAAACAGTTTAGAGGGTAAAAGCGCTAAACAATAACGGCCTGTATTATTAATCTCCCTCACATGTCCGTTTTTTTTTTTGTTTTTGTTTTTTTGTTTTCTTGCGGTTTGATTTTTTAAACGCGTTCCCCTTGTTTTCCTTCTATTAACGCGCCAATTGCTTGCGTTCCGATGCACCAAAGAAAAGCTTTGGAAACACTCGCACGTCAAACGAAGCAGTGCTGCTGAATTCTCGACGTTCTCCCAAAGAAGACGAACCCGAGGGGAGGGGGGGGGGGTGCATATGTTGAACACGATTGCCCCGTCAACATTCGGCTGCCAGTCGTGTTCTCACTGAGTGGACACGAGTCCCAGCCGAACGATGCCGCAGCACTCATGAGTGCATCCAGGGGCGGATGCAGAAATTTCCTGAGGGGGGCGTCAGGTGTTGGTCAGCGTACCATTAGTTTAGGAATCCCCTCCCCCTCTCCCTCGTTTCACGCCCTAAATTTTACACAAGCAAAAATCGAGAGAGCGGTCAGGACATTCGGACCCCCCCTCTAAATCCGCCCCTGAGTGATGCACTCAGGGGCGGATTGGCCTACTTTTGGGTGACGCCAAAAATTCTACACTACGGTTTTGTTATCCGGCAAGTGTTAGCGTAGATCGTCACCACCTCATCTTTTCCTTTTAGAACGTGAGATGCTTCTTAACGCCCCCCCCCCCCCCCCCCCCCCCCCAATCCCATGATTCAGTCCCTCCGTGCATCCCGCTAAAGGAAATTGATGTCACGTGACCGATCAGGAATTCAGTTTTCCCCCTAAATTTAGCGAGACATTCGATGCCGCGTGACCTACCGTCACGGGACCTACAGACCAATTTGATTTCCCCGCTATATACAGGCGGGAAAATTGATGTCACCTGACCTCACGTGACGTGACCTACCCACCAATTCGATTTACCCGCTAAATTTAGAGGGAAAATTGACGTCCCGTGACCCGACGCAACCTGACCTTTACCTTTTATACAGATATATTCATGCAACGTGACCGATGCTACACAAGACTGTATACAGACTTAGCAGATTAAAATAATTACTCCTTAAATACTGCATTTAAGGCATTATAGGACTGTGAAGGTAAAAGCCGCTGCCCATTTTCTCTTTCTCTCTTTCTTTCTTTTTTTCTTTCGGTCTTCCTCTGGAGATTTTCGAATGATCTGTGCGATCCCAGTGCAGAAGGCATTTCCTGACGAAATCGAAAACCGTTCGCGATATGAATTGGCTGCGACCATAACTCCAAAGTTACGCATGGAACGCATAATTTGTTCAGGAGACATTAAAGGGATGGTGAACCGAACGTTTCAGTGTCTTAGATAAGCGGAGCACTATCTTTTTTGATGAGTCAACAGCCCCGGGTGTGCGCGAGCACAAGCAATGAAATTGACGTCATCATATCCCCCATTCCAGCTTAATAAGCTTGAATGGGGGATACGATGCTGAAAAATAGTGCGCCGGTTAATATAGACACTGAAATCTTCGGTTCACCATCCCTTTTTAAGGAATCGTCTCGAGGAAGCGAACAAATTAATCGACTAACGTCCACCGCCTTTTTTTTCTTTTTCTAGATCACCATGCACTACGGAGATTATCGGCATGTGCTACCCGTAGTAAGGGGAGTCGAGCATTAACGGGCACGCATAAGACGGCGCATCAGGCTGCGCACCGAGAACTTCTGGGTTCGATTCCTGGTGTGTATGCGGGCAGACAATGGGGGAGAGGGGGAAACGAGAGCGCGCGCAGGGACGTCAGAACGCCTAGCTCCGTCTGGCACAATTAGTGGGGTAGACGTAAAGATCGGTCGGACACGCGTTCCGGCTACTGTACTGTATAGGAGGGGTTTCTCACACGCGCTAAAACAGCTGAAGCATCGAATCGAAAGCGGGCGCGAGATGTCGTTACCTGAATGTGACCGGAGAAGCGACTCGATAAAAGAAAGACCCCCCCCCCCCCTGAAATCACGCCAAAAACTATAATCCTCAACCTCGGACATCAGTTCTCAATCTGGAGGCCAGCACTTAGAGGAATAGCGAACGCGACCCCGGGGGCGCACCGCGCGGCGCATCAACCGAAGCTTCCGATGGCGGGCGGACCCGAAATTTCGCGATGGCGGAAGAAGCCGAGATCGGCGGACCAGTTAATGAGAAGCGGCGCCCCGATCACGCCGAGAAGAATTTGGCCCCGAGAGATAAGGCTCGAAGCCCGCTCGTCCGCTCCGACCTCTATCCTCCCTCTCCGTGGCGCTGTCGTCGCTTCGCTTCCCCAGTGCGCCTAGGTTCGAGAGCGCTTCCAACCGCGCCATCGGGGCCATGCGGTTTAGGGGCAGGGTTTGCAACACCAGGTGACGAAAGCGCCCAAATGCATTCCAATACTTCGTTTAAGCTCAAGTCCAGGCGCAGCCGACGCTGCGAGGTGTGTGAACCGGTCTTTACTCCGCGGAAAGCCAATGGCCCTGGCGCCGACGGCTTTTGCGTAGTCGGCCGGTAGGGAACCGCTGGACGCGCGCACTCTCGAGTTTTGTTTTCTTTTAAATGCCAGGGGTGGCTGCCGCCATCTATCGTCGTAGGAACCACTCGAGACAACGGAGACAGCCGTCTCGGCTGCCTCGGCAAAGTCGGAGTCTCGGCGGCAGCCCTCTCCCCAGGGGAAGCGCGATGCGTTTGTGTTTTCTCGGACGCGGGGTGTCCCTACCGCAGGGGGAGGATTTGGCGCTGTAGACGCGCTGTCTAATTCAAATGAGCGGAGTAGAATGTGTTCCGCTATGGTCGGTGGCAGGTTACGAGAGCAGGACAAACTCCATCCGCAAGGCCCTCCACGCTTTCCACTTTGGCAGAGCGAACGCTGCAGAGGAGGCGAGGAGAGACTCGCCGGCTCGCCAGCGTTCGCTCTGTTAAAGTGGAAAGAGCGGAGGGCTCCGTGGGATGGAGCTTGTATTAGGCGTCGATCGTCGGCAAGCCTGTGCGCCTATCCACCCAACTTCCTCCTTTCCACGCTACAACGCAAGGCCTGCGCATTGGCGACCAATTTCCGCGGGAGGCGACCTCCTTTAAATTTTGAATCACTTCCACGGTTTAAATTGTTCGCTCTCTCAAATCTGGGCTCTCCGCGCCTCTCCCCGGTTTGATAGTTTACAAGCGCGGGTTTTACAACCCGCTGGCTTCGAGACTCGGAGCCTCGTCCGTAAAAGCGGCTCGAGAGAGCTTGGCGTCTCCGAGAGAGATACAGCTATCGACGCGGTTCACGGCGTTGTAAACATGGCCGTCGCCTCTCGGTCGCGCCTCGCACGGCCGCCGAGTGTGTCACGTCTGAGTCACCCTTACGTAGATTCTCTCTCGGGGGAGAAGTCGAGAGGCGCCTATATCGCTCCGTGTGCGGCGCCTTCTTCCGGCAATTACTCCGGGAAAAGCTCTCTATTTGCTCTTCAATCCACTCGCTACCTCTTTCCTCTCTCTCTTTCCACCTCTTTCCTTTTTGAACTTTCACCTCTCTTCCCTCACCTATCATCAGCTTCTCTCGTTTCCCTTTCTCCCCAAACTATTTCGCCTTTTTCTTCACTCCCTCACTTTCACCTTCCCTCTCGTTTCTTTTTCGTCTCTGGTTCTCATTTTCTCCACCCTCCCCTTCCCCCCCCCCCCCCCCTTCCTTTGTCTAATTTTTCTATGGCTCTTCATTTCTTCTCAAATTCTATTCGTTTCTCTTCCGCTTTCTGTTTTCTCATTCCTCTCTCTCTCTTTGTCAATCTCAAGTCCCACTCATTACTCTCGCCAACGTCCATCTGTACCACTCCTTCCTCTCACGTCTTTACCATGCTTTCTATCTTTCCCCATATTACTTTTCACTATCTCCTTTTCCCCTTCACTCCCTCACTCCGGTCCTATTCGTTTCTTTTTTTCTTGTCGATCTGCTTCTCCTCTCTTCCACACACCTGTCTCTTCTCTCATTCCTTTTATCACCCTCTTTCTTCTTCTCGCTCACTCGCCCTGTCTCTTTATCATCTTTTCGTCCTTCGTCTGTTCACCTAACCTCTCACTCACTCTTCCTCCCAGCCTTCCATTCTTTTCTCGTATCCTTTCTCACTCACTCCTCTCGCCCTTCTTTCCCTCTTTCTGTCGTCTATCTGTTCCCAATCTCTCTCGCCGTGTTTTCTCCCTTCCTCCTTCCCGTCTCCTTTCTGTTCCTCTATTCTCGGTGTTAGCCTATCCTTCTCTTTAACCCTTCTGTCTTTCTTTTCTTTTTTTTCTCATCACGTTCCTCTGAACCCTGAGGGCCAGCATCCAATCTCCCGACCAGACCTGCCCCCGCTGACAGCCACGTGTTTCGGGATCCGAGTTTCTCCATTTTCTGCTTTTGGAACGCTGCGTGCGGCGACTGCTTTTGTTACACCTTCTCGCAAACTAAGAAAACCCCGAGAGACGAGAAGTACAAAAAAGAGACCGAATAATACGACGTAGGGTTTCCAACTCTTCAGTTACGTTCTCCGTGTCTTCTTTACTTCCCGCGTATCCGCGTTTTTTCGAGACAGGAGGAAATGTTGTTCAGCGAGCCGCCTGCCCAATCACTCTTTCTTCAGTAACAGCTCGTTTCCTTGTATTTTTCTGTAGACTTTAGGGTATCGAGAAAGAGGACAGCGAGGAAGAGTGAGGGCCTTCCATTTGGGAACAGTACGAAATTTCCTGCTTCGCGGCTCCGTATCCTTTTTCTATTGTTTTAGTTTTTATTCAAAACCTATACTCTTTGTAACCTAAAGCTGAGACTGCGGACAAAGCTGCAAGCGCCATCTAGCCCGCGCTCCTGAATTTGAGAGGTGCAATTCTAGCGCGAGTGCTCGTTTTGCGGAAGAACGCCTCAAAACAACCACCTCGAGCTCTCCTGCTTGTGCGTCGAGTCCGACCGATTGCGCCTGCAACGGCTTGCGACGTTAATCCTTTTAGGTGTTGCTATGGCAACCGCTGCGTCGGCTCAAACAAAACCGTTTTTTTTACAACCCGTTTCGTTGGAGCTGATGCAGCTATTGCCGTAGCAACCTGTTACAGGGTTAATGACGCAAGCCGTTGCAGGCGCACTCGGTAGGAATCACGCAAGTGTGTGAACCACCTTAAAGGCGCGTTCACACCGGCGATGCGCAGCATTCGCGCGATAACTTCCATCACGGATAACAAGCGACGCGTTTCGAGCAGCCGCCAGCTAACCCGACTGTTTGCGATGCGATCTAGTTGTGAACCCGCTGAGCCAATCGGCGGTGTTCAGAGCGAGTTTTCGAGAAGCAACTCGCTAATCGCGCACGCCAATGGGACCATCTGATTTTTTTTTTTGTGTGTGATGCAGTCTAGCCGTTGCGTGCGAGCGCTCCACATCGCCGGTGTGAACCCGCGTTACAGGGGCCCTGCAATCCTATTTAAGCGTCTTCCCTTTTTGCTGTTTCACCATCTCTTTTGGTTCGGGAAACCCAGCGGGCATGGAGAGGTCACTAAATGTGGGTGCGTCATGTTTTAGCCGGGCGACGCGCCACGGGATCGCCCCGTGGTGCCGAACGCGCGCGGCATGAGACGAATCCGTGACGCCGTCCGTCCCGGTCAGCTCCTGCCTTACGACTGGTCAAAACCGCTAAAAGCTTCTTTCTTATTTTTTTTTTTTTTTTTTTGTCGCGATATTGAATAGAGGTGGCGTGAACCGTTCTAATTATTTATGAAAGTAGTTTCTATTCAGTGTTTTATAGATGAGAAAAGAAACAAATGCAGTTTAGAAAGTACGGAAACAAGAAAGAACGCGCGATGACCCGCCTCTTCCACCAAGAGGTGGAAGAGGCGGCGCAGGCCGGCCGAACCGCTCCCGCGAATTTATATATACGTTGCCAAGTAGGCGCCGCCATCTTGCTGCTGGGGGGGGGGGGGGGGGGGTGTAGATCGTCTGACAGTGAAACACTTTGAGGCCGTTGGTCCGCTTCAGCAATTAATGCTTGGCTTTCAGACCATCTACCCACACCAGCAGCAAGGCGCCCAGAGGCCGTACTTGCAGACGTCTATAGCAGAGAACGTACGACCCCGGCGGCATATATTGCAAGAAGCGAAAGTACGAATGCGTCTCCTGTGATCTCGCGCCACAGGGGACCCAGCCGGAACTGGCCCGGAACTTGAGCGTCGTCGAGTTGGGGCCGAGAGGTTCCACTGCAGCGCGCTCAGGACGCTTACGAGGAGCGTCCTCGTACGGTACGACACCCAGCTCCGCGCTCCTATCGAGGATTCGGAGCTCCAACTTTAACAGAGGCGGTAAATGCATGCCTGCGAGCGCGGTGGACGGTTGAAAGCAAGCAACGAGCCGTTGACGCCCATGCTGCTGTAGGGGAAGCGACCCTTAGCGTAAGCCGATGGGCCAGTCGCTTCTCTTCTACCATTGGTCACCCATGCCTGGACCAGGGACGTCATCAAGGAGGTTACTTTTTGCTTGTTTTTGTCATCTTAATTCGCCTATAAATTTTAAAATGAAAACGAATTTCGAGAGAAGAAACATTTCATTAAGTTACTACGTTCAGTGTGATCAGTTTCGGTGCAAATTAATGACCAGTCAAAAGTCGTTGCGGGGTTAAGCCTGACCGCAGTATAACCATGGCATGTCAGTGCCTGTGCTGTATAGTCAATGGCAAAGTGAGACCGGCAGGGAGAGGGGCTTCCGTTGTGACTTCTCGAGCGAGTGCTTCCTGCATTCGGCAACGTTTGGGTTTCACGTGCACCTCGAGCGCGTGGGAGCAGCCAAAGTACCGCCCAAGCCATGACGCGCGCGTTGGAGGAGCGGCGTTCGCCGAAGACACACCCCTGTCGTTTTCACTGAAACTCATGTTTACAAACAAACCGCAGCGCCGCAAGCAGACGCCACCGGCGCCGTGGATGCGCGATGGAGTGTGGGCAAGAAGCTCACCATGGCCCATAAACAAACCGTTGAAATGCGATCTTGTCGGCGTCGGTATGAGTCCACGTGCTCTTTTTCGCGTTGGAATTGTTGATTCTACAGGGTGCCACAAATAGCGGCCAGGCTCTTTAAATCGACCGCAAAAATCGGTTTCGTAAAACCTATCGTGCTACGATTTTGTGCAGCGTTGCCCACAGATGGTGCATTTTTTTCTATAAAATTTGCGAAGATCTCACCTACCTAAGGAAAAAGTGAAAAAAGAAAAAGGCTTAACTTCTATGGAAACGCGGCGAAGCCACCTATGTTCAAACAATAGGGCGCCCTATCCTTTAAAGGGGTAGTGAAACGAAATTTTAGCGCCGATCTTGTTGCATAAATATGGGCTAGGGACAGGCACCACCTCGGAAATATAAATATTGCGCTGTAAAACACAGGACAACTAATTTTAAACATAATTAAACGATTTCAAATTCTCATCTGGTGGATGGGGGGAAGTTCTCGTGACATCACTTGTGCCAAAATAGCAGCGCCGTTCTGCGGCAATACGGCGTGCCGGCAGAATTCGCCTAGGCCTGAACGCGTTCGCAAAGCCTTGGCGGAGAAGGCCAAAGCAGCCAAAGTGTAGTTGGCCACAGTGAGCTCATTCTCGTTGCGGGTTGCGGCTCTTTGCACGACACGGCCCGAGCATGCTTCTGGCACGGCCGGTATTAGTTGCTGCGAGTCGCGAGCTGCAAGCCGACGTTAAAAAGGATATGTTTGAACTACGAGGGTGTCAGCAAGAGCCACGCAAATGCCAAATACCTCTTCACACTCGGAGCGGACACGCGCGTTTGATCGAAGTGCTGGATTCGCTCTGTTAAGGGCCGCCCACACTAGCGAGAAAACGCGCCCGGCACGCCGATAAATCGGTTAAGCGGGAAGATAAAGGGCGTGTCTCTGCACGCGCTCGTGGCGCTGACTGTGCTTCGGCGACATTTTGTTACTTGCCGCGATCGGCGTGCCACGCGCGTTTTCTCGCTAGTGTGGGCGGCCCTTTAGACCGCGTTTCGGTAAGCGCTTCTGGACCGATCTTTTACGATTGCAACTCGATACTGACATGACACTCGGCAAAGAAAGGTTAGACCGACATCGCGTAGCTCCCACGAACTGCTATAGCTCGACACTGACGTAGCGTCGAGTCAGAATAAAAATGGCATACTAATAACAGAGTGTACATACCGAGTTGCCAAGGTAATCCGTATGGCGTTTATTTGAGCTCTATATCACACAAAACAAGGAGATAGAATCAATGAGAGTCCCTTTTCGACGACAGCGTTCGTCACCGCTGTCTCGGAAAACAAGGAGATCCAGATGACAAGGGGAAAATATTGACCTCTGAAATTTAGTTCAGGGATCAAACTACTCATCCGGTAAGGGTCCACAAGGGTCGCGCGGGCATATTCCATTCAGCAGGCCAGCCGGTCATGGACAGACGGTCTTGGCCAAGGACCGCCGGAGCAACGGTGCGCCGAGTCGATGTTGCTGCTAGGCCTACTATATTCTGCCGAGCTCGCTCGGTCGGCAGAATCGTGGCTGTTGTAGCTCTTCTCGTGTGTTTGTGGATCCTGCGTTCTTGATCGTCGTGGTCTGTTTTAAGTACTCCTTCCTTTTTTCTTGCTGGTTGAAGTCGGGACGCACGAGAAGAGCACGAAGAAAAATAAATGTCCGTTGGTGGCCGATACCAAGTAACTGAGCGACGCTGTCGGCCTTGTTGATTTGATCGTAAAAAGTGCGTAAGACAGCTTCGGAGCTGTCGTAGGATTCTGTCGTAACCTGCGCAAAGGTTACGACAATTTCGTTTCGAGAGCACGGGTTTTCTCTCAAATTTGTCGTACGCACTTTTTTCGTCGTGAATTCGCTTTGAGAATCCGGCCTCAGAGCTGGTGTTGTCAGTGCTGCCGTGGTTGCCGACTTGCCGTGGTCCCGTGGTGCAGCGTGCGTGCAGCCCTTGCACATCTCAAACGGCCACGTTGTCACAGGTCGTAAATCGTCGACGCGCCACCAAGTGGCAACGCTCGTAACCACAACATTCACGCCGTAGCCTTTCCCGACCGGCACAAGTGACGTCACGAATGCGCCCAATATCCCAAGACGCATCGCGCTCTCCGATGGCCGATTTTTGAGCGCGCGCCCAATCGGGCCCATCAGGGTGAAAAATATAGCCATCCGTTCAAAATACAAACGCGCGATTATGATTTATGAATATCATTGATCATATTGAACCTATTTCTGACCATAATAGGTGTATTTCAAGTTTCGCTTCAGTATCCCTTTAAAGACCGGTGGCTCGGCTGCCGTCCCACTGCAAATACGTCAGACAAAAGGCAGTCTACAAACATGTTAGAACATGGAGGTGGAAAGAAGAAGAGGCGACACACCGGCTCAAGCCAACCGGTTGGGCGAAATGCTAGGTGAAGCCAGAAGTAGAAGTCGCGACCTTTGGGAAAGCACCCAAAGGCTGAGCAAACCGGGCGCCAAACCAGCTGTCCTTTCCGTCCAATGGCGTCTTTTGGTTTTGTTCGTTGTTTGGTCATCGTTGGAAGGTGTGTCACCTCCAAACCAGAAGCCTCCCCGGCTTCCCGTCTGGTGGCGTCGTGTCGCTTCCAGAAGTTTCGTACCTCCATCCGTTAGGAAAAGCGAAGCAATCGAACGTGCTTTGAGGCGTGTCCGAAAATAATGCCGCGTGGCACCGTGTCTGGTAGTGAACGCTGCGCCTTTTGTAGGACGTACGAACAGTGTGACTGAGGCTTCACATGCAGCATGCATTTAATGTCATTTCCTCCGCTTCGCAATTCGGCCGCCAGGCCGCGCAAGTTTTTGGCTGCACACCCGGATAGGCGGTAGCTTTTCACTCCGCGCCTTCGCGTCTTTTCCGCCGGGTGGCGCCGACTCCACCGTAGTTACGAATAAGACGCCACCGGGGATTAGGTTCCGCGCCGAGCTATACAACAAACAAGCGCTAGTTTTTGCAGAGCGTCGATTTGAGCAAGCACCAAAGCGAGTTCCAAAGAAAATAAAAATAAAAACGTCAATTTCACTTTTCTTATTTTGGCACGGAATTAAAAAGAAAAAAGAAAAACAAAGCGCCGAATCCCAAAGTCCGCCGAACAAAACAGGAACAACGCGCCCACACAACACGCAACAAACGCAAACGACGTGCACATCGGCTTCACTGCATACTCCGTCATACTTTAGGCTGGTCCGCGCGCCAGACGCCACGAGCCATTCCAGCCTATCCGGCGCTGCCAAAGTATACCACGTGACCCCACGCCCCGCGTCTCCCTCCACTCCTCCCAGAGCTCACGTGACGGTCACACGACGTCGAATCGACTCCGATGGCTCGAATGGCGTCCGCCGCCGTTCATCGGTCGCAAAAAGGCATCGGCTCGGCGCTTGTTTCTCTCTCTCTCTCTCTCTCTCTCTTTCTCTCTCCGATACTAATCACGCTAATAGAGAGCGCCGGCAGGAAAACAGTGCCGGGCCTGACCGTTTTTCGGGATGAGGCAGAAGGGTCCTCCCAGGATACCGACCAAACTCCTAGGGGGGGGGGGGGGGGGGGGGGGGGGGGGGAATAAAGCTAAAGCCGCGGCACACACGTATACGCGTTCGTTATGGAAATAGGTTGGCGTGTCGAGTTCAGCCGATTCGGACTTTAATCGGAGAGCTTTGAGCGCGTAGTCACTTTCGCCGTAACGATACATTGTGTCGGACGACTCCGTATGGCCTCTTTTAAATCCCTAATACACCTTTTTCAACAAGGGTGCAGCCATCTTGAAATGTCGTCACTTCTGGTATGCGGTAAAACATCAGTGTCGTGATGTAGGCGAGTTGGTTCATGGTAACGGAAATAAACAGCGCGCAAAAAATACACAGGACGAAAGGAAGGTGTGAACGACACAAGCGCTGAAACCTTCCTTTCGTCCTGTGTATTTTTTGCGCGCTGTTTATTTCCGGTAAAACATCGTTTTGATCTCTCCGCGCCGCGGGAAGATGTTTACAAAAAATGCGTGATTGTCGCACAATCTTGTTTTGCCTCACCTATATTTTGTCGCATATTCCACGTTGAAACATTTTATCATTTTTTCGTCCCGCATACCAGATACGGAAACCACGTGACAGAAAACAGAAAACGTCTATAGGATGAAGGGAACGCGCTCACTTCTAGCGGAAGTTTGCTCAGTACATAAGTGGATACTCTGGAAAGTATCGCCCTCGCTAAAATTGCGATCATTTTTTAGACACATGTTTGTCCCGCGCTGTCCGTCCTTCTGCCGTTGCGGACCATGTTCGTACTTTCTAACACGCGGCACGTAAATTCCGAAAAGAAAAAGAAGAAAAAGAAAAATGTCGATGCGTTCACTTTTTTTTTAAAGCAGCAGGCGCACCGCTTATACATCATATGAAGCGAGTCACCGCAAGATCCGTGCTTCAAATGCCGCATGGCAATGAGTTCAAGGATAAAGATTGGCACGAGGCATTCTAACCACGGATATTCCGGTAACTCGTGTTTGCACACTGTATATTCTATGATGCATACGAGCAGTGTGACCTCCGGCTACAATGTTTCCTTTGTACGTTTGTATGTGTCGAACATGCGTGTCATTTTTTACGAGGTGGAAACAAGCCTTAGGCAATGTCTGTAGGCTGTCTTTTCTAAGATGCGTTAGCGTTAATTGCGACCGCGGCACTCCGTGAGATGTGCATCTCAGTACAACTTCGCAAATTTAGTTTCTCCGCCAATTTTCTTTTAGCATCTTTAGTTGTTGAGTTTGATGTAGAACGCAGTTATGGTATGCTCCATATGTTGTGCGCGAAAAGAAGACACCAGGACAGTTTTGCTACAGAATCTGTGTTGCATCGTGGGAGACACAAAAGTCGCCGCGTAAATTCTATAACCACGAACGCTCGCGTAACCAAGTGATTCAGTTTTTCTACGACACCCTCGCGACGGTGTTTCTGATAGGCGCTGCACACAACTTGCAAGATGGACGTCATGTCAACTTCAGCGAATTTTTTTTTTCTACATAGTTTTGCGGGTTTATGTTTGGGTGGCAGGTTGGCTAAGGGAGAGGACGAAGGCATCGAGCAAAAGTTGCTAGGGATCGACAAAGAGGGCTTAAAGGAGGAATAGAGGAAGAGGAGACGTTGGGGAGAGAAAGGAGAGATAGAGAGAAGATTTTGCGAGCCTTTAGAGAGAAAGCGTGGAGAAGGCACATTGGGGAACATCAAGAGCACCGCATCATAGGGAGATTGAGAGAGAGAGAGAGAAAGGACCTTGGAGAGCATCACCTTAGAGAGAAAGGAAGAAACGGAGAGAGAGAGAGAGAGATAAATAACTCACCAAGCAGAGCCTAATCGCAGTCGCCTCCACTACACTTCTATAGCCGTTAAGCTGAGAGTGCGGTGGGAGCTACGCCCTCGCCGCATCAAACCAGCCGCCTCTCTTCCATCGCCTTCCCCCCCTCTCTTCGCGTGGACACGGGCAAGAACGCGATCACGTGGCGAAAGTTGGACGGCCGACTGGTCCAACGAGCGCCTGTAACTTCCAGCCCACTGTCAGCCGACGGGTGAACGGGGGGGGAGTGGCGCCCACACAGAGCCCACGGTTAATCATCCCCAGACCCCGCGCGCGTTCCGCAGAGGAAGGCCGTGTCGACCATCGCATCCACGCTGCGCCTTCCTCTCAATCCCAGCAGCGTCTATATATACCCGGTTTCGCTTCACGGCACACCGTAGCGAACCACTACGAGCGGTCGGAGCCCGGTCCAATGTCGCGTGAGCTTCATGTGGCATTCGTGACGCGACACATCCAGAGTGTTGAACTTACTGGGATGGCTCCTATAGCCTCCAGAGCGGTCCACCTTAAAGTCATACCGAGCGTAGCGCTCTCCCTTTCTGCCTCTCCTCCTCCTCCTGATCATCGTCACCATTAAAAATATTATTCGTCACTTCCTCTTCTTCGTCCTCCTCCTCCTCCTCCTCATAATCATTATCCCTATAACAAAAAGTTATAACAATCCTTCTCTTCTCTACTCACACCCGGTTGCCTGGTTTTGCCTGGGCCAGCATCAAGCGGTTATTGACGTACACGCTGCTTCGTTTGAACGGCCCTATCAGCGAAATCACGACGTGCTTCTTTTAAACTTTGCACTTACCAATATCCTCTAAATTATAACGTGGTTTCCAAACTTCGTGCGCTCGTCGTCTCGAGCTTCGACCCAGATTCTAGCCCTCATAGCTCACTCCTATGCTCCATTTCACGTTGCGACGGAGGCCGCGGCGGACGCACAAAATACGTGCCACCCGAGCCAAGCCATGCAGGGCTGCGAACATAGCACGCATCACACGGTATCAGCCAACCAACGCGCGCCCCTTCCGATGGTCACGTGACAGCCACAAGGCGCCCCGATTGGGTCAGGTGGCCCGCAGAGTCAGTCGTGGTCCATCGCAAGGCCGAACGCGTCGTAGTTCCGAGCTATAATCAATCACACGGTCCGTCTACGCCGGTTACCGAAACAGAGTCCTGAGGTTTCTGAGGCTGTTTCCCCCATTTTGCGTAATTATCGGTCTGAACTTTAGTAAAAAAAAAAAGAATGAAGAATCACCAGTTCACTCGCGTTAGTGAGTCGATCGGTAACTGAGATCTCCAAGGAATTCCTACACAAAAAGAGCGACGTAAGCGCCACACCTTCTCACAAGCAAAGACGAGTCCTTCGGTAGCTTATTCTAAAATCAAAATCAGTTTCGACTTTCTTTTTTTCTTTTTTTTTTATTGTGTGTAGTTCTGGATAGTTTTATTAAAAAGAGGTCGTTGAAAACTTGAAATCACGAAACGACGACTTCCATTTCGGCCGATCCGCTTCTCCGGTAGACACGCTTGCACCGAGGCAAAAACCGCAAAAAGTGGGGACCTCGGGGACTGTCAGATGAGCTCTCCCGTATATTTAATAGAAATGTGTTTCAATTCACTACTGGGCCCAACAAACAAGAAGAAAACGCTAAAAATAAATCAGGAATAATGCACCTAAAAAATGGCTCGAATAAACACGAACACCATCATAAAAAAAAAAAAAAAAATGCTACCTAAATCGTTGCGCAAATTCTCGTTCAAAGCGATAGAATTTCGCGCCCTCCTGTACTGCGTAAACGGTTATTTATGAAACTTGTTGGGAACTGCTATAGAAAGTAGACGAATGTTTCGTTTTTCGACGTCCACGAAGTCGTTTATCACATATAAAAACCAGTTCATAATTCTCTGATAAAACAGTCTACTTCCCGCGGCCGGGCCTCTTACGAGCAACCAACGACTTTCGTTGTAGCATTACTGCAATTGCAATGATTCTTAGTATAATCACATCGACCTACTCTAAGACACTTCAGTAACTATATTTGCCGTCGAGAATCTAATATATCAGATCACGTTCACAGGGCACATTATCCCCCGCATGCCTAATTGCAGTAATACCTACCGCAATTATGCATGCGGGTGCCTGCCACCTGGTTCATTCGTTACAAACCGAGCCGCGGACGCGATAGTGGGTAGGGTCCGCTTATAAATGGTATCGCGTTTAAACGAGGTATTCATAGAGCCAGTGTTTCTAACGCTATAGCCTGCGGACCTGAAAGCTGCGTCCCTTCTCTCCGAGGGGGAATCCTGCCAGCATTAAGTATTGAGCAAAACAAAACAAAACAAAAAAAGCAAAGAGAACATACGTTCGCGCGGGAGAGCAGACGAGCTCACAAAAACGCAAGCCGTTTCCCCAACCGCGCGACAGCGAGCGCACAGTGGCAAAACTTACGCGCGGAGGCGTGAACGATTTCACATTGTCTTTGGCAGTGTTAAGTAACCTAAACTGCAAGGGACTATAATCCGTTTCCCTTTAAGTGTGAGCGTAGCAAAGGCTACCGAAGCGAGACCCAGGCTTTCAGCGTCCCTGTCAAGCACGCGCGCTCGTGCAGTGCAAGCACTGATTATGGCGACACGGTGGCACTTGCAGCATCGGCGTCAAAAATAAATATAGTTTTGCAATATTTCTTTAACAAAAAAACAACGACAAAAACTACAACGACAGATTGTTTAGTCACAAAAGGTGTGTGTGTGTGTGTGGGGGGGGGGGGGGGGGGGGGGAGGGGGGGACAAGATGGTTTAAAAGGTGATTTAAATCATGATTTAAGTCATGATTTCCATCGTGACTTCAATCAGACTATTTTTCATGTGAAGATCTAAATCAAAGCTTTCCCGCAAAATAAGTCCCGAAATTAGCTTTAATTTACAGTCTGATGTTTTCTAAGGACTTTTGTGTTGAAACCAGAAAATCGTCAAATAAAATTATTTCGATCAGGCAAAACACGAGCAGAAATCACTGTTCTTCTGAGCAAATGGTTTGTCGGATACGCAACGAACAACTGCAAGCATATCAGAAGACGAAAGAAAAAGCAAAGGAAGCTGTACAGCCAACTAAGAAAAACCAAGCTGTTTTTCTCTTCATGTGGCGGGGGTTACACATCAAGTTCCCAAAAAAACTCTACTTTAAATTTTCAGTAATAGCTTCTTCCGCATTGTTATTAGTGATTGGAGAGATATGTTATCGATCTGCGCGGTTTAAATATACCTGCTGCGATAAAAAGTCACCATTTCCTAGCTAGTGACCTTGTTCAATTTAATTTGATTTAAATCAAAGCTTATTTACTGTAAATAAATGTATTTATTATACTTTTAAAAAATAAAAAAGAACATCATTTTTTCATCTACTTCGTCATAAGATAATTTTATGTGTCAGCTATAGTGATTGACAGCTGAAGAAGCCCAGGGCGTGGCTTATTATGTTAGTTACTGCTGCTCGCTTCGTGATTGCGACCCTTGTACTCATTCATACGTCCAATAATGCAACAAAAGCGGTATCTAAGGAGCGATCCTTTAAGTTTGATTAAGAGACAATAAACAGACGTTTCGCGAAGTGAAGATAATATTTCGTTCATTCACTTCCCCGCTTACTATACCGGGGAAATCGACGCCAAGTGACCCGCCGTTGCGTGACGTCATCATATCACGTGACGCCAGGACATGACACCTTGACGTCACGGTGACACGTGAACTGACGTCAAGTCACTGCAGAAGACGTGACATTAATTTTCCCGGCTAAATGGAGCGGGAAAATTCACGGACGAACGGACAGATTTCAGGGATTAGGGAAATCCATTTTAAAACTTATTCCATGCTTTAAAATTCCACAAAACTCTCGAAAAAGACCCCACGCTGCGCCAGCACAAGTCGTTCAACAACTATAGCAAGTGACAATCCTTCGCGTCAACCGCGACACACAAACGAACAAACACAGCGTGTGTACAAGCGGGGAACACCCGAAAGCCTTCCCCATTTATCCCCATGTGCCAAGAAACCCGAGACGCCAGCGTGTATACGACGCCCGACCACGACCGTCCGGAGCGCGACAAATGCCGAACGCCGCCACGATGACCCCCCCTCCACAAAACACGGCGTACAAATAAATCAGAATAAAGGACGTGGGGGATAAAAACCGCCCGCGGCGGCAGGAATTTAAAGGCTCGGGCGAACCGCCAATCCCCGAACCGCACGTAACGCTACGGGAAGTACGAAGCACCAAAACCGGCACGAGAAGGGAAAGAAAAAAAAGGAACAGAAAAGGGAGTGATAAAATACTGGAAGAGATAGCCACCCAGGAAGAATGGCGGAATCTGAGTATAGGGAAAGAGAAAGAGGGGAAAGGGAAAGAAGGACAACGGGAAAGCAAAGAAGAGACGCGAAGAAAGCTAAAGCCAGAAAGCCGAAAAGGGAGAAAAAAAAAAGAATCTAGGCATGGAAGAGGGACGGCAAAGTAAAGTGACTTTTGCTTCGTCCTCCATCTTGATAGTGACGCCATCTTTTGTTCGCTTGTTTTCTTATTTCGTTGCCCTCTGTTCTGTCTACAAATCTCGAATGGAAGACACGGAGCCGCCATTAGGGAAGGCGATGGTCGGGACCGTCCCTCCACCTGCAGTACTGGCTTGTTCGCGTGGAAGTCAGGGAAAGAGAGAGGAGGGATAGAGAAAGAAAGGAAGGGAGAAAGTAGGTAACAAAGTGAGAATATAGAGAGGTAGGGAAAGGATGTAAGAAGGAAGGTAGTATAGTGAGAGGGAAACAAGAGATGGAAAGAAGGAGAATGCGACCAGATGGAGAGGGGGTCTGGTTAAAGGAAAAGGGGCAAGGATTCGGCCATGGGGAAATGGGGAAAAAGTAGCTGGATATAGGGGAAAACGGTATGCAAAGCAAACGAGAAAAAGGGTACGTCTTTTTTTTATTTGACGGGAAATGGGGAAAGAGTAAACTACGCGACGACCGGAAATGGAAGAAGAAAGAGAGGTAGTACGGAAGAGGTAGTTTCTCCCAGATTAGGGAAGGAAAAAAGCCGGAGGAGAGGTGTAGCGAATAGAGAAGCAAGACGAGTAAACTCTAGTGAAGTAGGGTATGTAGGGAAGAGAGCAGACGGGTCTTCCACATTTTGCGCAAGAAAATAATCGAAAAGAAGAAAAAGGAAGAAAGGAAGGAAGGGAGGGGGTGTTCGGTGCCTCGGGGCAAGACACTAGACGGGAATCAAAGCGCCAATAGACTGTGACGATACGCGGTCCCGGTCGCCGGGTAAGCCGCCAGGAAGTCAAAAATCGAACACAAAGAAGCAGAAGAAAAAAAAAGCGAGAAAGCACAATGAGTGACGAAGTCCATAACGCGCTACAATAAATAAGCGAAAGATCACACCGAGCCCAAGAACGAGACGAACGAAAGCAGCACTGCAAATAATCCATGCGAAAAAAAAAGTACAAAAATTGGTAGAGATAAAAAGACAAGACACTTCGGAAGGGAGGGTTGGTGAACGATGTCTTCCGAAGTGAAACCCCCTCAAGGGCTGACGTTTTCCCTCCCGCGGCTTCCCTTTCTTTGTACACCTTATTTATTGACTCGGCGCCTTTTTTGCCAATGGAAACATGAGACTGTATGCCCAGGCTGAATATATTATATATATAGGCTCGTATACATTGCATACATATACATATATTGAGCTCCGAAGTGATCCTTATACTTTGGTGTTTGCGCTGCGTGTTCCTTTACTGAGACGCCAGGCTGCGTTAAAATTGATATTTTGTTTTGTTTTTTTGCGACGTCACAGACTTGTACGGTACTCCTTACAAGTAATCAAATTAATTGTAATCAATTACTTTTTGGAGTAATTTTCTAATAATTTGATTACATAACCGCTACAGGCACCCTTTGATTGTACAACGTCCCCCCCCCCCCGGGTACGAGGATTCCCTTCAGGAATCATCTTACAGAATCGTACCAAATCTCGGGATATGGTCTACCGAAAGCTGCGGATTGAGAAGATGATTAGATAATAATTAGGTGGCTCATATCCAATATTGAAGAGTACAAAATGCCCTGTTTTTAAGTAGGCAGAAAAATCTTTCGAAAATCCGAAGTAATGGTTACTCTATCAAGCAAACTTCAATTCGTTTTCTTCTCGATTAATCGAGAAACCTAACTGAATACTTTTTAACGAGAGTAATTGCAATCGAGTCCTTTTTTTCTTCTTCGACTAACGTACGTGTACAAGACTACAACTCCTGAACACGCGTTTTCACCTCAACAACGTAGTGAAAAGAGGTAGGGCCCCTAGCGAAGCATGACCACTTTCCCCCTTTTATGGGAAATTCTCGTAAGAACTATCTCGCACGCGTAGGAACAATGCGCAAAACTTGGGCCAAACGCATCGCTACATAAACGTCAAGTATTGTACTTTCCTTTTTTGAATTTTGTTAAATTCATGATATAACTTGACAGTTTGGGGCATTGAAGTACTACGTTTTTATATTTTATTAAATAATAATAAATTAGTTCATATGCGGGAAGATGCTTAGATAACTAAACAAAAACAATTGGGTCGACAAACGTTTTTTGTTAGCCAGGCAAATAAAAATGCGATAATTTGTCATATAGTATGAATATTTTGCAACTGTTAATATAAAACTAAAATCCACACGCGCTAAATACGACCGCGTTCACATACAAACATCATGGTATTATAAATTATTTCCATTAAGCTGAAATTATAATGGCTCAGAAATATATAAGAACCGAATCGGGGCTCTCGAATCATTGATGACAATATTCACAAGCGCGAGGTAAGTCTTCAAAATGCTTATGAAAATAATATACGAAGTAAAACCAACTGGAAATAAACTTGAAAATAATACAATCTACAATCCGCGAAAGCACTGGAAGTGGGACGTAAAAAACTGGCAAAAAGATAGAAAAATAACTTCATAGACAAGTAAAATTCCCAAACTCAAATATAAACTCAAACTTTTTCTTTTTTTTTATAGTTGTGGTTTTTTTACGCTATTGTTTTCTGCTCAGGCCGCAGATGGCACTACACGGCGCCGTTGAGGCAGACTCCAAAGAGGGATTGTCTCTCAGCCCGCAGTGTAAGCAACAAAACAACAAACAATGCGACAATATTTATGTTGTGAGTAGTACGTGTCTCTGTGCGAGTGTTTCACCGAGAGCTAGGCTGCTTGTGCGGGCGCTGACGCTTTCAGAGAGGTTCCGTTGGAGCCGCGAAGTTTCTCAAAAGTAATCGTAATTGTGCCTGAAATTGTGCAATTAATGACGCTAGAAAGTAATTAAATTACAATTACAAATATGAATTACAAATAGAAGTAAATAAATACAGTGATTCCATTACTGTAGTTGAATAACTACCCAAGTATGTTAGGACGTCACTCGACACTGTCACATCATATGGCAATCACGACGTTGCGCGACAATGTAACCTCGAGACCCTCACAATGATTCTTACTCTGCATTTCCCGGGAAAATCCATGTCACCTGATACTATGACGTCACGTAGGACTGTGACGTCACGTAGGACGGTGACGTCCCGAACATCATGATTTCACCTGACACTGTCACATCACATCACAGATCATGTGACAATGGCGCTTCACGTGACACTGCGATTCCGCGCTAAATATATCGAACAAATTGACGTAAGGCGACATTGCGGTGTCAAGCGGTTAGGTCAAGACGGGAAAAAAAGTCCCGTGGAAAGTGCAAATGCTGGCGACTTTCATCACGTGGTTCCAACCTACTTTCACGGCTTCATCTTTTGACCGCCAGACACTCTGAATGTCCGCTTCGCTCGAGAAGGCTGGCGAGTAACGAGCTGGACATAGTGACTTATCCAAGTACCGCCATCGTTTGATCGTGCCGCGCGCGCTCCCATGGGATGCCGGCGACGCATCGCCATTCTTGGCTTATGGCGCGTCCCACATACAGGCGCGCACGCTCCTAACAGTCTGCTGTGGCTGCCGGTGACGCGCCGCCGTTGGCGAGCACGCTCCTATTGGTCCACTTTAGGTGCCGGCGCCGCGCCGCCGCGCCAAACTAGACTGGCGGCGACGTTCCGCCATTTTTGGCTCCAGTGAGTCCCAGCATGCACCAGCTTGGCGGAACTTGTTTATAAAATCCATCCACAGCTTTACTGGCGAGTGAGGGAACCTGCCGCCAGGGCATTCTGTTCTCTGCTATAGGTTAGGTGCCGCCAATTTGACTGATTTCATTCACCACCCGGCGGTTCTAAAATTTAATATCAAACCCCAAACTCTAACGGCCACAACGCTATTGCCGCCGGCCGACGCGAATCCGGCCTCGGCGCACGGAAAAGCGCCGACGCGTTGCGCTGCGTTGCACGGAAAGCCTTTCCGCGCGCATCGCAGAGTCATTAGTTTCGGGCGAAAAAATCCCGAATCGCTGTCGGCACGAGTCGGCTCGTTCATCAAGGACGGCCAGCCAGACTGCCGGTTCCAGACGGCGCGCCGCCCAGTGTAGAAGAAAAAAAAAATAAATAAAAAAAGCGAAACTTGAAAAAAAAAAAACGGACTTCCGCTCCCTCTGCCGACTTACGGGATTCCCAGAATACTATATGCTCAGAATAGATACCCTCACGGCCCCGAGTGTCTTAGGCGGGAGCTGGCGATTTAAAAATAGCGCCGATAGCCTATTAACTATTCCAATTCATTTGCACTCGATCCTGGGAAAGTATCGGCATCTCCTTCCCTGCCTGCTAGCAGGGCACGAACCGATACTAACTATACGACCGAAACCTCGCAGGGTGATCGGCATGGCCGGTCTCTCTTGCCATGGTAATCGCCATTTCGGTCCTTTCAAATCCCAAAAACGCTACAGGAAGGGTGCCACAAGACGGTAGAGCCACGGTGCGGCTCTCAGACGAAGAACTTGGCATAGACCACGGCCGGGCTGTGGCACAGACATCCAGCGTAGTGGCCAACCTTAATTTATAAATAATGTCGGCTTACCTGAGTGCAGCGATAGAAAACGTTCAAAGAAACACTCAACGCAATTTTTTTACACAAAATTGGGAGCTCGGGAACACAGATCCCCTCCAAGCGCTGGCGAAAGGCGCCGCAATCATCTCAATCCCAGTTCGTCGATCCGTCAACGAGCGAAGAGTAATCCGATAATAAGAGGAAGGAAGAGTACTTACAACGTAGATTTTATCAATTACTGGCACTGGCGAATGGTGTCCCGTAGTGAAATCGGAACCGTCGAACACACAAACGCTACGCAGGGGCATCCTGAGTCCAGCGCATGCATGAATGCAAAACATGGCGGTATGCTTCCGCCGTTGCCGTTCCCAACAACCCGAATGAACACGCCAGCTCCGATCAACTCCTGCGGATCGCATGACGGAAAACACAAACACAGCAACACTGGACGTGGGTACGTTTCGAATGTCAAGGTGCCAAATCTTCACTCCGAAACTATACGCACAAAAAGAAGTATATATCTATTTTTTATAAAACGAGGAACGATCTCGTTCCCTATGTTCCTTTAGAAACGGACCAACGTTCGTCCAAACAAGCGGGGGAGCAAAGTCCCTCCCTTTTACTGCGTAGCAATATGGCGGCTCCGACTCGAGAGAAGCGAGCTCAGTAAGGCTTATCGAGGGCACCAGAGCGCTACGGATACCGTTGGTCTTTAAGCCGAACGCTGCCGAGATTCAACCGAAAAGGGCTAGCGTAGTTTTCGGACAGCAAACCTCGCGTCAATGGCGGCCCTCTGCGGGCCTGCTAAGCAGCCACTTCAAAAAACGCATACGCACACTAGAGCACTGCACGGGCCGAAATATCTAGGCCCGGCCCGCGGCCCGGCCCGCGGCCCGACCCCACCCGGTAAAGGTACTGGCCGGGTCCGACCCTAGGCCTACAATTTTTTGTTCTTTTTAATATATGAGCCTGAGCTTACCCCGAGCCCGACAAATTATAAACATGAGTCCGAAGAAGTTTGCATGCATTAACCTGAAAACTCTCTCGACATAAAACGAGCATACTTGATTTAAATTTGTTTTAAACTTAAACCAAGCTTTTCTTTTTTACACGATAAACATTTTGGTGAAAACCAATGTTGTACAGGTTTCTAAAAAAAAAAGGAACGAATGCTTGCTCCTTGTTCCTTATGAATTTTGCAACGCGTTCCCTTTACAAGTTCCATGTGTGAAAAAGGAACTAATGCAATTTCGACTGCCGTGAGGGAAGGGCACCAGGAGAAGAAAACAAGCGGAAGCAGGGCTTAATTTGTGGGTATATTCAAGTCTACAAATCTCAGCTTTTAACCATATTCATGTTTGTGGTGGGCGATTCAGACGAGCCAAATGCACTGTTACCCCCACAGTGCACGAGCGCTTAACAACCTCACATGTTGAAATCTAACAAAGTCCCTTGTTCGAACTCAACAACAGCTGCTTCTCGATGTTACTGTCCGCAAGACGAGCAAGTGAAGGAGACGGTAGGGCTACTGGAAGGTCAGTCAAGAAAACTACAAGTCCTTCTTCGTGAAGGTTGGATTCGTCGTCCAGCTTGAAGGTGGGAGACAAGGAATAAAGCTTAATTTCCGCGTATCTTTTAAGTGAACAATTTTCAAGATACAAGGGTGCGTTCTATGTGTAACCTGTACTTTTGTTGTAACAGCAGGTCTATTCGTGGAAATTCAGTGATGGCTGTAGTCGGCCTTAGCTTCCTGGGTGTACGAGGATTCGTGGAAGCAAAGAAAGTAGCTGAGTTTGAGACGTCCCTCTTTCTGTTTCTTGTCTTTTGATTAAAAGTTTTGGATTTGGTGCCGCAGTCTCGGGCACAAAAAAAAGAATCGATGTCCACTAGCTCTCCTGCACCCGACTCTTACCAAGCGAGGACCACAAAAAATAAACTCTAAGATAAGTAACCAAAAAGTTAACGAGATCCTGCTCTTCGTAAAAATATTGTATTTATATTTTTTCTTTTTAATTTCCCTCTTAGAAATGAATTAAAAAATACCCGACTGGGTGAAAGAAAGAAACGCGGTTCCTTTTTCCGTTCCAGTAAAAATGTAACGAATTCCCGTTCCAGTTCCACCAATGCAAAATGGAACGGCGGCGTTCCTTCGTTCCCCCTGAAAAAAAAAAAACGCGTCGACAATGTTCTCTTTATATATATATATATATATATATATATATATATATATATATATATATATATATATATAAGAGTGTAGATTTACAAACAGCCGCGGGAAGGCGCAGAAGCGGCGAAGGAGCTGCGGGAGCATTAGAATAGGGAGTATTCACTGGCGGCCATATCCGTGCGCGCTGCTGCTGAGCGCGTGCTGACGGCGAGCTTCCACAGTCCTTTTGGAGCGTGCATTTAGCACCATCAAGGTCGCCGGTCTTAGCAGGCTATTAATGTGGGCTCGTTTTGAGCATGCGCTCTAAACAACGCCCTCAGATATGGCGTCCAGTGAATACTTCCTATAGGACGCAAGCGGGAAGCGCTTCACTATTAGCGGATTCACATGACGGAATGATCCGCGGACGGATTGATCACGTGACGACATGTCCTCGGTTCGTCTATCACCCAAGCGCATCCACACGAGGGAGACGACGAGCAGACGGCAGCGAGGACGGACCGAACCTGTTTGCCATCCCACAGTGCCGCGAAACTCCAACATCGCACCCTGGCACCGTTGTTCAAGAAAGAAATCGACGTTTGCTACCGCGATAAAGAATCGCACGCCGTTGTTACGTACAGATCGAGACAAAACACCGTAATAGGCTTCGTGCGAAGTGCCACTAGCTTTACTAACCCAAGGCATGACGGTGACACAAGCATGGTCCTGTTCGAGAAGGCTTTGGCGTAGAAGCGACGAAGTTCTGGGCTCGCGGAGGGACGTTTGGAGATGCCTTCACGCAGTCCGCGCTCGTGCACAACACTCAAGCACACCACAGCCACAAGAAATGTCTTGCTCGGTGAAACTCTGATTGGACGTGAAAGAATTATCGCGGCGTGCTAGTCGAGTTTTGACGGGAGCTTCTTGGACCCGGAGTACCGGAACCTGCGTCGCGTCTGCAGCATAAGGTTTCTGCAGTTTCACGCGTGGAACCAAGAATCGCGTGACAAAAGGAACCAGCGAACGCACACAACGATGCGCCATTTTTGTTTTGATCGTCCAAAAACAAGAAAACTAAGAAAACTATGTACCGTTGCCACACTAAACGCTATTCGAGCCAATCTCCCGCCAACACTCCGCGAGTGAAAAAAGCGCTCAACTTTATCAGTCCGCGCGTCCGCGGACGAGGCGCGGATCGCGGGAATCGGTGACGTGCCTGTCACGTGGTACACGGTTCGCGGACGAAAATCGCGATTCGGTCCGTCGTGTGAATCGGCTATATGCGGCGTCACGTAGACGCTGTCACTGGTGGCGCTGTCAACCAGCTGCCAATAAAGGGGGGAGCCGGAGTTGTCCGTCTGTTTGCAAAGTGCTGCCGCGCCGCTATTCGCCGAGATCCGATCACGTGAGGAGCCGGATGAAGTGCCGTGCAGGAAAGTAGATGTTGCCCACGTTCCGCCGTACGTTTCCCTGCTCTTCAGCGCGCCGCGCGCCTCGAACGTGCGGCGCCGCTATTCGCAGAATTCAGTAGCGTGGAGAGCTGGATCAACATGCCGTGCAGGAGAGACGGCGCTACGGGGATGAACGCGCAACTCTGGCTCCCGTAGGGAGCCTATACAGGAACTCTAGCTGCCAATAGAGCCCCTCTATATATCCTGGGAAAAGTGGCGCCATTCTTTGAACTAGCCACCGCGCACACTATCGGCCAGTCGTCACGTGACATCCATGGCATTCGGTTTTGGACTTCCGGTCGCCATTAATTTCCCAAGCTGTTGCTAAACCGCAGCTGACGAACTGCTGCGCCTGTATGTGGAAAAGTCGGCCGGAAAGCTTTTCAGTTTTCCCTCTGGAACTGAAAATGAACTTCGGAGGAAGATCTTGGTTCACCGGATCGGTCGAAAAGATTTCCACCCGACGGGAGCCACAAAGCTATGCGAGGTGAGTGCTCCGTATAAAGCTCACCAGCATGCAAGAAGACAGCTGTTTTAGAGCGAGTTATGCACTCCATTCCAAAGTAAGCGCGAGCGATGTAATGCGAGCACAACACTGCGGACTTGGCATGCACGGACGCCCGTGCCGTGGAAGGAAGCGTCGTTTAAAGCGGCCTGCTCCTGCTCGTGCTTGTAGCATCGGCGTCGCTCCCACTTAGGGTGCGTGCGGAGTACGCTCTCTCGTCAAGTGTTGAGTACGTGCTCGCGTACCATACTTTGTCTCGCACAAACAGCTTGCAACGTTGTCGCTGCTGCGGACGCAAGCATGTGGATGTATCTATACCCTAGGGTGCCTCAATGTCCTTCTGGTTAGGGTGATGCCACCCTTTGTAGTACACGATGCTGACAGCACGCGCTCACGGGGAAAATACAAAGAAATCTTCGAAAACAAAATGTCGCCATAGCACAGTCAGCGCCACAAACGCGTGCAGGGACACGCTCTTTCATGCGCTTCTGAACAAAAAAGAAAAATAAACATGTGGGACAAAATGGCCAGATGTCTCCACCCTAAGCAAAGCGCACATTAAGGCACCCTACCATACCCCGTTTCAATATAAGAGCGAGCACAGCCAGTGTAACAAGCACGAGTATGTTTTCTCTGACGACGCTCTTACGTGACGAGCGTGTGTGCTTAGCCCGCTCAAAGTGTGTTCACTCTTGTAGCGTCAATAGGGTCTCCTTCGCTCGCAGTCTTATGGAAACCAAAACGCAAGCAAATAAAACGTTTTAGATCAACCCTACGCTCAAGCCAGCAGCTTTGACAGCGCAAACTTCACATGCAGGTCTTTGGCAGGCTAACCTAGGATCTGCAAAAACGGGCGTTTGGGGTGGCGTTACGATGTGCTCTGGACTAAAGTCCGATCTCTTCAATCTATTACAGGACCACTTCAGTGTCGATCAGTTCAAAACACTAATCATGCAAAAGAAAGGAGAGCAAAAAAGTGAGGAAAGATGCTCTCACAGACATTTATTTTTTCGTTAACTTCAACCACTGGAAATGTAAATGCTATGTACATCTCACAAACCATTTTTTTTTTCTTCTTCAGTAAAATACGTTAAATCAGTTTTACAATAAAAATTCGATGCACCAACTTAAGATTTTGGATGCCTTCTTTACAAAATGCTGTTCAATTTCTTTGTTTTACCTGGCTCCCTGAAGTCCCCAAAGCACCCCCCAAAGCAATGCCCACAAAACAATGCCCACAGTACTGAAACATCCACAGACTGCTGCAGCAACCGCAGTTGCTCGTTATGCCTGTGTCCCACTAGAGCGACAGACAGAAACAAACGACAGCGACAAGCCTCAAACCAGAGTCTTCCGCGATTTGAGAGGCTCTGTAGAATAAAGGAGGCTATGCTCACACACGAGCATCATGCACGCGAGTGTATCTTTGGCAGGCTTGCAATCGTTCGTGCTTACTTCACGAGCACTGAACGACTACACGCCTGCCTAAGGTACCATCGCGAGCATGCCGCATGGGTTTGAGGCTCGTCGCTGTCTTCTGTTGCTGTCTGTCGCTCTAGTGGGACACGGGCATTAGTGTAGCAGTCCGATACTGTTTCGTGATCGACGAGGCACACCTACCACTAATACCATCTCTGTCCATTCCAAGAGTGCGTGTCCTCCCGAGGGTCCTCAGCAAGGCCCAAGCGGAGCTTTTCCCTCGGGGCAATCTGCCGCAGTGACAGCAGCTGTTGGTGAGATTGGCAGTCCGATACCCTTTCCAGGTCAAATGAAGCTCATCTACCACTATACCGTGTCACTTGTGTGCAGTACAGGCGAAAGCAACGAAGACGGGATGGGAGAGGAGGGCAAAAGAGGGCGAGGGGAGAAAGGGAGAGTGCTCGGAACGTTAGAGAGGAGATGGAGGCTTCTCTGCCTTTCCCCAGTTTTCTTAGTGCTTGCCGTTTCTCCCCTCGAATGGCGTTGCCTTCGCCTGTACGGCACGGAACTATAGCGACACGGAGTATAGTGCCATCTTTGTCGATTCTAGGCAAGTGTGTCCTCCTGAGGCCACCCAGCAAGTTCCAAGCGGCGCTGCACAGAACCTAACTTCTCCAGCTTCCCAAGAGCAGCATGGTTCGGCTACCCCAGCTACTGCTGAGTTTAGCACAATGATACTGTTTCCAGGTCGACCCAGGCACACCTACAACGACTGACGTCTCTGTTCATCTATTCATTCTCAAAGTGTATGCCGTCCCGTGGCTCCCCGAGCAAAGGTCTGAGCGGACCCTTGCTTCTCCAGCTTGTCCTGGACAGATTGCCGCAGCGACAGCAACTGTTGATGAGTGCTCATTTGCGACTGCTGTTTATTTCCTGGCAGAGTGCAGACAGTTACACACTGTTACTTACACCTGAGCCTATAGTCTCACTTAACAAAACTAAATACTAATCTTTTTTTTTACGCAAATTGTTTACATTTGGCATCAGGCAGTATCATCAGAATGCCAGTCTTTTTGCTGTACTGATGAATAACAAAGAGCTACAAAGACAACAATATTCAAAGCAGAAAAAACATATTGGCACAACGACAGCAACATCAGTTGATGAATAACAAAGAGCTACAAATACAACAATATTCAAAGCAGAAAAAACTGATATTGGCACAACGACAGGAGCCTCAGTTGCAACGTGAAGAGAACAATCTAAAATTTGGACTTAAGCGCTACCTCGTTGCAGATCAACTTAAGTGTCTTAAGAGTAATAAATGATGATGATAAAAAGTCCGCTATGAAGGAGCTCCTGCATGGAGTAAAGGCATCCTCGAGAAAGCTTTTAAGATTCATTTTTCTTGTGGTTTCCATGGTTTCATTGTGGTACTGGGGAAATGGGGTAGCTTTTGCCTGTACAACGCACACTTCATTGGCACATCCAGGACTTCAGGTTTGTGTCAGACATAACGCACAAGCTGATGGACTCTTTAGCCAACAAGGCGAGTCAAACTTGCAGCATATAACACACTCGTGCATCCTTATCTTGAGTATGCATCTGACGTCGTATACCGGCAGTCCCGTCTCATCAAGGAGTTCGATGCTTAACCCCATGTGGTTTGTAGAATACATTCAGTCCACAGGTGTACCGTATCAGTCACAGCATTAGAAAGTGTGAAGGTTTTAGACGTATTTTATGATACGTAAAAGTGACTGCGCCTGTCAGTAAAGCTACCTGCACATTCGTGAAGTGTTAAGAAAGCATTGTGATGGTGTATGGTGCATCTCCATGGCATCTATCTCTTTTTCTTTTTTTTTTCAATTTGCAATATATTTTGTTATGTACTCGGTAAGTCTTCTACTCGTAGTGCATCATTCTGCCGTGGCCTTTTACTTGGCTGGCGGTTTCGTGAAATTAAGAAAATTGTGACTTAATTTGATCTTGTTCCCTTTATAATAGCATCTGTGCTTTTGTATTTTCATTGGGATTTTTTTTTATCTCGCACTTGCTTGTTCTGCATTATTCCCTGAATGACTTTTTTTTATTACCTCATTCCCTTTTATTGAAATAACCTATAGCCAAAGAACGTTTCACGTTAAAAACTGTCTGGAGAAACGTGCAAAGCATACATACGCATGGAGCAGACGTGTTTCGAGCATATTCTTGCGGCGTGTCTGCTGATCACTCTGTCATCGTGTCTACAACGAACGCCACCGTGTCTTCGGCACGACGTATACACGAGCAGATTTGACTGCGGCTTTTGGGGGGGACACTGCATGCAGGGCACACCACACGCGCGCCGCGGCGCCCCGCCGATTCATTAATTAGTGCCGACGCTCACGATTATAAACGACGAAGGTGCGTGCGTATCGCACGTGCTGCCGACTAATTAACTGCAACCGCGGGGGCGACGGGCGCGCTCGCATTTAATGAGCGCGGCGTGATCTCTCCGCAAGCCAGAGGCTCGCATGCAGGAGCGCGGGGACGCGGCAACGGATCCAGGGGCAAAGAATAGGCTTATTAAAACCCGCCTCCGCGTGCCTCAAAAAACAAACGGGAGCAATCGGGCAGCCTGCACCAAGTCATTAGTCATTCAGAGCACCTGCAGGCCCCTTGGCAGTTTCGTCGGACGAATGTTAGAAATATAGAGCGTTGGCGCGCGAAAAGCTCCTCCAGAACCGGCTCGCTCGGAGCAAAAGCATTCCACGTGACTCAAGGAACCGGAGTGTTCACAGGACGTTCATCGGCCATTTTGTGTTTTAATTGTGGTGTGTGCGTGTTAAGACGGCAGGAAGTTGGTCGGCTCCAACGGGCGTCTGGTCTCTCCGCTGTAGATGAGGCGTTAAGCAGGACTGCTAGCCCGAGGTCTTCGAAAATGCATCACGCAGCAGTGACACACGATCCAGATCGAAACGGGCAAAGGAGAGGATTGAACCCCTGGGTTCTTCAGCACGAGCTTCCGCACCACGTGCTCCAAGTCGTCTTGTTTAAGGTCAGCGTGATGAGAGCTAAGGTTCGTTCGCACTATAGGTCCTTTTACTGTTTACAAACATGAGCCACCGCTTACGTCCCAAACAGCTTCCAGGCGCTCCGTCCGTGTAAGCCCGTCGAGTTTGCTTGTGTGACCAGCGCTGGAAAGCATTTATGCGACACAGAACAGAAAGCTGAAGATTTAGCGAGGGCTTTGGCTGTACGATTTGAAGTTTTGGAGGACGACAAATTGGGTTACAAGGATATTAGAATAATTTGGACAGATTGCGCGCTTCCTGGTTCTTTTGGCGTTCACCTGGAGAATTGGTGGTTAAATATTTCATCGTCGTTTCAAGCAGCGATTTTAAGGTTGGTTTTGTGAGTTATTTTTGTGCATTGGATCTTCGCTGGGGCGTCAAAGACTGGAGCACTGCCTGGTGGCTTTTGTAAAGAAAATGTTTTATACAATAACTTTAGTTGCCAAAGCACCGTTTCTTTTTACGCTTTTTTTTTTTTTTTTTACGTTACGTTTCAGTATCCTCGAATATCGCGCGCCAGGCTATCTCCTCGAACTGGTAGCCATGCTTAATATGAAGCACAGTTGTCCTGGACACCTGTGGCGTAAGCAGATGTACGCTTTCATTACGTAACGAGTGAACCAGCCTAAAGCTTGTATAATATTCTATGCTCCACACAATTGAGTAAAAGTCATTTGAATCCTGGAAATGCTCACCTCCCGCACGGGCCAAACACATCATACCACCAAAATGGTGGACGAAATGACGTCACTAAATACCTTCAATTCACGATGAATGAAAGCATAGAGCTCTAGAAATGAAACGACAGCAGCAAAGAGGAACATTGGAGCGGGCAAAGCAACCAATATGAACGGCAGCACCACTAAATTAATTCTTCACCGTAAATATTTAAATACTGCTTATTATGGGCACGTAAAGGTCTCTGCGTCCAATTACTCTTCTATGCCTGGAAAAACATATTCGCAATGAGGAGCTCGCTAGAGGCGCCTCTGTTTTTCGCACTATGGGTAGTGCACACGCTACCCACGCGGTTATGTTTTGATTTTCGTAGTTTATACAAGCTTGGCATTGCACGTACTTGAACCAGTAGAGGAAGTTGAAGTATACTCACTCTGGGTTGTGAAACAAAAAATTCCGCCAGGCGGCGATAGCCCAACTTCTTGCCGTGAATACTCAGGAAACAGCTCTGCCGAATGCTTTGGTTGCAAATACTTGGCTTGGCCGTGGCGTCATCGCATCGTGCTGGTGGTCATGCCTAAAGTCACTAGCGCTAGGAAAAATAACGCCAAGCTCCCCGTCTGGTCGCCATTTTAGTTCATGGAATTAACATTTTGCTCCCTACCTTCTCGTTTCTGGTGAGCCGATTTAAATTCCCGGTGACAGGTTGTCTTAGCAAGAGTTGATAACAACTCCTACCAAGAGTTGTTATCAATACCGAAATTTTGTTATCCAAGCACCCGCGAAACAAGCGCACATCGCACCGCCAGGAGGTGAGACCTCGGTGCTTGGCGGCATTGAAAAATAATTTTCCTGACTTGGGGAATGCAAGAACAGCAATAGCGCTGTAAGCTCCAGAAAAGCATGATTGATAAGTTGATTGCATGCACAGTGCCAAGGACGCTTATATTGGCGAGGAACGCTTTCACTACGCTGATGCTCCGTGGCGATCTCGGCGCGCCTGCTCCAGAACGACCCTATCGAAGATTTGAATAAACCGAAACGGCTATTACGACGACAACTGAGCCTCATCGCACAATCACCTCGAAAAATGTGGATGTTTGTATGTTAGTACGTGTTTGTGTCCCGCTAGAAGGAAGGGAAGGCAATGGCGCAGCTTTCCCAGGATCTAGTCACTTTCCTACATGTTCTTATCCACAAAAAGGAAATTGGTTAGTGCAAAATGTGTGTTCCGGAAGGGGCGCACTCGACAGCAAGGCCAGCACAATGACCGTTGACGTAAGATCGGTGCAGCGAGCAGACGAAAGAGTGCGTCGTCTGCTCGCAGCACCTATCGGGAGATGGCGCCACAAGTGACGAGCTTCACGAACTCTGTCGTCCGGGAACACGCCCGCCGTTGACCTTGGCGAGTTACTTGGTCTCATGTTTTAACAGGAAGGAAGATACGCCCTGAAATTTCACCGGGTAAAAATGCACCACTCAGTGCGCATTCGGCGAAAGTGTCAGCTTTCTATATGCAGGAGCCGATTTCTCCGGCTCAATTTACAGCGCTCGGATCCCCCATTGTGGACACCCTGATATATTTGCAACTCACAGCGATATGGTAATACCGCGGTGTGAGAGTCGCTTTCCTTAGTTCGTGGATAATCGGCTTCACAATAAAAAAAAAGTTCCTTATGTTCCTGGCGTGAAAGTATAATGTAAGGTTGTAATTTATCGCTCGTATATTTAACAGGATTATAACTACTTACGCTCCAAATATCTAACTTTGTACTGCTAATCAACGTCCATCACCCCATGACGGCCGTAATTATCAGGGAGCAGATCGAAGAGAGGGTCCATCTCTAACAGTGGGAGAGCTTTTGCAATTTATTGGCGGGCGCCACCCGTGTAGATTGGTCGCAGGCGCGCGCGCGCTGCGTTGACGGGTAGCGAGGGGGAAAGCAGGCGGGAAGGCGGAAACGCTTGCAGACGATCAACGTTTTTTGCCGTCTGCTCGCAGCTCGTATTGCAAACGCGTCCCACGAACCAGGTTACCCTAATAGAGCAGATGAAAAAAAAAAACAAAAAAAAAAACGTCATTCAGGCAGTCTACGGCCGTGCCTTTTCACCAGTGTCATAGGCGTTACCGAAAAGAAAAGCAACAAAATAGGTTACCCGTTACTTCCAAATAAAAGGTACATGTTACCATTGGCATTACCTATTATTTATTAAAAGGTTCTACAGTTTCGACGTTACAGGTATGCGTAAGTGCCATATTTCAAGAAAGTGGGAGTGTTTGCGTGGAGAAAAAAAGAGGCAAAACGATGAAGGTATGAGGGATGAGTGCAAGAATAGAGCGTTTCCGAAATTTCGAAATGATGCGTAGATTATGCGCGGCCGCCATTAGTTGGTTATGCACTGTATGCATAGGACACGAGCGCTTCGTCAGCATTCGGAATGTACTCGGATCGAAACGCATTCCACACAAATGCTGCGTCAGCGCTCGGCGCGAACTCGGAACCAATCACGGGCTTCACGCCGCAAGCGACGAGACCAACTAATGGCGGCTGAGCATAAGATATGCATCATTTCACAATTTAGGCAAGGGTCTATCGATATGATTTGGCACCTAGAAATGCGAACAAGATTTAAGCGCCATTTCATTCAAGTCACGAGAAGGGGAGGTAACTAGTAATGTAACGACGTTACCCTTTATCAAAATAACTAACGTGAGTACGTTATTCGTTACAGTTTTGAAGAAAAAAAATTAACTATAGTCAGTTACAGGTTAAGAAGGTAGCGGCAAATGCCCCTCAAAGGGAATCAGATATCCCTCCGCCACCTTTGCATCCAATAGCGTCCCACCGTTTCCGTGACGTCGCGGCCAACGCGCGAGGAGGGTCTTGCCCTTCTGTACATATTTGCTTTATCTTTCGACTTTGACTTAGCATTGTGGAAGCCACGAGAGGGAGATTAGAGTTCTCCCCCACCGACGGAAACAAATACGACTTTCGGGGATTAGCTTCCCCCCCGATGGATACAAAGGCTGCTTTCAGGGGCTCGGTCCCCTCTCCAAAGAATACAAAGGTCGCTTTCTTAAAAAGTGGGATCGGAGACAAGTGGGAATCCATTGAAGCGGAACAAGGAGCGTTTCCAGTGAACTCTTCTTTCGACTGCGGAGAGATTTGAAACGGGCGCATCACACTTGTGGGAGGAGCTTCTCCTACCTTCTTGACTTGTAACCGACTATAGTACGTTACTACGTTGCAGAAGATAGTAGGAATACGAATACTTGAAAAAATAAAACATCGAGGATGGGGACGGAAACTTTCTCTCAAGCTTACATATCTGTTCACCAACATGCTCGTTTTTCAATTATTGATACAGAAGAGAGCAACGTGCCAGCGGCAACGCTGTCACTCGCACCGCGTCACCGCCGACACTGCTTTACACCAGCGCCGCCACCGCCCCCCGCGCGAGACCGTGTCGCCCGGGGTGTCAAGTTGGGCACCTAATGGCATTGCCTGGTCGCGCAGCCATCGTCACCCGGCGGCAGCAGCGTGGGCGCCCATGGGGAGAGAGGTGGGGAGTGGGGCTGGGCTGCTTATTAGGGGCGACGCGCCTTTGCCTGGGCCGCGAGACACAGACCGCCGGAAGTCCGTGCTCCGCGTCCCCCCTTTTAATGGGCATCTAACGAGAACGCCCACCGGGGAAGGGGGTCAGGGCTGAGCCGGGCTCCGCTATGCTGACAGTGCGCTGGAAGCTACCTGCTCGTTGGACCAGCCCATACGTCTCTCTCTCTCTCTCTGGCCACGTGATCACCACGTGAGTGTCTCCGCCTACCACCACCCAGAAGACGTGGCCCGCTCATGGTGTGATCATCTGTGAATCTCCAGACCGTCCCGAGCGGCAAATGTACGCTGAAGCCTCGACTAGAGAGTCGCCACAGACACGCGTCCGTCTTGGCGTCACCGCCTGCTGCTAACGTCGCACTCCTCGTAAGACGCTGAGGGACGGGCTGGTGGCGATGCTGACGAAAGCTAGGTTGCGCTGCCTGGATACACTTTTGTTCTTTAATACCTGTATTCACCTCAAGAACCGCAGTATAATTAAAGACAGGCTCCTCGAGGAACGTACCTTACTGATTTCCCCTTTTACGCGTTGAACTTCTAGGATGTACGAAGGTGCACCGTACCTCCTTAGATATGTTTTATAGTAAACAGATACGCACCTGTACGGCGGTATTGGTTTTCACGGCACTGTCAGCGTCAAGGCTAGTTCACACATAGCCCGAGTCCGACCGCGTGCGACTGCAAGGGCTCGCGACGTTAGCCTTTTTACGGATTGCTATGGCAACGGGGCGGTTGTAAGTCTACGCGACACGGCACGCGCGGCAGGGCACGCGCGACAGGGCAACGCGCGTACACACTAGACTAATCTGTGGAGTAGGAAGTGTCCTATCCACTATTTGAATAGCAAACGCTCTCCATGGTTTTTTGAGTGGCTCCTTCTCTTAAACCAAGGCTCTCTGGTGGAAGCTATGCGAGCTTGTTCGACCCGTCGTGCGTCTATGTTTAGTCACGCGATCCGGCCCAATTACTTTCATTTTCTAATTATATTACATTACTAATTACTTTCCCTGAAACGGCTAAATTATAATTAAGTTATACCACGGTGGTGAAACTCGTTAATCTCCAATTACAAATCACTTCAAAAAGTGATGAAATTACTTTCAAATTACTTTTTTTTCATTACGTTATCCAAAAGTACGCAATACCTTCCACCAATGATTTTATTTACAGTATTTGCAGAGAACTACGTACAACTGGTATTAAAAAAAAAAAAAAGTTTGCCTGCTCTGGAAACTCCCCTCTCCGTTATACATTCAGGAAGAAAAAACAAAGAAGAAATGGCTAGCATTTCCCTCGTCTTTCCGTTGCGACTAAACGTATGAAGATCCTTCTAGCAAACACCTGGCACACCTTCACAGTAAATCCACGCTTATAAAGTTCTTTATTTTTTCTCGATTTATTCCGCATCTCTCTTGAACGGTGCATCCTGATCAGTGAAAAGAATGCGGGAGTACAACCCACCCCAGGGATAGTGGTCGGCTCTGGTAAGGCCTCTTCGATTTTAAGACGACCCCCCCCCCCCCCCCCCCCCCTGTGCAATATGAGATGCCCTCTAGCTTTGTTGTGTCAATTCTGGCCTCTCCAATACACAATACTATAGGCAGCAGACACTTGCCACGAGTCCCCTTATTACGATAATGTCAGGAGCAAAAATAGGTTGTCCCGAATTCCGTCTGGCACCAATTTCCCGTTCTTTAATATTATTATTATTGCATTTTTAGAAGTAGGTTTATTGTGCTTCTGAAAGCTCTCACCCGAGCTGCTGTACACTTACACTAAAAAAAAGGTCTTTGGTCTTCCAGATCTATCCCTCCATGAATCACCTAAAGATCATTTCATTTAATTATTTATTTTACTTTCTTTTACTCTTTCCCCGGAACAATTTCTATTAAGGCGCCCTTCAGCTCCGCAAACGCATAACAAATGATTACAGCTAAATAAGTAATTAAAGAAGGTGATTAAAATCACCCCCAGTTTAATTACATCATTAAATTACCTAAACGAAAAAGTAATCAATTACATTACTAATTACTGCGAAGAGAAATTAAGCTACAGTAATTACCTTACAGTAATTGCATTACTGCCACCTCGGGACCCAGCCATTCCGCGATGAAACCGGGGTCACGAGATGAAAGGGAGACGGCTGACTGGTCGGGCGAGCGCGTAGCTCCCACCGCACTGGCAGCTTAGGGTTGAGCGGATTTCAAACAGATGCCCCCTTCCCTTTTCCCTCCCTCCCTCCCCCTTTCCCTCCATCTCTCTCTCTCTTTCCTCGAAGTCCCCTTGCCTCGACGCCGTCGCATCCTCGGCGACGCAGAGGAGTCCTCGGGCAACGTCCGGCGCACGGTGATAGGTCCGGCGCCTCAGGCATCCTCGTTTCTTGGTTTTGTTCGCCTTCCGGAATCTCTAGGTAATGAGGAATGGCGTCTAGACGTTATTGGCCGTGTTTGCACGGAGCTCCGACGGGGAGACGAACGACGCCGCTCCTTCCTTTCGTTCGCTCGCGAGAGTAGCGTTGTGTAGGTCGCGTTCGTCGATGACGAGAGTCGCCCACTCGCGCCACTGGCATTCACAGCCTTGCGAACTATACTACGTCTCACAAACAACGGCAGTGCTGACAAAAGGCAGGAGCGCTGGCGCTTGGCTTTGGAAAGTGCTAAAGTCACTCGGTCCTTGCAAAGTGGCACCAAGTAACCCCCTCCCCCTTTTCCCGCTTTTTTCCCTAAAAAAAAAAAAGAAGAAATGTGTGTGTTTTTATTTTTATTTTTTGCAAAAATAAACTACGCATTGCTCAAAGCGGGTCCATATCACAAGAGCGAATGACATTTTAGCGAACGGCGACATTTGAGCGAATGGTCGTTTTAGCGAATAACGGGGGCGCGCGTTAACCCATCCGTCGCGCTGCGCTTTACGCCGCTTCGCGGCGACAGTGTACGGCAACTCATTACAAAAATATGAACTCACTTGGCCCACCCGAAAACGCCGCTTCGCGGCGTCCGACTATTCGCTAAAGTGTCGTTCGATGAAACGTGGGCGTTCGCTAAAACGTCATTCGATCAAGTGAGTGCCTCCCGCTCAAAGCTTATCCTCCGCCAAAATGTAGGGCTAGCGGACCGAAGAAGATGCCAACGTTTCCGGACAATATCCGCTATCTCATGCACAAGTTATAGAGTGATTTTGTCAAAGATTTCAACGGGAAAATAGGGCTCATTCCTGCCGTTCTCGGTAACTGGCGACATACTGCTCCAAGTATTCCAGAGACCCGCATTCGGCCACCATTTTTCCGTCGAAAATTTCAGAAAATCGATTATAACCTTTAAACGAGATATAACGGATAACGTTTGAGTGGAGAATGTGAGTTCGACGACGCGTACTTAATTTTTTATGTGTAAAAAAAAGCTTACAAGCAAGCACCTGTGCCCACTTCGCGTGCCCACACACCAGATTCGCGTGAACTGCATGGAGCGCGTGCGCCGTGCCGACAGCAGCGCCACCGCAGCGGTGCGACGTCAGACTCGTCTTGGCCAATAGCTAAGCTGGACACTCCGAGCCGCATCGTCGTAGAAATAACACATCGGATCCGAACATATGCTGACGGCCAAAAACAACGCAGCGGATTTTGTTCTTGTTTAACAAAATCAACGTTACAATTTTTTTTTTAATGTTTGCTATGGATTTGTTGCTTGGTCGCGAAACGTCTCGCCGCGGTATTATAGGGTATAGTGCAGTCACAATCGCACCTTAACTGGAGCACGGGAGGAATTTTGGAGCACAGAAAAGCTAGAGCAGGACAGTGCACTTTACAGCACTCAGAGAAACTGAAGTGGTTCCGTATTTAAGGAAACTCACCTAAATCATCTTAATTTTGCCTCCAAAATCACAAATATAAAAAAAAAGCTCGAGGTACACCTAAGCACTTCTTATGAGTTGTAAATGCGAAAGCATGTAAGCTGCACGTCTGCTCCCTTATTTCGTCTGCTGCGTATTTTTCGACGCCGGTCAGCGTGCGTGCTCCCCGGACCCCTGGGTACATTGACCTTGGATGCTTCGTGTTAACGGCGCGCTGATGGACACGCAGCGCCATCGGGTGAGCGGTCGTGGAAACTGACGCGCGCGACGCGCGCCAGCCAATGGAACCGAAGGCGAAATCCCATCAGCTTTACTTCGCTCCTTTGGAATAGGGGAAACTAGGTGCCGTTTTCGCGCTTCAATATGATGACGTCAGCTCGCTCCATCGGGCAGTTAATGTTTTCGCATTAAAAAAAAATAAATTTGGTGCACGGGGGCTACAGAAAGTCATTTTCAACGTACCGCTGAAGCCCCTCTTTCCCAGAGAGTGACATCATATTAGGAGTTTTCAGAATCTCCGCTCTCTCGCATCTTCAGCGCCTATCCAAACTGCACGTGCACTTTACCTATTTCAAGAAAAGGTCACGAAAAAAAGACGTCACGACTGGTGCCAGTGCCGGTGCACATACCAGGCAAGCTTGCAATTGCACGAGGCTACCTACACGAGTGACACGCGCTTGGCGGCCGAAAGATACTTTCATAACGTAACAACTGGTCGGAGGCTTTTCGTGTTTTCTCGCGTTTGGTTACACCTTCAAGAAAAAGGAACGTGATATTCAGATCCAAGGAATAAAAATGCTGTACAATTCACCTCAGACTCGTTTTTCTTTCTTTTTTTTTCTTATCCGAATTGAAGGTAGATCGCTAAAGATGCAAATGGCACACAAACAGAAGACACATAATTTAATTTGACATTACCGCACTAGCGAGTAAGAAAAAAAACGTAACAAAAGTAGGCTTCACTAGAGCATTTGCTCCAGTGAAGTATAACTGCGACTGTATAATTTTAAGAGTGTTCAAATGACGTCACTATTCAGTGCGGTCCTTAGGTTGTAATGAAGGTCTGCGCACGAAAGCGGTCGGAGTGAGGCATGACTTCAGACTGGGTAAGTCTGAAGTACAAAACACAAGTGCCAAAAACCAAGCAGAAATAACACCAACATCAGAACACACACACACACAAAAAAAGATAAATCTATATTTTTCCCCCGCTTTTTTTGAAAAAAAAAATGTATATGGTACTACAGTAGATTGCAGATGTGATTTCGCTAAGAGCATACTTCTGCGATTCCTACTCGATAAATATCCACGCATCTTTTATTTTGAGGAAAAAATTTGATGTAGAACTATTTTCGCGAATTCTGATTCTCCAGCAATTTTCGGTCGACTTCTCGCAACGCGTTAAAGAGATGTGCGAAAGAGCATCCGAGAAAAAAAGAACTGACAAAAATCATAACACGCGGAAAATTTTTGCACGGTAATTCCGAGAAACAAGGTCATGTGTGACATATTGCGCGCGTATGAAAAATGTGGCCTCTTTTAAAGTCTTATTTGCAATTTCCGTACAGCTAAACGCCATGTTGCCTTTCGTTCTGTTAAATATGATGTGCCAATTCCAGTGTAGGCGGTCACGGGTTACAAGTAACGGCGTTACCGGCAACGCATTGCTTTTTCAGAAGAGTAACGGATAATGTACTTACGTTACTTATCTTAAATAACGTGTAACGTAGTTACGTTACTCGTTGCAAATACTTAACAAAAATTATACTTCCATGCTTTTCGTGTTTTGGGGCGCCAAGCCATGTAAATTACGAGTTTTTGTGTTTTTCTTTGCGTTGTTTCACGTGAGTATTTAGGTAATACCGTAAAAAAAGATTAAGTAATTATGTTTACTTTCTGCAAGAACATAATGTTTCTGAAATATGGCACTTAAGCATTCCTCTACCAACAAAACAGTAAAACGTGTTCATTCATAATTTAAAAAAGTAACCAAAAGTAACGTGCGTTACTTTGTATCGGTCAAGGTCACGGTAAGTCCTCAGCACAGCACGTGCATGTTCGGCGCTTCGGAAAGCGAGCAAATCACGCACCATACGCACAAACACTGAAAATAAAACCGACCAGGAGCCCTTTTTTTTTAAAGGTCTCTAGGCCAATTCAACCCTCTTCTGACGTCACGCCGTTGTGGTGGCGCTGCAGTCGGTACTGCGCATGCGCACACCTAGTGTGGGCGAACACGGGCTTGTTTGTAAACGGCGTGATGGTGTAGATAGCTTCACGAAAGAGGGAAGCACACGCCAAAATCAGGAGGGGGGATTCATTTCTCCGTCATATTTATCGGCTTATCGCACAGCCAAAGGGCGTCTGTTCTGCTCGCAACCCACGCACGCCTCCTCCGGGCGGGCGTCGGCGTCACCGCTGTCAGGGCCGTGACATCGCATTCCGCGCGCTCTCTTTACCCGCGAAAAACGAGTATCCGCGATGTGGCAGACCAGGCTACTAAGAGTTCGTATACATCAAAATCCCCGTTAGCGCTCTCGATGGCCCACGATCACCGTGCCCACGATACACACGATACTGCGCACCGCGTGTTTGTCGGAATGTTGTCATCGTCGTCGCCGCCGTCGTTTCCTTCAGGCCCCATCTTGTTTTCTAAAAAAAAAACTCTAAAACATCGATTTCGCGCCGAATGAATGCCATATCCGAAACCTGGCAAACGAACAAACAAAACAGAAACAGAATCTAGCAGTGCCAGATGTTATCCCTCAATACTCATGCACCCTGTTGAATTGTCACATGTGGTTCGGTTAGACGAAAGTTGGTTGAGAGGAAAACGGTCTTCACAAAATTTCAATTAGAAATATTAAAAAAAAAACTGCTGCACTAAAAAGACAAAAAAAAAACTATACATTCGAGCCGATGAGGGCCAATCAAGCCGTGCGAGAAACTCAAAGTGACCGCGTTCGCCGTCCTTCAGCGCGTATGTTTTAACCCGCTAACCAAACAAGCGCGGGGCACGCTCCACGACTTCGCGCTCTAGTCTGCGTTCTTCCATGTATGCGTCTTCGTTCTTTTGACTTCGCTCTCACTTGCGGCGACATGAAGTGACTGGCTTACCCGGGGACAGTGAACGCACAAAGACGACCAGCGCCATGGCGATGTACTTTTAATGCTGTTCGATTGGCTCCATCAGATGTAGCGCGGCGGTCGGACGTGAGAGTGAGACGAAGTATAAAAATGCGGGTGCTTTCTGAAGAGAAGCCAGCATATACGCAACGCAGGTCATCCATCAAAAGTTCGACGGAAAAGACGGGAACAAACTTCCTACACACTCCAGCAAAAAAAAAAAAAATGTTTTTACGTTTCGAATTTTTAAAAACAATGAAATCGACTTTTTCTAGTCCGGACCCTGCATGTTTGTTTTTATTTTTTTTTTTTTTTCTCGCCAGTGTGTGATTTAGTATTGACCGTCGAAACATTTCCCGTGAGAAACACACTATACTTTGAACAACTGCCGAAAGCGCTGCCTGTGAACCCCGCGGACCTTTATTGTGTTTTCTGGACTTCAAACGCCCTGAGACGCGATGCCGAGAGGAAACTGTGAGACGTCCATTTTGGAGGCGGTGGAAACAATTCGAAAGAACTTTAAGGTGGTCGACAAGCTGTCTTTGAACAAAATCAAATAACGGGCCGTCCAGTTATGCGATGGGATGGGTCTAGAAAGGCTTAAAGGGGCCCTGCAGCAACTATTTGATTGGTTTTTAATCTGCACCGAACCTGAGCGCACTGAACGTAGTAACTTAATAAAACTGTCCTCGAATTTCGCTTTATTTTAAAAGTATAGGCAAATTAAAACTACAAAAATAAGCAAGAAATAACCCCCTTCATGACGTCGTTGGTCTTGGCTTGAGTGGCCGTGAACTAGAGGAGGGGTAGTGAGCTCATCGAGCGCTCACGGCTGCTGCACTTCCTGTCGACGGCTCGAGAAGGCGGCACTAAAGCATGTTCCGGATAGGCTGCATGAAGCAGGCAGCCAGGGCGGCTCGCATTGCATTGGCTGCGCGATTAAAGACTAATTCGGCATGACACTTCATTGGCCACAAACAACGGCAAACACGGGGTAAAGATCAGTTCAGAACGGGAGCCATTTCGCGCTGCCATATACCGCCAAACGGCCAAATCGCCGGCCAAACCTGCGCCGAAGGCCTTCGGAACGCTCGGAACCGATCGGATCCTCGAGATGGTATACGACCGCAGCGCCGCCGCGTATATGCTGGACCTTTCTACGCTCGCCGTCGTCGGTGCCTCATCCCACTACCCCTTTCCAGTGTGCGCCGTTTTTTCCGCCGCTTGGTGGCGGGTATGTCGACGGGTCATTTCTTGTTTCCATACTTCATAAACTGCATCTGTTTCTTTTCTGATCTAAAATACTTAACAAAAACTACTTCCATAAATTATTGAAACGGTTCGCGCCACTTATATTTTGTATTTCGACTACAAAAAAAAAAAGCTTTTAGCGGCTCTGACCAGTAGTAAGGCCAGGATCAAAGACGTCACATATCGCGCGCTTTCGGCACCGCGGGTAGCTCCCGTAGGTGGAGGAGGTTTCCACGTCGTCAGGTTAAAATATGACGCACTGATATTTAGTTACTCTCTCTGTGCACGCTGGCTTGCGAGCCCAAGAGACGTGAAAAGCGCAAAAAAAAGTTAGACGCTTAAATATGATTGCAGGGCCCCTTAAAAGGGATAAATAAAAACAGAAAGAATAAACATAGGGACGGACAGAACAACACTTCTTTCGTTTTCAACACAAATAGCTTTATTAGGCACCGGCACCCGGCCCAAGAAGCCAGAGACGGAAAGGGGAAGGGCGAAAGGCGGGAACATGGAAAGGTGAGGGGTGTTAGGGAGAGCATAAAGGCATAAAGGCGACACAGACAGGAAAATTACTCGCGGGGAAGAAGAAAGGCCAGGAGAGAAGCCGTCCCTATGTTTATTCTTTCTGTTTTTATTTAACTTCACCAACGCGCTCACGTCGAACTAAAAGGGATACTTCAACGAAATTTGAAATATACCCGTAGTGTTCAAAAATAGGTTGAATATGTTCCACAATATCCGTAAATGACAATCGCACTTTCGTATTTTGAGCCTGGTGGCTGTATTTTTCGTTATAAACGGCCCACTCTGGCAAGCGCTCGGAAAGAAGCCAGCGGACAGCATGTGACTTCTGCCGCAATCGTGACGTATTTCATCTCGGAACGAGCAAAGCTGCGGCGAGGCTGACGTGGAGAGGATGGTCAAGTCCTTCCCGTCACTGAAGCGGCTGCTTTTGTACGAATTTTGAGCGACGGGTTAAGGGGTGTCCAAACAGGGCACTACAAAACGCACGACTCCGACAAATCGTGAAAATTGAAGCGGACGCCCCGCTTCAATTGCGCTTCAATTTTCACGATTTGTCGGAGTCCTGCGTTTTGTAGTGTCCTGTTTGGACACCCCTTTAATCTTCTATAATCTCGTAGAGGGACAGTAGCGACTTCTGGGTCACACAAAAGAGATTCTCGGAAAGAGAAGAGTTCCTCTTTCCCCTCTTCTCTCGTGGTGGCCGGAGGCGAGACAGTTACCGTCACTACCTGTCAAGGTTCCTGGACGGGCATTACAAACGTGGCGTTAGCAACATCCACCAGGTGCTCTTTGCTAATCGTTTAATTCGTTTTAAAATCCCTTTTCGTGTCTTTTTTAACAAGATGTTGGTGTGTCCGATGTGATACTGCTCCTTGGAACACATATAGACAAAAAAATAAGCGCTGAAATTTCGTTGTAGTATCCCTTTAAGACTCTGGTACAAAGGGAAAAGTGTCTGCACCTTAACGTTTTCTTCTCGGTTAAGACCCACAACGAGTCCATGTCATTTCGGGCAACCGTTTCTCAAAAAGGGTCATAGCAGATTCACACGGCATCCTTTCTTCAGCGACACCTGGAAATTTTGAATTGGCACGATTCGTTTAGAAAGGATAGTTCGGAATGTGTTGTAGAATGGTTGAAAAAGGACAACCCAGGTTCCCGCCATGCGCTGTCCTTCGATGTTGAAGATCTGTGCTATCCGTTACCACACGAAGGAATGTTAGGCGCTGTTAATTAAGGAAGCCACTGATCTGCGCGGGGGTGTCGCTTTTCAGAATTCCTGTGGGGTTAGAATAAGTTAAAATTTACAAAAAAAAAAGGCTAGGTCCTAGACTTAAAGCTTACTTTTACAGACGACCATTTGTGTTGGTCTTACTGTCCCAGGAGTAAAAGGAGAGTGCTGCCATTCGATTCTAGTCATTCCAATGTGGTGAAGAGAGGCATCGCCGTAACCTGCCTGAAAGCGGCCTTAGTTAAATAATGTCCACATGAGATGAGGTGTAGTTTTTCCATTCAAGTAGAAAGTCTAACTAACAGGGGGGGGGGGGGGGGGGGGGGGGGGGGGAAGGGGGTGGAGGTTCGAGAACAGCCTTCTCGTGGAAGTGATAAAGGGTCTCGTCAAGACGCTGAAACATCCGGAGAAGTATGGTAGTAAAAAACCTGAAGTAAGGACAGTGGTTCTACCGTATATACACAAGGTGACTCATAGGCTGAAGGAAGTGGCGCAGAGACACAACGTCCCGGTGCTGTTTTCAGCCCCATCAAAGTTGGGAAGGTTATGTGCGAGAGTAGACCGTAGTAAACAGAGGAGTCACGCATAAACAAAGAAACAGAAAAAAAAAAAAAAGCAGTTTGTACAACGTAGGGAGGGTGTCGTTTATCAAACACCCCTGTCATGCGACAGAGTGTACATCAGCCGGAAACGGCGATGCATAAATAAATGATAGGCTAAGAGAGCGCGCGATCTCGATGAGGTCATCGCTCTCGGGCAATCTCGCTATTCATTGCGGCTGGTGCGGGTGTGCACCGATGTTAGAAGACGCAGTCATCCTGGGGGAGGGGATATAGACAGCCAACTACGAGGGACATTGCCGACGCGAACCACATATCTCGACGTGGAATGACGTGTGGGTAAGTGGGCCCTCAATCGCTCTGTTTGGTAAAAAAAATCGGGCGTTCTTGGAGACACGTGCATCACACTCATGATGCATGGCAAGGTGATAAGAATTGCGTCCAATTTTTTCAGGGCGACTTTTATGTGTTGCTTTTCACTAAAGTTCAGTTGAGAGTCAGCGCTCTGTCTGTGAGCGTCCCTCTTGTCCTTCGTCTTGAATTATGAAAGACAAAAAAACAAAAAAAAACGAAGGCTTTTTTCTTTTTTTTTTTTTTTTTCTTAAAGGTCTTTTTAGCGATATCCCAAACGGCCTGGGGACAGCTAGAAAACTGCAGAGGGGAACCAAACTGGCTTAGAAGGGCGAGGGGATGAATCACGTACTTTTGTCTTCTAGGCTAGGTGGCGCAAGCTACCGCCCGATATAAAGGGTGCAGCGATTAGCATCTGTGCATCCATTCGAACTTGGCGATTTAGGAGATTCAACGTAAGTTAGACCTTGGAAAAAAAAAATACGGTCAGTGCCGTGGCACTGCGCACCACGTTTCATCATGCCAAGTGCCCCAGCGCAGACTGCTATTTTATTAGGTCTAGACTCGCTTTCCGCCTCGTCATTCACCCAGCTCGCTCGGTACAGGTTGCAGCGATTGGCTCCCCCGAGAGCTAGGCGGGCAATGGAGACGGACTGGATTTCTCAACAGTGTAGCAGCACCCGCCACGGTCCATAAGGCGAAACGGAGTCTAGCCGAAATTGGCCCTCGTGGAGAGCGTACATATACGAAAACGACAAGGCTCGCCCGCGGTCGCTCTCCATGCAGAGTGCCTGCAGCGCACGCCGATGCTCGGCCGCCATACACCAGAGGCCCCCTAATTAGCATACTTAATGGAGGCCATCCCTCGTCTGGCAACACGGCTTTTCATTAGCGGGGACCGTAGGGCGATTTGCATCGGCGACGGGGTTTCTAACCCTCGACGGCACTGTGTGAGGAGCACTTCACATCCGGGGGCGGACTGCGAATGGCAGAGCCAGAGAGCAAGAACCACATGGGCCATCATCATCATCATCATCATCGTCATTGTAATCCGGGACATTGAAGGGTGTGTCTGGTGTAGACTCCATTTCACAAAATGAAACTTTTTTTTTGTTTAGCCTCGTTTTAAATACGCATTTCGAAGTTGTATTTAAATAATTTGTATTTGTTATATTTTTTATATTCAAAGTATTTTATTAAGTTATATTCAAAGTATTTCGATATAAAAAAAACTTGCGAAGTCGCCTTGAGTTTGCCTCAGTCGTATGGAACTCCGTTGGAGTGACCAAATCGTCCAATATTGAGCGTATCCCAAGACAATTTATAAGCGTGTTTTATCATCGTTATTTACAACCCAGTGTACTTTATGAGTGAAAAAAAAATTGTAATCTGATTGACTTAAATATATCTGCGTTCTCGACGGATGATTGGAAATTTTATCTTCCATTCTACAAGGTGGTAAATAGTTTTCTAGACTCGTCGGCGTTACTGAACTGTGTATGTTTCCCAATTCCTCAGAGGGGTAAACCGCGTTCACTCCTTATTTTATTCTTTTTCTTCGTACACTGAAACCGTGACTCTTTTGTAGCTGGTTTTCAACAAAATTGAATCTAGTTCAGGAAATCTTGATATTGACATTTTTTGGACCCAAAGGAAAATTTCGAGACTGCCTTCACGTTTTTCTTTCATCCTTATATGCAGACCTTTATATCGTGGATTGGATGTGTGTGTGTGTGTGTGTGTGTCTGTGTGTGTGCGTGTGCGTGCGTGCGTGCGTGCGTGCGTGCGTGTGTGTGTGTTTCAGTGTACCCCCTAAAAAGGCCTAGAGCTGTTTGTGCGGCACTCAAAACAAATGAATAAATTAATTAATTAACAGTAGACATTGTAGACCTTACAGCCAGAAACAAGTAAAAAAACTGGAAGTGGTGGTTAAAACGTAAAACACCTTTCCAGTGGCGTGCCGAGGGCGGAAAAATTCTTGTCCGCTAACCGGTGGTTACAACCTTAGCCTCCTCTATACGCACAAAGCCTGGCAGTTCGACGACGGAGCCATAGAGTGCCCGGTCGCAGATTTGAAGCGTGAGGATCTGGTAGCACAGAGCATCAAAGAACCATTTTTCAAGGAACCTGGACGTCAGCCCACAGCTTTTGCAGCGGCGAGGACCCGAAACACAGTTGTTCGCTCGGGAGAAGTGTGTTTCGGCGTCTCGCCGCAGCGGGGCGCCAGTCACGTGGCTCTCCTCTTATCCGTTGTCTCCCACTCCACCTTTTTCCATTTCGGCGGCCTCTTCTCGTGGCGATCTGCCAGGCTTTGTCAGTATAGAGGAGGCTATGCTCCAGCACACGCTCCGTGCCTCGCACAGCGCTTTGGCCGCGCTTGCGCACACGAGGTGCACGAGGCGCCGAGGTGTCGTCGGGACTAGAAAACTCGCGTTGGAGGCGGGACAACGGAAGCTCCTCCCTGCCGTTCTCGCTCTGTCAGTGACTACACACGAAAATTGCACGTGTGTCGCCCTTCCTTGAGTCATATCCCTCGCAAGAACGTATACAGAACGCGCACAAGTCCTGCAAGCTCACAACTGCACCAGCTACGCGAGCAGAGATGCTGAAATGCCGGAGGGTCGTCGAGATGAAGGCGTTCGTCCAACCGCGGTTGCACATCGAAATGTTCCGTCGATTAAATTAATCCTAGGTCCTCCGATACGGAACGCTTTGCTCGTTTATTACGCCCGGTTAGTTCGAACGAGAACCCACCCAAATGGACCTTTTCCACATAAAAGACGGCACCAAACACCCGGCTCACAAACACGCGTTCGGGGAAATTGGGCGGCAACTTACACCACCGATCGGCTCCGCGGGGGAAAAGCCCCAACTGTTTAAGCACGGAGCCCAAAACTGCGTCTTGGATCGGCGCATGGCAACAACGCGCATGCGCAGCACGGAGAAGGGGGTGGCGGGTCTCGAGCATATCATTTTCGCACTGCAGCCAATCCAATCACGAAGTAGGAAGCGGCAATTAACGTAACAGGCCACGTTCTCCGTTTCTTAGACTGTCCGGGACTATGTACACTTCGACATCATAAGCACATTTGTTAATGTGTCATTCATTTCTAGTGTAATCCTACGCCGGTAGTCTTGTGTACACGTTACAAGAAAAAAATCGACTGCAACTGCAGTGACCTTTGGTTAAAAAGTATCCAATTATACACGTTTTCACCTCAAGAAGAAATGGACGTAATGCGCATTGTTCATACGCCGCGCGAAGTAATTCTCACAAGATTTGGTCGTCGGTGAAAGAGGCGATGCTTTTGTCGTTTGAAACGTGTACGTCTTGATAGTATATACCTAACCTAAACTGCACCTATCTTCATTCTCTACACAAGGAGGCCAATTAGTAATCAAACGAGTAAAGAATACTTATCTACTTGACGGCAAAAGTAACTGAGCGTAATTAAAAAAAAAATGACCGTTACTTTTGTTTACGATTACATGAGATTTTCAAATCGACAAATTTTTCTGCCGGTTTCACAGAGCGGGTTCTTTCGTACCCTCCATTATTGGATTCGAATCAAAGATAGATGCCTCAATGATAGATGCCTTGACGTCTACCCGCTAATCTTTATCAACCAGCCAATAAGAGCTCGGCGTTCTGACCTCATCGCAACCACTGCGTAAGAGGCGGACGGACTTGAGCCGTGCATAAAGAACCTACCTTCCTAACCCCCAATTTTCGTAAACCCCACTCCCGTCGAAGACTTGGTTCGAGGATTCTTGGGTAGGAAACTTATAGAAACAAAGAACGCCATTAGGAAGGGGAAGGGAAAATAGTAACGGATTCCAGTACTTCCGAAAAATATCACTCGTGATTACTTGATAATAAAAGTAATCAAATTATTAAAAAAATTTTAAAAAAAGATAACTTAGAAGTCATTTTATCACTGCAACACGTCTCAAACACCAAAGGCATCGTTTTTTTCCTTCGGCAACCCTCCCCCAAACAAACACACGCAGACCGTAATGCAGTAAGGCGCTCTGAGTACCGAATAAATACATAAATAACCGCGAGCGTCGCATCAAGTCAAGATCCGATACAACGCGTTTCGTCGCGAATCACTAGATTTCGCGGCGAGCTTTTCAGTTCGTCCCAACGCTCGCGCCATCCTTCGAAATAAGTGGGCGTGGCCCCCCCTTCCTCCCTCCCCCACTCTCGTTGTTAGAGAGAGATGAGAAATGTTTCCAGCCCCAAGATGATGGATGATACGGAGCAGTCGCGTGCCCTCAGAGTATCTGCGCGAAAACTTGGGCCGCGCAACACTTTACCCCCGGTCCTCTCTGCTTTCTGCACCCTCGACTTTCTTATCGTTCCTTTTTTTTTTTTTTGGTCCCCTCAATCTTTATGTTGATGCGCTAGTATCACCTCATTCAAATATCTTCGGAGTCAGCGAGTACGGCCACTTTCTATTACGAATAGACTGAAAGGCGGAATGCAACCGCGATAAGGAAGACGGGCGCCAAACGAAGTAAAATGCGAGATACGAGTTGAGATATATCATCAGCCAAAAAGCATCGCCGTCCATAAATCTAGTATTAGAATCAATATATCGTTAATTAATAGTCGGACCCGTTGTCAGCAAGAAGTGTACGTGTAGCTGTCAATACCGTACGTGAGAAGGAAAAAAAAAAAGCCGAATTCGCAAAAACAAATACTTAAAGCCACCGAAAAAAAGAGGAAAAGAAGAAACACTCCTCAGAGCAATGGAACTTTAATCATCTTGGGGTTTATAATCATCATTCCGGATCATCGAAAGCATTATCTGAAATCACAGGAAACACGTTTTCGCCCTTCAGAAATGTTAAAACAGTCCGCTCGAGAGCGGAGAACGCTGTCACCCGAATTTCCCGAACCCGTACATGAAGCTGAAGAAGTCGCATTTCCGAATCGTGACGATCGCCACCCTTTTCAAAAGTCCGCGCCATCGATCAGAATCGAGTGTGACGTCAGCGTTCGGCGAGGACCCGGATCCAATCACGACTTCCCTATCCAAGCAATGGCGACCGCCAATGTTGCTTTATGGACTCTTGAAGAAAGGTAGGTCTATCGCGTGTTTCGTTCTCGTTGTTTGTCGTACACGTGCTTCGGGGTTTATTGGTGTCTACTCCTCGGTGACTCCACTCTCAGGTTGCATGCCGCTCTGCGCGCTCGAGTCAAACATACTGGTCGATGCTCGTGATGTCACGAGGGCCAAAATGGCGCCAAAATGGCGGCGCCCGTAAGAAAACCACTGGGGATTGGTTAACTCCAATCCTCTAAGCTTATTTTATGTAGTGGCTCGGGTCTACGTAGCCCTCCCTAAAGGGAGGAACGCTCTCGACACATGTTTTTTAGAAAGGGGAGCAAAGTTCCTCTGTCATCTGCAACTCACTATGGCGGCCCCGAATCGAGCAAATCGAGCTCAATAAGGCTTAACGAGGACGCTACGTCTATTGTACGGGGCGAGAGAAGCAGCAAACAAACGCGTAACACGAGCTTTCCGCGCACTGTTTATATCCGAAGCCAGCTTTCTCCGCATATAAAGAAACTTGCGCTTCGAAAGCAGTCACTCAGTCTTCTTGTCGTCAGCACTGCGATGTTAAAAGGAGACAACCGATACCCAGTTACTTCGCGCACTTCACGTCTTACCTTGGTCTTAGTCAGTTGTAACAGTGTGTAACAGCCTTTACAGAGACTCGCACCGGGCAAAAAAAGCGGCATAAATAAAAAAAAAAAAAACATTTTGGCGACCCCTGCGGGAAAGCACGGTGAGTATCTTCGGCACCTGAGAGAGGTAGGCACCCATCGCCGATGCCATGCCGTTGACGAAGTGAACGTGTTTAAAGGCCGACGAACACCACGCGACTCCCACGTTTGCCGGCCTCCTCAACTCTATCTTCTCCCCTTTTTACCTCGCCGCAACTCGGAAGCTTAGGAGAGGGGAGCGCTGAAAGGACTATCTTCCCCGCAAGAAACCGAGGTTGCACGTCGGCCTTTGGGACTTGTAGGTTCCAAGATGTTCTCCGGTATGTAACCAGGCGGCTCGAATAGGTATAGTCGCGAAGCTGCGCTCACAACACCTTCAGCAGATTCGTCATTTCCTTGAGAAACGAGTGCTCTTTCTCCCCACCGAAGGGATCAGGAAGGCTTGACGATACCGTATACAGAAATTTCAGAAGGTACCGAAGTTTGTCCTCGGCGATTGCGCTACTCACCGCAGGTTTTCAAAAACAATAGCCAACCGGGAGCAACATATACTTCCCCCCGAAAGTTCGGTCCTCTCTATTTGCCTCCGCACACACTGTATAGTGAAGGAAGTACGGTAGTCCTCTCCATAGAATCGACAAACAAACGAACTCATCACGGCGCCAGGCAAGAAAACGACGTGTTGCAAGTGATCCGAAGCGCAGAACAAACGGAATGACAAGCATCATTTGCCTGAAACGTCGTGCACGGCTCTCTCCCGGGCGCAGTGTACGCTACTCACGACAAGTAATCAAATTCTAATCCATTACTTTTCGGAGTACTTTTTTAAATCATTTGAATACAAGTCTTACAGAGCAAAAGTGGAAGTACTAGAATTACCCGTAACCGCTACTATTATCCCCTCCCCTTCCCATGGCCTCCTTTGTACACACGTCTCCCGCCGAAGAATCCTCGAACTAAGTATACGACAAATGGATCATTTCCCGAGATTGGAGGATTAAGATGGGCTGTTTATGGTTCGGTGATCGAATCCAATAATGGGCAGTAGGTACTTGGAAATACCCGCTTTTAACCTGGCTGAAAAATATGTGGTTTTGAAAATTTCAAGTAATCGGAAAAGTAACGATTATACTTTCTCAAGTAACGGCCACTTACTTCTTTCTTTTTGAAGTAATAGAGTAATCGAATTGAATATTTGTTTTCACCCAAAGTAATCGTAACTGTAATCACTTACTTTTTTGTTTTTCTTTGTTTTTCGAGTAATGTGCGTAGAAGACTGCCGTCTAACAGCCAGCAGAAATCGACCGTTCCTCTCCGATCCCCGAAAGAGCGGATCGGCCGAAGCTATCGATCTAGGGGAAGGGTTCAACGTTCGGGATTCCCGAGGCGACGCTGTCACGGGCCGATTTAGGGACCCGGCTGTGCCACGCCGGAGCTGGACCGCGCTTTGCCCAATTCACGGTTTCGAGGGCGGCAGGTGGCGAGCCGCGCTTCGCCCGACCAACGCTTCTGAAAACGCGCGGGAGCGAGTGCACGCTCGATTGAAGCCTCAGTTTCATTCACACACCCTCAAAACATAAATTCGAAAAGAACAACAAAAAGTTAATTCAGCGGTTTGTGGGACGCCACGGAACAACGAAGACAATGTGCAAGGTTTCGTCTTACTCACGTCTATTCTCGTTGTGATACAAAGCACGTAATAGTAGAGCTTGGGTCCTCCTGGGAGCTTGGGGCGTCTAGCACTGCGCAAGCGCACAAGTTCTGCTGCACATGCGCAGTGCGAAGCCACGAGCTGTTTTGGGGGACCTCAGCCGTTGGGGCCCCAAAGGAAATTTGAATTGTTGTGTGTATGTTTATAGAAGCCGGAAGTTAGTCTGCCTCAGTGGGCGTCTGGTGTCTCAGCTGTAGATGAGCCATTTAGAAAGAGCGGTCCCCCTATTCTGCAAGAACCTTGTTATAAATGACAGCTCGGCATTTTTTTTTTTTTTTTTTTTCCGGGGTATCTCTATATATTACCCAAGCATCACAGAGAATGCAGGGATTGGTGTTCCTCGCACCGCACGTGCTGGCCTCAGCGGTAGTAAATTTTCTAAATCAAATACCTCAAACACATGTCATCTTGCACGCGCGTTCGTCAACGCTTTATTTTGGTTATTTACTTCGCATCTTTTATACGGGGAAGGCGTGCGCGTGTGGCGCGTGAAACACCAATCCCTGCATGCTCCTTGATGATTGGGTAATATTGCAATAGGTCTATATGGTGAATAGACCATTTTCAGAAGTCAGTGTCACCTTGTGGCAGTCCCAAAAGTTCCAATATTGCCGCTATAATGGTGGTGGTAAGAGATCATGCTCGGCTAAACCGAGCACCCTCGATTTCGTGAATCGAAGGGGACGTAAAAGGATCGACATCTTTTACCCGTTCTGCTCTATGCTTTCGAAGACGTTAGCCTTCTTTTCGTGTGGAGAAGCCAACGTTGGGAGAAGCTGTGTATGTAGCGCAGCCATTACAACATCGGGTTTGGCTCTGCACAGAGTGGGCATGGACTGACTTTCGGAGAGGGTCTATTGTATCTATTCCAGCTCCTTGATTGTTGCAGCCTTGATTAAGTTCCCCTTTGCAGCTCTCGGAAGAACGTTGCGGCGAGGCACTGAAGAGAGCTGTCGCCACGACATGTTGCCGTTTCTGTTGTTTCAGAACTCGCTCGACACTGCGCCGCTTGAGTGTGTCTGGAGTGTGTTTTGCCTACACGACACCTTGCAAAGAAAATTTGGCGTGTCGCGAGTCAAATACGCTTTCGTGCTCGAACCGCTCGCTTTGACAGTTGGCTACGGGCTGGTTTGACAGCCTCATCCTCTGACCACAAGACACTGCGAATGTTTGTTGCACGGTACCATCACCTGCAATAGCCCACTATTCTGGCACAACTTGCGTGACGTGCAACAACTATGGCGTGCTCCCGATCTTCGCAGATACGAATTTCTTCATCTCGTCGGCAACATAAACTCCGAGGAATGTATTGCACGCGACGTAGTTGAAGACCGTATAACACATCCTGCGCGAGAGTCCTCTATCAGGAATAACGACACAAGAATGAACACAGAGCACCGAAGGGATGCGGTCAATTATTATTTCAAACTGCTTGGCGCTTGCCACAAAATGAGCCAATCTGCAAAGGCACCCGAGGCTTTCATGCTATTTCTTTTTAGAAGGGAACTATCGCCGCCGAAAACCTAAGAAAGAATTAAACATGAACGCCTGCTGTCAGTGTTCTCTCTTCCATGCTTATTTCTTTCTTGAAGGGCCTTTTCAACACTAAAGTAGGGGTCGTTAGTTTTATATGAAAAGTTCGTGGAAGGTACCGGGACCTCCTCGTGGAATTATCCGCGAAATTTCAGCTCGCGATTTAGCGGATAAAGCACATAAAAGGCCTCTGGAAATTTCCGTGTGGCAACTCACTCGATAAACGAGCCGTGACGTAACAGGATCAGAATGCTGCCTCCTTAGGGCTCTCTTTATTGACTACTTCGCCAGGTATATGTTCCTTTGGCGGATAGCGAAACAGGAGGGACGCTGATACACTTGTCATCGAGTCGCGCGATCTTCTCGGTCTCAATAATTTTCCAAATTAAATTGGGTTGAATGTATGTTTATACAGCCTAGAACTTGGTCTGCGTCAACAGGCGACAAGTCTCCCAGCTATAGATGAGAAATTTAGCCAATGCAATACAACCGCTAGCCTGGGGCCTTTAACGTGCATCACGCGGTGGTGATACACAAACGCACGCCTGTACGATGCTCATCCAGATCGAAACGGGCAGGGGTGGGGATCGAGCCTATGATCCTGGGTTCTGCAGAGCGAACTTTCACTCCACGTGCTCCGAGATGGTGTGCGCTAGCCCACTAGGCCACCGACCCCCCCCCCCCCCCCCTCCCCCCTTTTCAAATTAAAAGGTTCCCACTCCACGACAATTACGGAACATTTTGTGAACTCGAGATCACAACTTCAGTCTCGGCAGTGACTCCCTAGATGGCCAGAGACAGCCTCGTCCGTGTTGTTACGATGCTCACTCAGCCGATCGTTGAGACATCTGCCAGTACGTCCGATATACATCTCGGGCGCCTCGGGAGAGAAGCTCGATGTTGGTAAGGAGGGGAACCGAAAAAGACGCGACTTAGTGGCTGCAGTATCTTGTTACGTCAGAGGTTTTGTCGAGTGACGAAAGGAAAATATTTGTATTAGAATCTGAGCTTCTCGAATTAATATCCCGATGAAATCTAGTCATTTTTGGTTCGATAATTTAGCGGCGTAATTGAACGTAAGCAAACTAGCGCGAGGCGGGAAGGCCTACGATCGCTGTTTTTAGGCTGGGAGGCCCTTTATTGTAGACTATACCATAGAGGTCATCAAAAGTTATCATCGCAGCTTTCTTTCAATTTGTCTGCGCGCACATGGAAGTGAACTGTATAAATCCCTTTCCATCAAATCTTTCATTATATCCCAATCATTTCAACGTCCTCTCCTATCGCCGAGTCCTCCTTTGCCCCCGCTTCGAACCACGGCCTACATATATAGGGCCGGCTAGGACAGACGTCCACCAGGCTAACCTCCGTTCTCCATTTATTACGAACACGAATCAACTAATCGAGCCGCGCCGCCTTCCACGGCATTTAAGACGCGCTGCAGAAAAAGGTCGCGCCATCTGTCGACGATTGCCAGAAGCGGAAGCCGCGGCGGCAACGTGCCGGCGGCGTAGGGTCGTCCTCGGAACCTTGACCACCCGCTCGCCTCGCCGAGTGATTCAGCGCGCGTTCCGAAGCGATATCTCTCAGGCACGCTCCGGTGATTGGGTTTCGGGCATCGCGCGGCAATCATACTCCCTTTCACTAATTACACCACGCGATGGACCGCACACGAACGCTACGAGCCATCGAAGCCAGTCTGCCTAGATTACAGAGTGCTTCCAACTGCCCACAGCTCATACAAAATACACGGTCTGCCAGACATGACGGCAGAATTATGTGAAGGTACACCACTAGCGTATTCGAATACATACGTATGCTTCAACATGTCAGCAGACGGTTTTGTGCGACCAACGGGCCCCAGACGGTGTCTGCGGACGGTCTTTTGTATGATGTGACTGCGTATCATGTGACTATGCGTCCCTCTTGAAGGTCACGCGGTATACTCACGCGGCGTTCGATCTGTGGTTCATCGTATAAGGTGAAACGGAGCTTACAGAGTCGCGCGAGAGCGGGCGAAGGCTGCCGATGCCGCGATGGCCGCTGACGTCAGGAAGGTCGTCGGAATTGACCTTCGCGGACTGCGCCTCGTTGTTTGTCTCCGACGGCGGCAGCTGCGACCGCCATTAAAAGCGTCGGCACGCCGGTAAAAGGGCCACAAATCATGGCCGTACATGGCTTTATTTTCGCCAAATAAGCAACAACGGGGAACAGTTTATCGGACACTTCGGGCATAAATCAAACTACCGAACCTCAATTCGTTCTCTATTGGCTTTATATATATATAGGAGAAGAAAAGAATTGCTAAACTGGTGATTTTGGCCACGATAAGAAATATGGCCGCCCGCCCCATTACCATCGTAGAAGTTCTGTATGAGGCGGTCATCGTGCGTTCTGGCCCTGAAAGAACGAGCTTATGGAAACGAACAGAAGTGATGAAGTTTGGGCGGGTTGGCGAAAAGCTGATCTTGTTTCGTCGGCTGACGAAAGTCGGACGTTGTGGAATGAGGTTCGCGAGAATTTCTGCTACGGGTTAGCATAAAGGTCCATTTTCGTAACAGCGTTTGATTCGAATACCTCTGAATGCGTTATGGGGATATGCAACTGCGCGTTACCACCAAACAACCGTGCTTCCTGTGTCGCCTGCCTTAAAGCCGGGGACATCCTGCTTATACATCATACGAAAGACAATCCTCCAACAGATTCGAACGCGAGTCACCACGAGATCCGTGCTTCGAATGCCGCGAGGCAAGGATTCCAAGGAGAAACTTGGCACGCGGCATTCGAACCACGCATATCAAGGTGACTTATTGTTTGCCGACTCTTTTGTAAGATGTATCTCGGCCAGACTGGATACGCGCTCGCCGTCTGGTCTGTCCAGTGAGGCACGATAACACCTACGTTTCCGAAACGGCACTGACACATAGCACATAGTTAGGTCACAGGGTGAAGACATGCACTGTTGTATTCAAAACGGCCAGCGCGTGCTATATGGGCACTAAAATGGCGCCAAAGCACCGGCCAGAGCTCAGCGCTCGCTCCGAACGAAACCGAAGCGCGTGCATTCCGGGGATCGAAATGGCGGAGAGGTCGCCACCCTAAGACAGACGTGACGCCAGCGTATGAAGGCTCCCTAGCACAGAGTATTAAAGCCCCTTGATGAAGGCCTTTTTTACAAGTAACGCCAACCATTGTTGTGGAAACGCGCGAGACACGTGCCGCGAGCGCGTGCTCCGCCGCCATTCGCTTCCAAGGGCCGCTCATTTCAGTGCTGCACCGCCATATGCTTCCAAGGGCCGCTCGAGACATGGGCCTCGTGCACTCGCGCATTCGACGCTACTTGCAAGACACGTAAACACATCGAGGGGCTTTACAGAGTATACGTTCTAAGCGCCACCGGGCGGCCGGGAGCTACGCCACAGTGCGGCTGCAATCAACGGTACGGGAGCGCTTAAGCGCAGATCAAAGCTGTGCACGCGTGCTCTCTTCCCCTCTGTGGAAATGCCACACAAAGTTGTCCACGAGTATAGGGAGTATTCACTAGACACCACATTTGTGGGTGCTGTTTAGAGCGCATGCTCAGAACGAGCTCACATCAATAGGCTGCTAAGAGCGGCAAGCTTGATGGTGCGGAACGCACGGTGCAAAAGAACTGTCGAAGCTCGCCATCAGCACGCGCTCAGCATTCGCGCATACAGCCATGGCCGCCAGTGAATACTCCCTATAGACAATTGCAAGCATGGCGCCACAAGTGGTGCCCCATGCGTGCAAGCGCGTGCAACGCGCGGGTGAACGTAGCTTTGACAAGCTCGTAATCGCACGGGCGTGCCTGCTCGAGCAGAGACATGGCGGCGGCCAGTCGCCCAGCTTGCAATCGTCTATAGACTCTGGTCGAAGCAAACTCGACAAGCCGACAAAGAAGAAGCGAACGCGTAAATCGTTTGGAAACAGTCGCGGAGCTTCATATGCCATAATCCTTACGTTAGGCTGGGAATGATATATCCGCGTAAGGGGCTTCCAGATTCCCGGTGACTGACAGTGAACGTTAATTCCGAGTAGGAACTTTGAGATTCGCTAGGAAAAGCAGAATTAAAGTGCTGGTCAAAAATCCGGAATGCTAACACTCCCCGAGGTAATGCGACGGCACAAAAATCGCAGGGTATGAGCATTCTCTCGTTTATTTATTTGATTGTCATTAAAGCGACAATCTGCTAAGTGCTTCACTAAGGGAATACCTTACGCTCACACCGTAGATGCATGGGTACTTGTTGACAACAAGGTTATTCCGTGGAATCTTCTTTGTTTTACGTGGTGCTCAGGGATTCATCGCAGGGAAGCTGGGAAAGACACGCTATAAGTGTTCCCCGATGTTGACGTGGAATTCGGGACACAACAATACACCACTGGGCCACGAGAAACAGACCCTCCTGAGCAACAGGGTTAGCAGGTTGTCAGTGCCCCCGTGCAGAAGGATGCACATGTTTTCTCTTGTGAAAAAAAAAGGACCGTGTGAAAAAGAAACGCGCAAATCCAGTCCGGCAGTGGATGATAAACACTGTGACAAATTTTGATATGGTCCTCTCATGGCGCAAACTCAACCTACGAGCCCTAGGAACTACAGAAAGCACAAAACTACTATCACGTGTAATCTTCCTCACAAGAGGAAAACAAAATCTCAAGAAACATTGACAAGCATTGCACGCAACGGGCGATCTGTCTTAGAAACAGTCGTTGCTATTCGCTTCTTTCACGAGGTTAATTTTTAAATGCTCTCACTAGACACAATCCTCGAGAGCATCTGCCAGCGACAAGATGTCGAATGACTGCCCCCAGAGCCGTAAATGTAGAGAGTTTGGCCATTCGTTGGGAAGTATAAGAGACAAATGAGGAGGCGCCATTGGCCGAAAGCGGGCTGGGCGTGTTCCAGGGCGTCTTCAGAAATTCCAATGTGACCAACCAGAAGCCGGAAATAATACCCTGGCGGTGGTCGCAAGAAACAAACCTGATAACTGCATTGAAGTAACTCTCAATGGCTGAAAATATGGTACACGTGATGTTTCAATCACGTTAATCCAAAATGATGGTGGAAGAGTGCGACTAGCGGAACGATCGACATGATCCGTACGCCAAGCGCCCAGGGCCGGGAATCTGCCGTCCGAGCGGCCACACTCTGCTCGAAATAACCGAGTTGAGCGGCGCATTCGTTTCTTACATATTCCTGCATGATCATGATCAAAACAACACGTGCACCCTATATTTTCAACCACGAAGAGTTACTGCACATCACTCTTACGCGCTTTTTAAAACCATATACGAACACAGACTTATGATCAGAACTGTTTGCCGCTACCACCGCTAGGGGATTCTTTTCGGCTTCTGGTTGGTCAAGAGAGCATGCCAAGCCCTCTTTCCAACTCTGCCGCACGCCCTGACTCTGCCTGCTCCTCCCATTGACCAAACTCTCTACATATACGGCTCCGACTGCCCCTAGGACAGGAAATAAATAGACGTGCCAAACTTCCAACTGAAAACCTAAGGAAGCCATCGCTTTGAAGCGAGAACAGCTACTGAACATCCAGGGAAGAAACGGTACATATTTGGGAGAAACGAGGGTCAACTATTGTGCCATGCTGGCGATCTGTTGGTGGTGTTGGCGGTGTTGTTATTGTTGTTGTCTCCATGACGCTGCAGAAAAAGATAGATATTCTTGTCCAACAACTTAAAATCCAAGTTCGCGAGAGAGCTAGAGAAAGAGAAAAAAAAACGACAAAAATGTAAAATGTTGCGACTTGAAAATGTAAGTCAAAACCGATGGAGTACTTGATTAATGCAAACTATGAACGCTCGTGTCTTCATATCATGATTGTATTAGTCTCGTTTGCATCTTCTACCTTGGTTTTGATTTTGCTATCCCCCTCCCCTGTAATGCCTCCGGACCCTGAGGTTACAAAAACAAATAAACGAATAAAACATCGCCACTGAGGACGTGCTGACCGCGGGTATCCACAAGGCTTAATTAACGTTCAATCCATATCATCAAGATCGGCGTTCTTGACAACCGACAAGTAAAAGCTCCTTTTGAACACGCGCCTAGAAAGAAACGCACTCAAAGATCGCACCCTGCGAATATCACTCGCAGCGAAAACGAGCTTGATTCGCTCTTCCAACAAGGCGGAAAAGGATAGCGTGCAGCTACTTCGATGGCCGCCGTCCAAGGTGCCAAGCCGTCTCCGCCTCCCGGCAGCATTTCATCGGTGCGCTTCTTGGCGGTTGACCGCCTATAGAAACACGAAAACAATCACGTCACCGCTTTTTTCTTTCTTTCTGTGTAAAGAAGTTACATGTTTTGCTGCGGTCTAAAGCAAAACCACCAGAACATAGGGGTGTCGCTAACTTTTGTTGAACCTCGATTTTGACGTACAACCTCAAGGTTCGACTGGTTCGCATAACCTTCAAACCTTCACTATACTTCGAAGTTCGACCTATGGACAGTGTTGCCCGCATTTTATGCGAATATTTCGAATTGTGGGAAACAATAAAATTTAGAAAATAGCTTATTTTACATTTTATAAAATGGTTATTAATGATTACACCATATAAAAGTGAAAATATGCACGCGTAATACTTTCGCTAGTAATGCGAACCAGTGATGGCAATACATCCAACAAATATTGCACTTTTCCGCCGTAATGTACACTTCTTTTTTTTTTTTTTTTTTTTTTTTTTTGCGCAGGCGTTTAAACGCCGAATTTCAGTCGAACCCTTTGTCGAACATCCCGATGAAAGTTTTAAAAAATCGACCTTGGTCGAGCTCAAGCCTGGGAGAGTTCACAATATCCCTACCAGAAGACAAGCCCTGCATCTCTGGATGGATGGATGACTGGATGAGGCTGAACCGCAAAGTTATTATAATGTACGCTAGAGGTTCAACTGGCGCTGTCTGTGCGACTTCCGCGAGGCAAACTGAAGCAGACAGCAGCCAATCTGCTTTTGCGGTGCTCCTCTGCATTTCCATGGAAAAACGCACCTGCATATTGTCTCTTCGCCAGAAAATAACATAGAACACTTTAGTTATTTGGGTCGTACCGATTAGTATGTACCTTTATTAACGTTGTAAAAGTGGGATTGTTTTAGTTAGCGCATTTTTCTTCACCGGCGAACAATGTTTAACTTAGCTATATTTCAAGTCCATCCCTCTGTGCCACGACAGGTGTGTAAAAACAAGCAACGATTTTAAGCAAAACAACAATCGACAGGAGTATAGAGTGTGTTCAAGGCTCGCCAGCATTCCGGTGACGCTTATATATTGCTAATATGCCAGTCTTGTCGCTATATGAAAATGACATCGCCTTGCATCTTTACGGCAGTTAAAAACGTTCAAAACGTAAGGAATGGCTATGAGTGTCTCTTTTTGTTCTTTTTTCTGCCGGGCAGCCTATATCGGGCACTTGCTATCAAAGATTTCGAGCGTGCGGGTGATGACTTGAACATAGAACACGCCATAACAAGCATATTCGCACAGAGCAGAAAGAATAAAGCGGTACTTACTTATTGTAAATCGGACTATACATAGCGTGGCCTTCCATTTATATTGATCGTACATGCAAAAGGAACTAATGAACCAGTGTTACTGCGTAGTTTTTGCAGTCTTTCTTAGTTTTCCAGATGTCCTCCGTTCGTTTGGCACGGCTGAAAAGCGCCCACATCGTGTTCGCGCTAACAGTGTCCGACAGTGCACATTAATACATGTCCGAAACCGTTCTAGCATCGTTTTCTAATGGAAATAATTTGAGAACAAAAAGAAACACGCCGTAACTGACCAATTATTTTGTCTGCCTGACTGTGAAATGCTCCAAGCTACCTAGTACGCACGAATTATTTCGGATATTTGCTCTTATAATCGAGCGCAAGGAGAAAATGCACTCACTTTCCCCTAGTAATACCTTACCGGAAGTCAGTTTTCGAATGGTTGTTCTCTACTTCGATTTGCGTCAGCACACTAGCGCTAGCTGAACCACTAGCGTACATTATAATAACTCTATGGGCTGAACTTTATGAATCGGGTGGTGACTTCCGCCACCTATAACCAGATTTTTTTTTTTTCCTGACTGTTTATTCTCACGATTCACGTAACGTCACCTAGCTCGCGTGAGCGTTTCCCCCAACGCGTCTTACAGCGTTCTCACAACGAACGCGACGCTATAGACCTTTTCATTTTAGTAGTCGCCTTACCGGCGAATAGAGGGCGCTGACGCACTTGGCGCCATTAGGTTGCTTCAATTTGGTTGGTTTGGGTTTCAACGTGAACGCGGCTATGTTGCCGTTTAACGTTGCTTTTGTTTAATTTTGTGCTACGAATATTTTTCATGTAGTACACAACTAATGAAAGAGTGGTATTAAGCCACTTCGGAGGACTACGAGGTGTAACCCTAAATTCCGGGGTTTCTTTACCAGCTCCTTTGAAGCATCCGATTATCATCAGTTGCGCAACGCCTCACTGATGTACAGGGCAGATTACCATCATCTACGGCCGTACCCAAAGACACCAGTTTTCAGAAAAACAAACTTATGAAGAGATTAACACATGAATGTAAAGAAGCATATTGACAGCTTGATTAGCAATGTCGGCCAGAACAGATGAACTCGCGAGTTTACTACTCACTGTTTGGTTTTCGTGTGCACTCAAACTTTAGTGAACTTCGCAGACTAAAAACGTATCGTCTAAGGATGCAGATAATTCATATAAACAAGTTGTATCGTCTCGGCCTCTTTTGTTTTTTTAATTCAGTCCTGGAGCATGTTCTAACAGGCCGAGTAGGAAATTTCTTAAATTATCAACCCTGCTGAAGTACTCATAAGCAGCATTTCACGATATGGGCCCTTGGAAATAAATGATTTTTATATTAACATTTGCTTACTCACGACATGATTTAAGTGACAGGCCCGTCAAATTAAATCTGGCATTTGTCTTCCGTGAAATTGGCTAAATAAAATTAAAGGGCGCAGGAGGAGAAATACCTCGGAAAGTTTGGCTGAATTTAGCGCTAGACACCACTTCACGGATCTGCGTGAACAAATATTATGTGGTTTGAAGAGATTCGCTTTGTAAATTTCGGCGTCGCCAGCCACCAAAAGTAAACCCCATATTCGCCATCGACAATCCTGGACTCAAGTGATTTTTATGCAAACTTTTTTTATTTTTCGTTTTTTTTTTTTTTTTTTTTTTTTGCTTCGGCGTCAAATATTACGAACTTCAGATACTGGCAGAGTATGCAAAAAAAAAAAAAAAGAGTCGTCCTTATTGGGCATGCGCCGAACCCAAACCGAGTTTCGAATTGGCAAATAGAAAAAAAAACAAAAAAAAACGTTATTTCTTTGAGCACGCTACTCTAAAACTCGGTACTGTTAAGAGCCTGTGGCAGTTTCTTACGCGGGAAGACCCAACCATTGTGTTAAAATAAAGGAAGTGGATGGCAACGGTTATCTAATTATAATCAATAAATTACTTAAGTGGCTGTCGAAACGGGAGCGAGCACGGTATCCGATTTCTCAAACTTCATAAGTAAACCGACCAACTAAATGCTTACGTTGCGAAAAAAAAAAAAAAAAGAGTGGGAACTTCAAACGCATGTAGGTGTGATATGAAGAAACAAATCACCTAATGTTGACGTACCATTACCTCTAGCCTTAGATACAATACAAGTTAAGCGTTCGTTGTCTATCTCCTCCGCGAGTTTCCTCGCATAATCAAAAGAAACTGTTTTCGATATATTATGAATACAAAGAACAATATTTTCAGCAAACACAGATAGTCTCCTTGAGCTGACTATTCTTGACGCCTTCCGATCCTACATGCGCGATATAAATATACGCTCTTCTTACTGAGATTGTTCCGCCACTATTAGCAAACAAATCTCAGTTGTCATAAGGACCTTTGAACCCTCGTGTTGTCTTAGTCGTCGGGTAGACGTATCGGACTACCGATTCCGAAGTAAAGCAAGAAAGCGCGGTGAAACGTGACAAAAAACACGAATATAACGCATCCGTCAAGGCGCGGAGGGGAGAGCGGAGCAGCAAGTTGAAACAACCTAATGGCTGCCGCGTCACGTGATTTCAAAATGGCAGCGCCCAATCGGAGGAGGATGAAAAGGTCTATACATGGTTTGCACATGACGTCATTCAAAGAGCACCCCGATGACCACCAGAAAAGAGGGGAAGAAGGAGCTCCCCTCTTACCAGGATCCTCTTTTGTGCCTCCCGGATAAGCACAGACGTCGCTATTCTCCTCCCAGAAAATTATAGACGATTAACCCGTCACCCAAAATTCTTACAAAAGCAGCTTCCCTCTCTTCCTCTCACAAGGTGGTCAAAGGTATGCGATGTGACGTCAGATCGCATACGGCATGCACGTGTGTCCAGCGAACGCTGAAGCTACATTACGTCGAGCTCCAGCGTGCTTCCCGCTTGGGGCGGGTCGGGGACCGACTAAGGATGACGTCACGCGCGAGGCCTCGTCTTCTACGTGGTCCTGAGTCAACACGCGCAACAGGAGTAAACAAGGGTACTATACCGGCGCCCGCGAGTCGGGCCTGCTTCGGCGGCCAAGTTTTCCGTTGCGTGCTCGGAGTGTGCCGACGGTTTTTGTTTGCTAACCGGATGCGGCGGCGTCCCAAGGGGGCGACACGTGACCTTCGTTGGCCTTGAAATGAGCGCCACCCCGCACCCCGTGGTACCCGCGGAAAGACCGGTATCGGCAAGAATATTGGACGTCGTGTACCTTCGGGTGAGCTTGTTGGGTTCTGAAGTGATGATGGGAGAATTAAAGGAAGAGAACAATGAACGGCACAAAACAACGAACATTGAACAGAAAACGTTGAATGACTCTTTTTTATATATATACATATTTCTGGGGTAGAACGTTCAAAGGACCACGCAGCATATACACGGCATCCAGTTTCTGCAAACGCCGTCCTGTGTAACCACGTAATTTTTTCTCTTTTTCTTTTGTTTTTTTTTTTTTTGGCCGGAGAGAGCGCGCGCGAATGGGACGCAAGACCACGATCCTTAGATTACCCGGCCTCAAAAATTTCCTAAACCCGAGGTCACACTATGCCCATTCACCGTACAAAAGACCGTCAGCGTGCAAACTCGAATCACCATAGTACCCCTGGTTCGAATGCCGAATGCCAAGTTTTCCTCCTCGAACTCATTGCCACGCGGCATTCGAAGCACGGATCTCGCGGTGACACGCGTTCGAATCCGCATGCAGGCTGTCTTATGTAGGACGCATACACAAGCACTGCCGTGCCCGGCTCTGGGGACAAACTGAAGCACCAGAGGCGCGGATGCTGACATCTCGGAGTCAATCGGACACCAAGAGACGGTCTGCAGAGCACTGTCTGAGGCATAATGCGTCCTTATATGAAGGCCCTGGAACACTGCAGGTCACATAAACACTGTCTGCAGATGTGTTCCAAACATACGTGTGTACATGAAGCAAGCATTCTTCGAAGATGCTTCATGCGTGTCTGCAGGTAATCCTGTCACCATGTGTACAGCGAACGCCGTGTCTTTTGTGTGTGATGCCCGAGCATGCAGTGTGACCACGACTTAACGTATGTACGTAAGCGGTGCGCAAGTTCGTCTGCTTTTTTTGCAGGGGTTGGGTGACGTCAGACCGCCGAGCCCTGATTGGTTCTGAATGAAGAATAGTGGGTAGACCTCAAGGCAGCTTGCTTTGAAGTCTACCTACTATCTTTCAATCGCAGCCAATCAGAGCTATAGGCGGTCTAACGTCACCGCAACTCCCGCGCGAGAGGTAGACGACTTGCTCTCCGCATGGCTTCGGAGAAGCCCAAGTACAGCAATTGGATGGATGCGTCTATATCTCTTTCGGAAATTTTTGGCAGATCCGTCGAACAAGTGGATTATTGGAAACGCCATCTATAATTGAGACCAGGGGTCGCATTATTTATGAAAAATTAAAACGCCACGTAAAGGGCGGTGCATTAAACATATAAAAAGCTTTTTTCTTGAGCTTTTTTTTTTTGTGTGCTCAAAATAGCGTTCGCGCCGTTTGTAGTGACAAAAATTATCAGGACGGAAATTGCCGAAGTGTCCAGAGCAATTAGTAGCATAATGTGCCGAGAGATACCCCCACCCCCGAAAGATGGCCCACCCTCTATTTTTGGCAGGATTTGCTATTTTTCGGAAACAGCGAAAGATAGCCCACTTCTTGTAATTGCAGGGAGCTGGCCAAAGGTGGCCTCGGCAGAGATGGTGTTTCTTAAGACGGGGGGGGGGGGGGGGGAAGATAAGCGAACATTGCTGACCAAGAAGGACAGCCATCTTATTTTCATCGCCCCCCCCTGCAATCGCAAGTTTCGCAAATCACGAAATCTAAAACTTGCATTTTTTTTTTCACTTCTGTTTGATCGCACACCCAAAGTTATCCTCTTCCCTATCTTCACCCGATTCGCTTTTGCTTTTAGGTGGGCTATCTCTCGGGATATTACGGTAGTTTGTCTAAGGACCGCGGCAAGACGAAGCCACGTGCTAGCGCAGAAGTGCAAGCCTACAGCACTTTAGAAACTGCGCTAGCCTCGACAACGTAGCACTAAAAAGTATAGCGGATTTAAGTGAAAGGGGAGGCGGAGGGGGGGGGGGGGGGGGGGGGGCTACCGCCCTACTTTCTTAAGCCCTTTCAGGGCAACCTTTGTTTTACCGGAAAAACAAAATACACCAATGTTTTTTTTTTTTTTTTTTTTACCAAATGCTTAGGTTTTGGTGAAATTAAAAATCTTAGGTACACAAAACAGATTTGGGCAACACTTCCCCCCGACGTCACATCCGTAAGTAACGTCAGATCTCTCTAAACCCCCCCCCCCCCCCCTTTCCCCAAACCGGGGCCCTGACCCATAAATTTGCCCTTGCTCCCAGCCACCACGGGAAACGGTGCTACAACTCTAGTTTGGAACGTTTGGTCACCCAGCGTCACTTCAAACTGTTAGAGAGAGGCAGAGAGAAAACAGAGAGTTTGGAAGTATACCATATTTTTTCTTATATTTATAAATGACAAGCTTCCCAGTGGAATTTCCACAAAATTACGTCTCTTCACCGACTAATGTCATCTATATACAAAGTAACCTGTGTGCAAAATAATACCCAGCTTCAGGAAGACCTAGATAAAATTAACAAATGCTGCAAAAAATTAATAATGTCATTAAACAAATCTAAATGCAAACTACTCCACTTCACCAGGGAAAAAATCCACCCTGTCCTTTCAATACTTTCTGGAGTCCGATCCTATTGAGACCGTTACTCTGTATAAACGTTTTCGGTTTCCTGCCGTTCTCGGTCACGTGAGTTCCGTATATCGTATGCGGGACGATAAAACAATAAAACGTTTCAACCTGGAATACGAGAGAAGATATAGGTGAGGCAAAACAAGAATGTGTGACAATCATGCATTTTACGTGAACACCCTTCAACGGTGAGAAGAGATCAAAAACGTTGTATTACCGTATACCAGAAGTGACGACATTCAAGATGGCTGAGCCCTTGTGGAAAAGGTGTATCTTGGTGGAATAAACGCATCCGAAGCCATTACTGCCGACTTAGGACTCATGGACTAATGAGACGTAACTTAAGAAGCATTCCACCTTTTGTCTATAAACGCACGTCAGACCAAGATTAGAGTATGCTGCAACCACCTGGAACCGCCATCAACCTTTACCTATCAATATCCTGGAAGAGAGCTGCTCGTTTCATCTTACCCACGTATGACCTTCGAGTGCCTCAGCGCTAAAAATTCAACTGACCGTGTCCTCTTTGCAGTTTCGCAGGAAAGCCTCTCGGCTCTGCCTTGTTCATAAAATCGGCTACCACATTCCCGACATCAGAAGCACTTTGTTCAAAGTCCCCGACCGAACATCTTGTTGCTTCAACAACGCTTGCACCATCAAACGCATTTCTGGTTCTGCTAACGGTGTTAATCGATCATTTATTCCTCAAGCTATCAGCGACTGGATCAGTCTCTAATCCTCCATTGTCACCATCGTAAACACTGATGACTTTTTGTTTTTATATATATAAAACTTTTTTTTTTTAACGCGTTTTTGAGTGGACCGTTTACCGGGTCCTCGAAAGTCGACCCTCGGTTTTTTGCGTGATGAAGTCATTAAAGTTTCATGTTATCGCAGCGGTGGTGACTGTACGTACACCAGACGTCTGCTCTGTTGCAAGTCGCTCTCAAGTTCGGCAGTATATATACACGGAACATTCGGCAGCCCGGATTTGGGACGCCACGACGACAGCGGCCCTCGCGTTTAATCGCGCTTTTATGCCGGGACTTCTGTACCACCAACCGCCAGGATCGCGACGTCCTACAACGTGACACGGTGGCTCGAGTAACGTCGTACGTTGCCACTTCGCAACCACTTTTTTGGTGTTTCGAAGTGCAGATGCATTCCTGCAGCAAACCGTGGTGCGGGCGACAGGCGTCTATACTAAGCCCTAGAATACCCAGACGCCAACCAGTAGACCTCTTCGAAAATTTCTACGAGGCCTCTCGTCCACCCCACGCAATACACCGGCACGGCGTGGGGAATGGTGGGGCCGTTCCGATGTACGCTATCGGGCCGGTTCGTGGTACGCACTCGGCGCGTCCTGGAAGTGGCTCGATTGCTTCTCTCGTACCACTGCGAGTTCGGAACTATAGTCTCAAAGCCGATGTTTCCCGCTTTGCGACCGTCCCACTTTGTTTGCGATCTGAAATTGCAAAACGCTAAAGAAACATGAACCGCTCACGCGGCGTAGATCCGACTGCCGTCGAAGAGACGATGGGAGGCACTGAATCTTTGCAGAATGGTCGATTAGTTTATCGCAAAAAAGAAAAAAAAATGCGTATTCAGCAAAAAAAAAAAATTAATAATGATTAAATATAAAACCGAAGGACCATCGCGGAAAACCGTGGCATCCCACTGCCGTGATGATCAAAATAACGACGTGTCCCATGAGAGGCAGTCAAACGTCTATTACCTCTTCGTTAAACGTTCCTTGTTCCGAGTCCTTATTTCACGCAGTGACCGAGAGAAAGAAGCGTAAAACAGGAAAAATACTTCGTAACTGTGAAATTGTCATTGCAATTATTTCCGAGGTCTCAAAAAAAAATTATTGCAGGGTCTTCTCTAGATATCCCTCGATTCAGGCAAGTCAGCTGGAGAACATTTATCGTTCCGTCGTGAAAATTAGCCAAAAAAAAAAAAAAAAGAGAAAGCGAGAAAAGCGCAGAGAAGAGGAAGAGAAACCAAAAAGATACACCGACTTGTGGCTGCCCTTTCCCACTGGAAGGCTGGCAGAGACCTTCCTTTCTCCGCCACGGACGATGAAACATCGGTCACTTCCTCGTCCGAGCAGCAAAATAACGAAACGTCCAAATCCGCTCTTCTCCCAACTACGAGCCCGTTGGTCCAGTCACACGGCTATCTTTCGCCACGTGTTCACACTCCCGCCCGTATCCGCGCGCAGAGAACGGGATGAGAAATAAAACGATTATAAACTATTATAAAGGTGATCAAAGGGAGGCCGTTGATTTGTCCGGCGAGCACGCAGCTCCACCCACGCTGTCAGGTTAGGCGTGAACGGAGTACAGCTAAAGCCGCCTACAATAATCCGAGCATGTGCGTTAGAATTTGGACATCAGAGTGAAATCGAGGGCAGACGCAGATTGGTTACGAGCGTGACGTCAGCGTTCGGCCGGCTCTCGTGTCCAATGAACGAGTCGGAGGACGCTCGGTATCAAGCTCGGGTCCCATTGCTCAGTTGGCGACATTCGACCGTGATGAAGTCACATGGAGGACGAGCAGGATGTTCGCAGTCCTCGATTCTTTTCGGCGCCAACACGGCAGACGATCGAGGAATTTTTTTTTTTTTTTTTCTGTTTACACGTCGCATTTAAGAGTTCAATCGAAGGAAAAAGGAGACAGATGAAAGGAAACAGAGGGGAGGTAAAAAGAGAGACAGAAAGTTTGGTGGGGGAGGAAACGAACAAAAACAAAACGCGATGTCGACAAAGACGAGTCTCTCGTCGGCCACACCAAGTCACGTTTCGGGCTGTTCAAGCGGAGGAGGAGAGAAGACAAGAATGGGCGGGGAAAAGGGGCGAGGAGGATGGAAAGAGGGAAAGCAAAAGACTTCCTGTCGGACGATTAAAGAAAAAGAAAAGGAGAGATCTCCTGCTGCCGACAGAATGACGACAGAGAGAATTGTAGCCGTGGACGCGGAATATTCCACGCAACGCTCGCGATCGCCTCCAGACACGATCGATAGAAAGAGAAGAAAAATACATCGTCTTCGCCAATCGAGCAAGTAAACGTACGTACGTACTGTACATTCAAACCGTGGACGTCTACGTTTACGTAAAAGACTCTTCCGAAACAGCGGGAAAACAAAATATTGTCTGTCAAAAAAAAAAAAAAATCAATCTGTTTTTTTTTTTGTAAACTGTTTTTTTTTTTTTTTTGGTACAGTTTTAGCAACGTCTACCAGGAGTGAACAAGGCTTGCTTAGCTGCCAACGAAGTACGCGTGACGAACGGTAATCGCACGGAAGCTGCGGCCTCGCCTCGCATCACGTGATCAGTTTTATCCGTAACAATCGTTGAGGTACACCCGCCGGCAATATGAAGGTGAACGCCGGACCGTCGACCGTTCGGCAGCCGCGTCATGGTGCTGATAGCAAGGAACGGCCGACGGTCCGGTGTTCAGCTTCATATTGCCGGCGGGTGTACCTCCGTAACACAAACTGTTGAGCACTGTTCGAAGCGCCCGCATACGCGTAGCTGTAACGGGCACGCCCAAAAGGAGCCACGAATGTATCACACATCCGCGCCTGAGACACACCGAAGTGTGAGCGCAACCTTGTCGGTCGTTGTAAACAAATCGCATTAAGGGAGAGAATACGTCGGGACACACGAACTCACGGACGTTGTGGTGCTTCATGAGACGAAGGGACCAGTCCCGCCCCTTGTGAAGAAACCGCGCTTACCTGCAAGAGAACAAACGAGGATGAGCACAGCGTGTGTGGAACCCAGGTGTTCCTCCAAATAAGTTACGCCATTCCAAAAAAAAAAAGCAAAACAAATAACAAAGTATTACACGCCATATTAGTAACGTCGTTCCAATATCAACAACGCTACCCCAACAACCTTGTTCCAAAAACACCGTTGCAATAATATCCTGAGTAAAGCCATGTCATAAACCGAGTAACTTCAATCCAGTATACCAAAAAAAAACGACGTTCTCAGAACACAATTCCAAGTAGCGCTGTTCCCAAAAGCGCGGTTCCAAATAAAGCACTCGTAGCCTTTTCAATAAATAACGCGGTTCCATATAAAGTACTCTTAATAACGCCTTTTCTATAACGCCGTTCCAAGTAATGGCGTTCCGATACCTTCGCTCGAAGTAACGTCGTCCCAGAATATTTAACAGACAAATTTAGGTACGTACGTCGTTCCAGTAACGTCGTCTTAAAGGGGCACTGACACCCCAAAGGTAGTATTTTTTTTTTTAAATGTCCAAAACGATGCAAGTTGTAGTCATAGACACGCAAAAAAAACCGCATCGCGAAAAAACATTTCCCTGCGCGCGCGCGCGCCTTTTTATTTTTGGCGTTTATATCTCCCGCGCTCACCTCCTTGCTTCTTTTGATCGGTGACGTCAAAAATCAGGAAATGTAGAAGCTTTGTAGGCGACATTTCTATAACATTTAATAGCGGCAATCGTGAAACATGTTTTTTAACGGAATTGCAAACGCACTACGGCCCCTCTTTTGGAAATGCCAAAAATCAGATTTCGGTGTGGTGTTCCTTCCTGGATTTGTATCCTCCCTCGGAAAACTTGGCGGCGCTCGAGCAGAGGATTATCGGCGAGTCGGGGAAGAAACCGTTTTTTTTCCCGCGCCGGCGCCCTTCTATCCCGCCTGCTCACCTCCTCCTCGCTTCGGGTCGCGGTGGCAACGGCGCTTTGCTTCATAGCGTGGAGCGGAGGTCCGAAAGAAACTCGAGTTGCAGGAGACCCCAAAATTGGACTCACTGCACTGGCGCGAATCGCGCGGGAACTTCAAATTCGGCATTTGGAAATTGTTTTTTAAATTCAGAAATACTGAATCCCCAAGTTTCGAATTTTGAGGGTAATGTCCCGGCATCGTTTTCAATCGTTACTGATAATTAAAAAAATTGATTTTGATATGTCAGCGCCCCTTTAAGCAACGCGCTGTTCCGCTGATACTGTCACGATATCGCCGTTCCAGGTAACACCCTTCCGAACAATACCTCGGCGAAGCTAGCTACTGCGCGCTCGGGTGTGACCTGCCAAAAACGAAATAACTTTTCACAAAGGGTGTGCTGCTAAAAACTGCGATGACCGGAAAAAAAGAAGAAAACAAAAAGCTATATTTTTTGCTATGTTGGCGCAGCGGTGTCTGCGATTTGTTTGCCCAGTGTTATCCCGCCACAGTCGATGGAATACGGGTGGATAATATAGAAGCAGATCTACATGCAACGCGTAACAACTAGCAACTGAATTACATTGTTACATTAACATGGTTAGTAAGTTTTAAATTTCTCTCTATATATATATATATATATTTATTTATTTATTTATTTTTAATTACAAGACATTGTTTTGAATTAAGATGCACACAAAGCCTTTTCAGGTCCTGAATGAATCAGCTATATAAATGTGTTTTCGTGTGCAACTTAATAAAAAAAAAAGAAAGCTAAAGAAAAAAGAAAACCCGTCACACATCAAACGGTTGCCATGAGGCCTCGGCCTTGATCCCCGAAGCAGAAATCCGGTGATGGCTCTTTACAATAAATCAATAGCGGAACCGGTGGCCCGTGTATTATCCATCGTCACTGCTCTCGCCTATCCTATACGGCGGATATGCAATACCAGCGCCAAGCACCCGTGAAACAAGAGAGCTAACACGTTCCTGTACATTAACGCGTTGTTTATAAACGATCCCGTTTGCCCACATCGAGACGCTCTGCGATGCATGAACCCGTTTCTCCGAGAGCGAAGCGTCTGCGCATTCCACAGGCGACGTCAATGCCTGTGTGGTGCGCCTAAACAGAAGGTTTAGGCGCACCACAATGTCATTTATTGTTTTAACGATATTAGGCTTAGGTGGACGTCGGCTCATGGAGGAATTTCGTCTTTCTTAACTATTTTCTAATCCAAGTGACGTCACGTTCTCAAATTCTCGCGTCCTACATATCCCTACTGCAAGCGCCACGTTCTCACGGGAGTTCGAGCTTTCTGCGACGCCTAGCGTATTGATCCGAGTCGAAAAACACGGTTCTCTTCTTTCGGGAACTCCTTGTACCTTAATCAGTGAGAGCTGAAGAAACGGAGGGTACGGCAAGGTCCGAGCATCTCATCGTCACTCCGCAGCCAATGAAACTGCGGCATTAACCCATAAACCGCCCAAGAAGCAACCGCGGTGCCAAGGCCCCTAAACATCATAATCCACGCCCTTCTTTTTTTTTTTTTAACATGTCAGCGATTATATAGTGTGCGGCTTTACGACGGGAGACCATAAAGCAGCTCGAGTGACGTCGGAGAGACTGGCGACGATCTTTCGTCCCCCTCTGAGCTGACAGTGCGGTGGAAGTTACGTGCTCGTTGAACTATAGTCGGGAGGCGGTCGATGAGTTGGATAGAATTAGGAGAGCGTGTTGGTCAAGCATCTCGGTATGCGAATGCAAAAAGGTGACCAGGGACACACAAAAACACGTCGAAACAAAAACATGTCAGACGTGTTTTTTGCGTGTCCCTTGTCTCCTTGTGCGTTTGCATACCAAGACGGAGTTTATATACGTTTTCCACGAGGACGCAGCCATCTTGAATGTCGTCGCTTCTGGTGTGCGTTAAAACATCGTTTTGGTTTCTCAAAGCCGCTGGAAGGTGTTCACAAAAACAAATGATCCGTGATTATCACGCATTCTGGTATTGCCTCAACTCCATTTCCTCGCATATTCCGGGTTGAAATGTCTCGTTATTATTTCTTTTGTCTCGCGTACCAGATATGGTAACCACGTGCCTGAGAACGAAAGGCAACGAAGCCGAGCCAATGCAACCAAGAGGACAAGGCTCGCGAATGACCTCATCGTTCGTGGCCCTTTGACACATCTCAAGAGTTAAAGACGCTGAAATTCGACGAGAGTCGCCGCAAAGCGGCAGGACGCGTCCGTCTTGGCGACGCGGCGTCGTTCGTGAGACGCTGGAAACGCGTTGGCGTCGACGCTATATCGCGAGGGGACCTGGCCGCACGGCGTGGATCCACTAGCAATGACGCGCTCGTCTTCTGATACGGTGGTATTGGCCAAGCACGATCGTGTGCACCGACGACGCGCGCGTGCCTGACTGAGCCGTCGAATATTTTGACGTCGGCGTCACTCACTTTGCGTGTCCTGGTGCAAGCTATTGTCTTCTTAGCAATTTACGTTTCACGTTTTTTTTTTCTTCTTTAGAATGACGCGGCGAATGCGAGGTATGAGTATCCGTGACTCGCACACGGCGTCGATTATCCGTCACTTTTCCTTCGCTATAGGCACATTTCGAAAAAGAGAAAACCGCCGCCTTTTTCTTTCATCTCCGATATCTATAATTTTCGCGCGTCCGTTTCCGGTGAAAACATCGCGAGCAAAAAAAAAAAAAAAAATAATAAACAAGTAAAAGGAACAAAAGGAAAAAAAAACAAATCTACTCGCAACCTTGGTATACGTGACACTATATAACCCTGCCCATTAAAAAAAAAAATCTGCCGTCATGTAGTTAACGCATCGTACAAGAACTGTGTGCGGAGAACTTGGAAGCACACGTGCATGTTCGAAGCTAGCACGCTTCCAAGATGGTTGATACCTGTCTGTACACAATTGTGCAGCGTCGTGTCTGGAGACCGCGTATTTCGTGCGATGTATAATACGAGCAGTGTGACACGTGGACATTCTTTCCCAAGGAGTCGGGCGCCTTCGTGACTAATTTCGTCCTTCATTTCACGCTTATCTTTCGATCGATCCAATAATATACCATTACTTTTTTCTTTTTTTTTTTTTGAGGGGGGGGGGGGGGCAATGCGGTAAGCATAATGGCCGTTACCTATAGTAAGAGGCTCTACTTTAATCACTCTTTCGGTTAGAAGGTCAAAAGATAAAAATCGACAGAACAGCTTGAATGGAAAAGCCGCAGCCGAAAATACGAGGAAGGCTTTGTATGATGTAATCTGGCAATGTTACCGAGGCTTTATAGAGATAATGGTTGCTTTAATAAGGAGTTTGGGCCCTTTCGTGACTAATTTCGTAAATGAACGCGTTGATCTTCGATCATTCCGACAACTTTTTTTTAAATTTTATTTTATTATTTTCTTGAGGAAAAGGGGGGGGGGGGATAATTTCATTGCTAAAGACAGTTATCTAAAAGAGGTAGCTCGAACGCTCGTTCGGCTCAGTTAAAAATGAAAGAGCGCAACAAAATAACCTGAGCTCTCTAGCAGTTCATTCGCATGACGCTGTAATTTTAATCCATTCATTTTCATTTCGGTAGCGTTTACGAGACTATATTTATACCCTGTTGCAGGTTAAGAGAAGCGAGACAAAAGCTCTTCCCACAAGCATACATGGGTAAATTACTTTCAACATGTAATTTAATTACAATTACAATTACCTTGCTCCAAAAGTAGTTTAACTACAATTACAATTACTACTACGTAAAAGTAATTCATTGCAATTACAAATTACTTTTAAAAAGTAATGCAATTACTTCACAATTACTTATTTCTGAGAGTTACCCACCTTGGGCCATATAACTTTAAACGAATTATATGGCCGCTGTATAAATGCTGTATAAATGTCACGCATTGTACTTTTCTTTTATGAAATTTGTTAAATGAATTGTAGAACTTAATAGTTTGAATTGATGAACTCCTGCGTTCTTATATTCTCAATATATAAAAATAAATGGCGACAAAATTTACAGGTGCGCGGTGAGTCTCCTTAGTGCTTATGAAAATGGTATCCAAGTCAAACCAACAAAAAAAAAACTTAAAAATAATAAGGAAACAAATATGCGACAGTACTGGTATCATAAAACTCGCGTAAAAATGGCTGATAAGAGAAACTTGTAAGCGACGTCAACCATTTAAAGAACACGACAACTTAAGAAAACATTTCAGCCAAGATGATTCGCTGCCTCTCTCCGTCTGTGGACTTGTAACATGCCGGATGTTGGTAACCGTAGTACGCGAACTGTGGTCGCTTCCATGGAACTAGTGTCACAATAGCAGCTACTCTCTTGCTAGGGATTCTGAGTTAATTCAGTGCACGGTGACACCCAAAAAGCTCCTGAAATAGATAATAAATTTAGGATCCTCATGTAGCTACTCGTTAGGATATAGCAATGATTGTATTGATGTTATGCGTCTCATAAAGAAGACCGATTTGAATTTGGCATGGCAAGAACAACCTCGAAAAGTTCATGATTTGCTGTAAACGACTTCATTTCGTTTACAGTAAATCACGAACTATTCTGGTAAAGTATAAACACATTGGCATCTATATTGCGATCCCACCGCGTCGCAAAAATAAGAACCCGCGAATTATTCCAAAACTCCGGCCTCTTGGACGCCTCGATTTTATGAATTACTTGAGCGTGTTTCAGCTGGAAGATATAGACGAGCCATTTTTTTATAACTCTAAGTATTATTGAAAGTGACAAAAAAGTTGCCTACACACTAAAAATTTCAACACCCATGTTCGTGTTAAAAGGGTGTTTTTCCGAGCTCACACCCTTCCTACACCATTTTTACATGATTTTTGAATATTCAAGGGTGTACGGAAAGGCCTACACCCTTCGTACATCCTTTTTACACCCTACGGCTACCGAAATCGTGTTAAGAGGGTGTTGCGGTGGTACACCCATGATTTCCGAATCGTCGAACTCGGAAACCGCCGAATTGCAGACATACGCGCCGACAGCAGAAGTCAAGAAGCAGCCTGCTCAATTTAGAGGATTTCGTGAAGTTCAAGTAAGCACAATGGGCAGCTGACATCCAAGCCAAGCCAACGCTCAAGTTGTTTTCAAGCCAGATGAATGCCGGCGTTGTGTACAAGCTCCTTGGTTGTTTACGTGCAAGCGACCACGAAAATATCATCGGTTACTCACGCACTTCTGCTCAGAATGGTGAGACCACATCGGTTCTATTATGATACATTCCGTCTCATCCTGAGATGTAGTAAAGCAAAGGCTAGACGTGCGAGACGGTTCGGGCTCACAGCTTTACTGTGAGCCTGTACCGTAAAGGTCGGTTCCGACACTTGCGTTTGAGTGTGTTTGTCTGCGTTGCGTTTAGAACCGAAAACGAGTCACCGGCACATCTGTGCTTCGTATGAAGCGTGGATTCCAATTCAAAGAATCATCTTGGCACGCGATATAAGCAGCAGGGATGTCCTGGTTTCTCGCAGCCGCAACGCGGTCAAACGCAACTGTTTGAACCAGGCTTTACGTGGTTGTCCTGGGCTTGTCCCTCGCGCTTTATTCTTTCGATTTTAAGTATTCATTTTCAACTCGCTCGCTTTTACCAGTACTAGTAGATACTCAGGCTGCACGAGGGTTCGTGCAGTGCGACCATCTAGCGATGCTATGAGCTTGTGCTCGAGCCTTGGCTTTAATGCATCTTAGTGGGGAAGGCAATCATCGGGGATATATGACACACGATGATGCCAAGTCTGTTCACGGCGGACTCTCGTGCTGTTCTGATTGGAGGAGAAGGGGCGTGTAAAAAATTGGCAAATGGAACATGGTTAGCGACAGCGCAAATATATGTTGGAAAAAGTTCAGAACGTTAAAGTGCAGCAGCCTGAAACTTTGGAGTTAAGCAATTAGAGAATCATTTGAAGACATCTTTAGAGGTTCAGCCTTCTCTCCCCCCACACCAATATCGAAGGCTGCTAGGATATTGGTTCAGGCTAAGCCCTCTGTCTTTCAGTCAGTGAACTCGAGCCGTTCCACCTGACCTTGTTATTTCATAACAGATACGTTAGAAAATGGAATGCAGATTTTCTTTACACGGCCAAAACATAAAGTGTTATCAAATAATACCTGCCATATTCATATTCTACATTTACAGACCGGGGCTGCCCCGCCTGTGGAGGGTGAAGATGCGAGCAGCCTCGAAGCCCACCAACAGTGGCTGTGTGCTGAGAGCGAAAGCTGGTGCCTGACGAAGGCCAGATTGATCTTCGAAAGGATGCGACTGCCTGCAAATGGCTACATGTGTTGATATTGATGGGCATATAGACTGCAAAGAATGCTTATCCCTACCTGATGGATGCTAGGAGGGTATGCATTCCATATTTTTTTACTGATCTCTACAACAATTGCTAAATTGCGCTTCCCCGCTCCGTGATTGCGGCTGCCGGACGACCATCTTGGGACACGGAAAATTAACCTTTTGGAGCGTTGCAGAGGCTGGCCGGCAACGTGCTGCAGACATGTTTTTTGCTCGTCTGTCGTCATTGGGAGCGTTAAAGTGGCCCTGCAATAACTTTTGGACTGGTTTTTAATTTGGACCGAACCTGAGCGCACTGAACGTGGTAATTTAAAGAAACTTTTCTCAAATTTCGCTTTATTTTAAAAGTTATAGGCAAATTAGACTTACAAAAACAAGCAAAAAATAACATCCTTCATGACGTCGTAGGTCCTGGTTTGAGTGGCCGTGAAGTAGTGAGCTCATCGAGCGCTCACGGCTGCCGCACTCAGTGTCGACAGCTCGAGAGGGTGCCACTAAAGCACGTGTTGACTAGGCTGTATGAAGTGGGCGGCCAGGGCAGCTCGCATTGCATTTGCCGCGCGATTAAAGACTAATTCGGCATAACACTTCATTGGCCACAAACGACGGTAAACAGGGGGTAAAGATCAGTTCAGAACGGGAGCCACTTCGCGCTGCCATACCGCCAAAGGGTCAAATCGCCAGCCAAGCCCGCGCCGAAAGCCTTGGGAACGCTCGGAACCGGTCGGATCCTCGAGCCAGTATACGACCGCAGCACCACCGCATACATCCGGGACCTTTCTAAGCCCATTGTTCGTCGGAGCCTCATCCCACTACGCCTTTCTAGTACAGTAAAACCTCGTTATAACAAAACGGGATATAACAAAGCAATCATAATTCCCCTTGCTTGCTAATAGTGGGAAGAAATGGACATTGGCTATAACAAACTAATGGTTATAACGAAATAATTACGACCGCTCCTTCAACTTTGTTATAACAAGGTTTTACTGTATGCGCCGTTTTTTTCACCGCTTGGTGGCGGGTTTGTCGACGGGTCTTTTCTTGTTTCCGTACTTTATAAACTGCATTTGTTTCTTTTCTGATCTAAAATACTGAACAAAAACTACTTTCATACATAACTGAAACGGTTCGCGACACTTATATTTTGTATCGACTAAAAAAAAAGCTTTTAGCGGCTCTGACCAGTAGTAAGCCCAGGACCAAAGACGTCACATATTCCGCGCTTTCGGCAACGCGGGTCGCCCTCGTAGGTGGAGGAGGTTTCCGCGTCGTCCGGTTAAAATATGACTCGCTGATATTTAGTTATTCTCTCCGTGCCCGCTGGCTTGCCCGAACCCTAAGAGACGTGGAAACCGCAAAAGAGGTAGACGCTTAAGTATGATTGCAGCTCCCCTTTAAGTCCACACTCCTTTACTCCTACTCTGAGACTCCGAGTTTCATACTCCAGGCACAGCAACTAAACGGCGCATGGCGTACAGGAGCGCGACACACCGAATCTATTGACAAGCCGCACAAGCTCCTTCCCACCGCACGGTTTTGACGAACCAGGCATCCCGTGGATACGGGTGGGAGAAGCCAAAATTATTTCGGTGGTAAATTAATTAAAGCCAGTGTAGAGCGGCAGGGTACAAAGTAAAAGAGACGGCGACGTTATGAAGTTTCTACGAACGTTTAAGTATTTCTTAGAGGTTTGGAGACTCGCTTCGAGCACGTGCGGGGAAAGGCACCTTGGCTGATCTATTTATTGACCGTGCAAGCTGTTTATATTTGAATTAAAGACAACATTCTTGAACTTGTTTGTCGACGCACGAAATCCTCACACTTGCCAGATATTTCGTGGTTCCATATTGCAGCGAGACGGAATGCGATGGAAGCTGTTGATGTGCTATGCCGATACCGGAACACTGTCGTTCAATAGATAGCACGTCAATTCGTTTCAGGCGAGACATGAACATGACGTTTCGGCTTTCCATTCGAAGTATCTTGATGCTCTGGGCAAAGCATCCTAGAAAGGGCAGCGCTCCGACTGTCTTCTCATCTCAACAACTTTTCTGTCGCTGTGCTGTCGGTAACTTTCCGTTCAATAGATGAATTCGTTTTCAGGCGAGATGCACGAACAAACCTTTCCCGCAATGCTAACTGATGCTTCGGCTTTCCAATCTAGGTATCTTTATTCGCTGCAGCTGGACTAAGCAGTTTAAAAAGGGCAGCCGTCCCACTGTCTTCTCGGCCGGCAACTTTTCTGTCGCCGAGCTATCAGCACGCTCGTTCGATAGATCACTTTGTTCTCAGGCAAGGCACATGAACAAACCTTTTCCGGAATGCTAATTGCTGTCTTGGCTTTAAAATCAAATTGTTTTTACCTGCTGGATTAACCACTAATGACTGAAGAGGAGCAGCTGTCCGGCTACGCCTTTTGTTTCAACAATCTCAACAATGGCACAGCCATCTTGTTTGTGGACGTGACATCACGGAGCGCAAAGAAGTCACTTGTGCTCCAAGAAATGCTCGGAGCACGAAGAGCACGCTCAAGTGTCAGTCTCCGGCGGTGCTCCCCTCTGTTTAGTGAAAGGAGCGCCAAACGCTCGCAATGTGTAAACTATAAGAATTTCCTTTGAAATCGCATAAAATTTTTTGCAACAGCGCGGCACCGCAAGAAAAAGGCACAACTTGTCGAACGTCGAGTCTCGCCGGTCTTGCGGCGTGATCAAAGCTCCCTGGGCCTGCCAAACTGCTGCGTCTCTGTGCCTTTTCACGCTTGGATACTTATCAAGAATCGATGCCATGGCAGAGCTTTGAAGGTATGTCGCACATAGGCGTCTTCTCTATCACCCAGCTGTTCCAGCGAGTTGCTATCAATAGGAAACGAAATCGGTGGTTGCTATTATGGATTAACCATGGCTATGTTCCAAATCTATTTAAATGGATCACATGACAGCACAAATAGAGCAATGCTGTGGAAGAAGGTAGGTTTTCGAAGGCAAAAGTATGAAGCGGCGATATCTGAAGTTTTTCAAACGTGGCCCGTCCATATGGTTGTGTGCAATCTGTCGTCGTCGCCATAGCTTCCTACCCCTCCTTTGTCGCCACTGGATCATGCCCGCTTCTGGCCTGCAAGTGCCGCAAGTTACAAATACAGTCGTAAGAGTAAAGGAAAATGCTGCTCCAGAGGCACATGCATCTTCATGCTCTTTGCACTCACGAAACAAATCCACACGGCGTTAATTCTTGATCGGTATTCAAGCGTGCGAAGACAAAGATGCAGCACTTTGGCATGCCAAGGAAGCTTTGATCATGCCGCCAGAACGGTAAGACTTGCGTTAGAGGAGTTGCCCCTTTTTCTTGCGGTGCTGAGCTTTCGTAAAAATTTCCACGTGTTCTCAAACGCAATTCTCACCGTTCGGGGTTTTAACAAACTTCTTCGGTAAATGACAACGAACGAGCAGAAAACATGTCTTCAGCTTACTGCCGCCCAGCCTCCGCAACGCTCCAAAACGTTGACTGATAATCTTTGTCCCAAGGTGGCCATCCGGTGGCCGCACCTGAGCTGCAACGACCAAGCGGAGACACGCGATCCAGCAAATTGTCGTGGAGATCAATGGTATTGCTTGCACGGAGTACTATTAGTCTTCATAGCAAACACAAGTGTCGCTGCGGTCGCCACATCTTGATTGGGTCAGGTGTACCGTGACGTCTGGTGACAGACTCCGCTTCGCGTTCTGGCATCTGGCTGGCTTCCCTGTGCCCGTTTCCTCACGATCGGAGGTTTGTGATCATGCTGACCTACTGTTCAGCGCTGCAATGCAATTTCCAAAAAGAAGCTGGTATCATATTCTACCACCCGAAAACTTCGAGATTAAAAAGAGCATGGACAGTCGACTAAGGATGGGAAAGGCACCGTCAACATCGGCCGTTGTGAGCTGTAAGCACGTTGAGAAGCGGGGCTTCGTTTACCCAGAGTAAAAGGCGCTGGGTGAGACTTATGCCGACAGAATTTTCATAGCTTTTCCAACCGTGTTTGTCACGTTTACCCTTATAATTGGGTTATAAGTATGGAAAGCTATCAGTGGAGGCAACTCCCGTCGATGAACCCCCCCCCCCCCGCCCCCTCCACACGATATAAGGCGGTTGTGCAAGGGGTTGTGGAAGCGGCAATGTAAGTGTTTCAGACACTGAAATTCTGTTCTTTGCAGATTCATGAATTAAGCACGAGACACATGCGCGAAAAATCCATCCGATCCGACGTCCGATCCGACAGTACGACTGCCTGATCGGAAAAATTTGGTCGCTTCAGGCGTCAGATCGGCGATCCGACATGCGTCAAACGCGCCAGATAGTTTTGCACGGCGGACGGATTGTCGGATGCGTCCAGCCAATGACAGCACAGCTAGCGCGGACGTCATGATGACATACTTGGTCTGTCGGGACGAATAAGAAAACGGGACGGGCGACGGGATACCGGACGCGTGGATCCCGCTGATCCATTCGAGAAAGATGGCCCCGGCAAAGAATGCACGCGCTAACAAGAACGAGCTCCTAGCTTCGCTCGTGCGAGCTAAACCATCAATCTGGGACCAGAGATCTATGAACGCGGACCTCCGCTGGAGTGCTTGGAAGTTGGATCTCCTGGGCGGAGCCGAAAGGATCGTTGTGTTGCTTGCAAGATCGGAAGTGTGTGCGTGTGTCTCAATTCGGAGCGGCGTTCGGACTGTCGGATCGGACGATTCTGCCGTCCATTTGTCTCGCGCTTTAGGAGAACATCAGACCCCGCTTTGCGGGCATACAAATGGCATTTAAGTCAAAGGCCTTTGGGCGGTCTCACTTATAATTTTCTCCCCATGGCCCAGAATATATTTAACATGTTGCTCGAGCAGAGTGCAGCTTTTTCGCTGAGACGTTTTTGTTTAGAAACAAAGTTGAAAAAAACCTCTTAATTTATTCAAATCATCAGCAGCGTTGATTGTGCAGGATGTAAATATATTGCAATGCTCCTGCAAGTGTGGTGGCATTTCTTCCTTTTCATATACCATCTGTGATTCATGCACTGTCTGCCCTGGAAACCATGCTCGGAATGTTGGTTGAAGTTTCGCCTGCAGCTACAGACCATACCTCAATAGGGCCGCATATAATAATTCACATTTCCTACGTAAAATGCGCACCAAAAAAAACAAACAAAAAAAAAGAAAGTAATATGCCGACAGCTAACGCCGTCTCGGCCTTTGTAGGGCGAGTGAGGGGGTAAATTTTGTCCTCAGCAGGATGTCACCCCGGCTCGCTGTAAAAGGTCGCCTCCCAAACTTCTCGGTGCTAATACTCTCACCATACAATGCACCTGTTATTTGTTTGGCCCCTGGTCATGAAATCATTCTCAGTTTGCCATTCCATCTCACCGAGAGCCCTATTTTGGTCATTGAGGTCTCAACCGGCTTGCACTGAAGAAGTATTAGCGAGTTCGTTTCACGGCACTCGTGCCCACGCGTGTCCACTCGCAGCGTGGAGCGGGTTCGTTTCAGCCGGCACTCCACAAGTGGTTGCACTCTCCGAGTTCGTTTCATTGCTGACACCCCACGCGTGCATGCACTCGCTGCACTGAGAAAATCGAGATTGCGCCAAAATGCAATCCCGTCGTGCCTCGCTCCGGCTAGGCCGGCAAGGTGCTGGAGCAGATGACGAAAGTTTGTCTGCTACGATGTGTCGCAGAACTGAAAGGAAAAAAAGTAGATTTTCTGATAGAAATTGCGTCCCGTGGGCAACGGAATCAAACGCGAGCTTGAACTGTGAGCGTCTCCTATTTCATGAAGGAAGCAGTTGACAAACTGTGCTTTATTTGGAGGTTTTAAATCGCTCTGTTGCCATAAAAACGCTGAAATATACCAGTGTGTAAAGAAATGCTCAGAACAAATGCATCAGCGGCCCCCGAGATGTTTATCACCAAGGTGTGCGGGTGAAAAATTAAACATTTGTCGACAAAACTGCCCCAGCAGAAACTTTGACTGCCCAATAAGCATCAGAGAAAGCTAAATTTAGTGATTTTACTCGAGGCTTGGGCAACATCATCATGTTTAACATTTACCTACTTCAGCTAACTTGCCCCGTCATATTTTGTTCGAGAAAGCTCTCGTTCTCGACGCCCTCACCAAAGCTAATATCTGATCCATCTGTAATGACGATCGAAATCGAAAAGTTTTGCTGGGTATTCCAGCAGACTAGTTTTAAGGCGTACCCTTTCAGTGGTCCACGCATAATGCCATGCTGAAATGGATCAAGCTTCTGCTCGGACAGCATCATCCATTTTCTTCAGTGTAAACGGTTATGAGAATTGAAAGATCGCAACCAGCTGCTTTGTAGACAGCTGGTTGCGGAAATTTACGCCGTCTGTAACTATCCCTATGACAGCCGTGTTGCTTGAAGTAATCGCAACTATAAACTAAAGGCTGCAGCGACCAACGTTTGTAGATAATCGTTGGTAGCGACTGTACTCTCGCATTCCCACCCATCACTCCGAACAGCAAGGCGCCAGTTTCGGTTTGAGGTCGGTATTCTTTCTACAACATAGATGGCGGCAGCATCAGTCTTCCGCACTTGGTGCATTTGGCGAATTGGTTTGAGTCTAGTTCTCAGTGCAACACTCTGCGAGTGCGATGCATTCTGGGAGAGAACTCGAACGGTGCCAGTGCGTGTGAAACGAACTCGCTATAAAATACCGCTACCAGACGCATCGCCTGCTAACATGAGGGAATAATAATGAGTTTGTTTGCTACTAGGTAGGCATCATTCTCTGACAGAAACAAAACGACGAACAGACTGGCAAGTCATCTGCGAACAGAGCCAAAAAGGGACAATCGTCTGCTATAAATTGTGTGCTGCGCAGAGTGAGATCAAAAACTATTTGAAATATGGAACATCGGCTATTTTACGGATGCAATTGTCCCAGGCTTCGTTTGGCTATGCTGATTTGTTTTCTGGCTGTGTGTAACTTGACACCCACTGGTGCTAAAACAAGAGCTTGGGACAAGCACCCACCTTACCACGATATCAATCTCACTATCCGAAAGAGTATTGGATTTAATTACTGAGTGCCTTTTCCATTGACAAGAAGGCCCCAGCATTTTTTAAGAATGCCAGTAGGGTTTTGTTGTTGCACCTTTATACTCGCAACTCATTCACTTTGCCAATTTCGTTTTTCTAGCCTGGCTCAGCTGGCAAGCTGAGCAGCGAGTCTGAAACTGTACCAATATTGTTTCCGGTCAGACTGTCCATTATTATTTATTGTTCTTCCTATTGTGATATGTCTGCACTGTAGTCATGACAGGGGCTTGAATGGTGGCTCCTACTTTCTACACATGGGTCCTAGGAAACATTTTGTAAGTGATGAGGTGCCCACAATCATGGGCGTCAGCAAAGTGGCGGAAAAGGGGGGCGGGATTATTCTGAAGGGGTGTAGCTTTCAAACCTATAACTTTAAAAGAAAACAAGGTTTGCCCCCCTCCCCCTCCTTTTCCTGCAAAACATACTGCAGATGCCCATGCCCGCAATTTAGGCCAACGGTTCTGGAAAGAGGGTTTGTGGAACCTCTCCGTAAAGGCATTTTAGGAGTCCGCAAAACTCTGCCGGCAATAATTTTTTTTTTTAAAATATGATTTGGGGCATTGAGTTGAGCCCAGCCCGGCCATGGCACATTCACTGCTCCGGGAGAAAAAGGAATCTACAGAAGAATACCTCTTTTCACTCTTCCCCCTTTTTATTCTTGGTAAACACGTTTGCAGTCCACCCCCCCCCCCCCCCCCCCCCCCCCGCCCCCTTCCCCTTTTTTTACATTGCCTGGCGCCTCCCATCACTTCTGCCAGTCCAAAAAGGGTTTGCTTGCCACGATTGGCGGTTTCCTTCTTTTCTCTATAGCATCCTTTCTGCTAAAGTGGAAAGAGTGTAGACGGAGCTTCTTCCCCTCACCCAGACTTGTGCCCGTTACTCCAAAAAAGTAATTGATTACAATTACAATTACTTGGCCTAAAAAGTAGTGGATTACCGTTACAAATTACTCCCCGTAAAAAGTAACGGATTAATTACTTTGTTACTTTACTCAATTACTTTTGCGTTACTTTAAAGAAACACGCAAAATACCTGCAATATCTGCTGCGTGTTTGAGGGGGGAATTTCGGGCCCCATCAAAAATAAACCAGATTCAGTACCATATCTACCGATTATTTTAGGATAATAATTTTACGACGATGGATCTATAAAGCTCTAAAGGATTGGAACAGGTGTTCGATATAAACAAATCTAGCGCTGTCCGCCCTGGACAGAACTGAATCCCATGAACATGCGACGAATGCACATGGATGGCGGAGGCACGCACACCATTCGAAATATGGCGACGGCAAACTTCAGAACACGACTCTCCTGAAGATATTTTTTTTCTACGGTTGCTATATATTGCCTAAATAGTGGCTGGTTTAACCACTAAAACCAACTGGCTGTAAGACGTACATGCGGTACTTGCGTTTGGGCAGATTTCAGAGTACCGCTTGTTGGAGGTTGTTATCCGGCCTTGACCCGCTTGATCTTTTGTTCTTGGCCATCAAACTAATCAAAACTGAAACTTCACACGAAATATTCATCCAGAATCTTTCAGCCAAGCTGACTTTTCCGTTTAGAAAATATTAAAAAAGCTAAATTTTCAGTGAACAGCAGGCTTCAATATATCTCACGCGTTTACAGCCGCCTTGCGCTGCCTTAACTGCTGTGGAGGCACCCTACTGTGTCCAAGTCAGCCACTGTTTATCCTCAGAAAACTCGGGCTGTGTTCCCTTTCCCTAAAAAGTTGGAGTAAGTTCCCGTAAGCACAATCCGCTGACGAGAACCCCAACATTCTCGTTTCTAGGAATATGGGTTCAGCTTCGAAGTCCCAAGCCATCTTAGCTGCGCTCCCCGGCCACCTTATCGCCTGCTGTCTAAAGTTACTGTTTGAACTGACAGTAGTGTTGATGCTACATTCTTTTTCTGTTCCAATGAGCTGCTGCCCTCGCTTCCCTTATGTTTGTGCCTAACGCATCCGCTAGTGCGAAGTGAAGTGACAGAAACCACAAAGCTGGTTGGTCCAGCCAGTATTTAGCTTTCACAGCGCTGTCAAAGATGAACAGGGTCAAGATCTCGTTACAATTTTTTTTTTGTCTGCGGGGTGGGTGTGTGGGGTGTGTGTAGCCAGAACATCGACAAGCAAAGGACGGTTCCGTGTGACAAAAAAAAAAAAGGCTGATTGTTTTTTGGGGGACAACACGCAGGGGATGGGGCGGAAAGGAGGGGGGGGGGGGGGGGGGGGGGGGCGAGCGGACATCTGCACCACGGTCACAGTGTCCACGTTCGTACTCTTCACGACTCCCGCTCGATGGTTTTATGGGCCATTAGTTTTCTGCTCTTTTGTGCGCTCGAAGCAGTCCGTTCGTTTTCCAAGTCGAAGAAGCTTGTTACCTTCATGTAGACAGTCGAATCCTCCCAGCCTGACTGCCCGTACGAACAAGTCCAGAAACGGGCTCTGGCTGGGCTGTCGTGGTTTCCGTGAATTCCTTTCCTTCGCCAGCACCAGATCTCTTCGCGAGCGAACCCCCGTCTTGTGTTAACATGCTGAAAGCGCGAAGGCCGTTGCATCGCCCTTCTTCCTCTCTATTTTTCCCTTTGATGGGGCGGAAGAATTGTAACGAGTAATTTCAGTAACGCGTTACTGAAAAAGTAATGAAATTAGATTACAAATTACATTTTCAGAAAAGTAACGGATTAATTACAAAATTACTAGAAAAGTAATTAATTACAAGTAATTCCGTTACTTGTAACGGATTACTTCCAAGTCTGCCCTCACCGTACCATCTTAACCTGCAACATACTATACTCTCGGGAACAAGATAATAGCCTTGTATCTTTTCTGCCGCCACAAATGCTGTGCTTAGCATGTTTTTGGCAGAGGCTTTTGCTGCCACCACATGCCACGCTATGAAGTGAGTGCCTCGGTGTGTGCGTGCCACCTGTCGCATAAAGCAGTGCACTTTCAAGCTGCGTGGATGCAATGACGGCAGAAAAAACACCAGCAGAGCGGACAATACAGAGCATGTTATTAACAGCACTGGTTAATTCCCAATAAATCACAATCTGAATCATTACTGTAAAGCCATTTATTTTTGCAAATCGGTCACAGAGGACATAATCGCGGCCACTAAATTTTGCGAATTATAGACGCCTGCATTCAAACTCTTAAAGAGATTATAAAAGCAATTTCGAAAGTTTATTTGACGTCTGAAATGGGCGTCGGGCTCATCTCAGACACTGTTGACCAAGTTCCAGCCCGAACAGAAGTTTGTGTGCCGCACCAATCAATTAAACAGTTGTGGTAATATTCGCGCGGGGACGATGCCTGAGACCCCCCCCAAGACGGCGGCAGAAAGGTGAACTAAAGTGCGCCGTCAAAGCGTGACGACAACGGGCTCCTCGTCAGGCGATTGCTTCAAACGGTTTAAACGAATGATGCGCTCTTGGTTTAGAATTCGGTAGTGAGATGGCATACAAAAAAGTAATTTGAATGTTGGATAATTTTTTTAAAGCTGTAGTTCGGAATTAATAGGTTTCATAGTGTGTATAGGAATAGGTTCCATAGCATGTGTAGCGTGTGGGATGACAAGGAAGAAGACTTGTGGAAATAAATGACAGCTGTATGCTGTGCTGGTTTTGAGACGGTGGTGTGTATGTTCCTTTTTGTTTCCTTGTCTCAAGGAAACAAAATTTTGACAGCAAATTTTGAACCCTGCTAGTGCACACCTTTCTGATCCAAAACTGACTTCGAGACCCAGTAGGTTTCAAAGCCGGTTTCAAATAAGAAAACCAACGGAAAAGTCAACTTCGAAACCTGGGATGTTTTGAAGTGATTTTTGGCATTAGTTCCCAAAAAGATATGTCATCAGTTTGGTGGCCGGGAGCTAAAAGCATTTCATGCTTAAAATCATACTCATCAGTGCGGCCTTTATTATTCTCTGACTGAATCAATTCTGCTTTTATATGCAGGAGGGAACCATTTGGCTTTTCGAAGGCTTTACTGTGGTCATGGCGGCCTACTGGCTTTTCGGCTTCGCCCATGGCCAGAAGACGTACAATACGAGCTGCCTTCTTGAGAGGCTTTGTCTTATTCTAATCTACTCACAGCTACGGCCAGTTGCAATCAAGGTGATTAATACAATCAAGAAAACACCTGTAGCCTGATTGCTGATCACATAGTGCAATCGCCAAAGTCTGTGAAACTCCTGCCAGGATTGTTCCGATTTTCGAAATCATTAAAGGCTTTGTTTGTTTTTCTTGAGATGGCAGCTGCAAGTTGTGTGGCTCACATACCTAAGTATGCTTCAATTCATGACCAGCTTTATTCGTTTATATTCATCACATTTCTCTAGTCCTCCGTGTTGTTTCCTAGTCATCAAACTAGGTATTAGGCACCTGTATGGAGAAGTTACATTTTGTTTTTACGTTTTTATCAAAACGGTTTGTGTCACCCTGTCTGGAATTTATCACCCTTACTACGAGATGTCAAATTAATCTCACGTTGAGATACTTTTTAAAAGTGGAGATGACCGGCAATAAATGTTGTGTTTCTTTATCACTCCTGTTCATACTTTGTATATTACTTCAGTCAAAAGACACCACCAGTGTTCAATATGCCCCGTCCGAGCACAAGCTTTTCAGCCTGGATAAGGTGAGCGTGAGTGAGCACGTACTAAGCAGTACCGAAGGTAAGGAGCGTGCACTGCTGCATTTTCAAAGTTTCATAAATGCTCTTTTTTAGAAAAAAATAAAAGCCAGGCATTGTTGTGGTATATTCATAACATTGTGGCTTTCTTGAAGAATGCGGGCATTCTGAAGGTGTTGCCGAAGGCTTGCCAGGGTGACAGCGCGGTCAAAGGCGACAAGTGCGAGCTAGTACACGCTCTATCGCAAGCTCTTGTTCTGCGAAAGCGCTTCTCAAAGTCGCTCTTGCATGCCTGTAGCCTTTGCTGCCCTACAGTGGTAATGGTAGGCAACTCCGGCTGACACAAGAAATCATCCCATCGCTGCCACACTCCGTTTCCCTTTAAAGGGCTGCTGAACCGAAATTTGGATTTCAGAAAACGATGCAGAAGCCGTAGGTGGGACGCTACAATCCCTAAAACACTACTCGTAGTCACAAGGCGATATCTCGAATGGACGGCCGTATTTGGAGAAAGAGGTTGAGATTGAACGAGACCGATGAGGCGCGTGACGTCGAGATATCTCGTTTTCTCCTCTCTCTGCTTCGCCCTTTCAAGGCGGCGAGGTGGAGCAGACGCGAGGTCGTTCCCTTTTCTTCTCGGAGAAACAAGACAAACAAATCTGTCAAATGCGCCTCCTATTTTTAAAAATAAGGTCATCCATTCGAAATATCGCTGTATGAGTGATGTTTTGGTGTTTGTAGCATCTTGTTACACGCTTTTGCCGCCGTGTTTTATGGAATCCAGATTTCGGTTCAACATCCCTTTAAGTGCAAGTGAAACTGAAATGCCAAGAATGAGCACGTTGTCCTGAACGACAGTTGCACTGCACAAGCGCGCATGCTTAGCAACATTCAAAGCATGGAGCTTGCTCTTAAAGCCTCTGCATCAGGCTTCCTGTTGCAGCTTGTGGTACCGAAGCAAGCTTTTGGGCAGACACTTTTTTATAAGCAGAAACTTCACCTGGCACCGCAAAGCTCCGACCGGTACTCGGAGTACTTAGTTGCGGTACTTTAGATAAAACAGAAGGGCAACAGGTGAAGTAGAAACTTCACCTGCACCGCAGTGCTCCGACCAGTACTCGAAGTATTTAGTTGCGGTATTTTAGATAAAACAGAAGGGCATTGAGCAGTGCAAACTACGATTATTGTCAGGCAAGAAGTATTCAGTTGCAGTAATTGTTTTGCTTTACATACAAAAAGGCTGGAGTATGCTTAAATGCTGGGCTAGCCCAATTGCTACCAGGGGCCCTATGCTACACGACGGGACCAAGCGGAATGAAGGGACCGGGAGCCGTCCAGCGACCTGGATGCAAAGATGGGTTCAGCTTCCACAGGATTGGTGCCACCTGGATCTTGTCCCAAAGGGCCAGCAGCAGCTGGATAGCCTCGCATCGCGATGCGGGGTGGGGATGCTGAGCGAGCTCGGGGCATGCCGCCCACTCAGTGTGAGGGCCAGGTGCTCCCACTGACTGGCTAGGTGCATGTTGACAAGTTCCTGGAAGGTGTTGTTTACACTTAGCCGCCGGAGCTTGGCGTTCGACGCGTATGGCGGCACCCCCAGTGCCAGCTAGTACCCCTTGCGAATAATCACGTCCATCTTGCCCTTACCTCTCGACAGCAGGTTGAGATACGGATTTGCGCAGGCGATGTGGCTCACGACGAGTGGTTGGGTCAGCCGGATCAGGTCCAACTCCTCGAGCCCGTGTCTGTGACTCGTTATCCTTCTCACCATGCGCATGACTTGCGTGGTTGTCTTGACGAGTCGGTCGACCGTGTACTTGGGTCTGCCGTCCCGCTGGAGGTGAAGGCCCCAGGATCCGAACCCGCTTCACCACCGGCACGGGGGTACCATCCTTTAACGTGAGGCGGATGTCCGCCTTCTCCTTCTTCGGGAATTGGCTTGCCCGCGCGGAGGAGCAACAGCTGAGACTTATCGGGGGCGCGCTGGAGGTTGCCGGCCTCGAGGTAGTTCTGCACCGTCTCAATGACTTCTTCGAGGAAGTCTTGCCTCCCGCTGTCCGATCCCGACGTAGCCCAAATCGTCAGGTCGTCCACATAGAGTGGCATAGAGTGTATGCTTCATCCGGGGAATCCGTTCAAGTAGAGGAGGCGGCTTGCACATCGCCTGGTAACAAGGTGGGTGACAGGACCGAGCCTTGCCGATTGCCCTTGCTCGGTATCGGGATGGTGCTTGTGCGGATGGACTCGATTCCGATGGTGGCCATCCAGTTGCTCAGAAAGTCCCGCACATAATCATACATCCAGGGCCCGCACCCAGTTGAGGCCAAGTTCTCGAACACCAGCGTGTGACTGACGTTGTCAAAGGCGCCCTTTATATCCAGGGCCAGGACCGCCCGCGTTGTTGTACAGGAGATTCTGTCAAGGATATCCTCCTTGATCTGAAGCAGGACATCCTGCGTGGAGGTGTGACCAGAACCCGAAAATGATGTTCATGGTGGCATTGAGTTCAATACAGGACGGTCCCCTCAAATATTGCTGTAAACAGCTCATCAGGGCATGGGCGTTTAAAAAACTGAAATGGAGTGTCCAGGTCTGTGACGCTCGGCGGTATACCTGATAACTTCTATTTCTTTTGGATCCTTTTCAAGGGAGTATATTTTCCACTTCGGGGCACTTTTCTTGTTTCTGGCACTTACTACTGCAGGAACTGTTTCACCCTCACTTTCTTCTTTGCTTTCACAGCACTCATTTGATGTTAATGTGGAAGGGAATCGGCCGGATTCCACTCTTCGTTCCTACGTAAAATGTGCTGGCGTCCAATACCTGCCACAAAAAGGGTACTTAAGATTCCAAAAATAACTAAGAGTCTGTAAACATATGATGCCAGCATTTCTTTTTTTTATTTCCAATGAGCAACATTATATTATGCCAAAACTCTCCCTAAATGCACACTGCATTTCACAGCGCGCTAAACTCTGCCGGAAAAATCGGCGCCTGCACGCAAAGGGGCGTCGTTCCCTCGGCAGTGTATTTTACCTTGTGAAATTTTAAGGCGCTCCTTTCTTTTGCAGCTAGAACATCCTTAAAAATACTAAAAATACGTTCGCCACGGACGACCGAGTCTTCCACCGGCAAACGCTGTCGTTTGCATACGATACGCCTTGAAATTTTCACCCCATGGTCGATCAGGCGCCGATTTTTCCGGTTGCTTTCCCATACCTTGAGCCACCCAGAAACACCGCGCGCCCCCGTAGAGAGAAAAAAAAAAAAAAAAGAATGGAACGGCATTGAGTGTTTTGTTTACTTACCGACTTTGTGCGTGGACCGCGCCACGTTGCGCTGCCTGTTGCACCCGCGTTTTGGAACTAATTCAGTTGACAGTTCCCTCCGAAGATGAAGCTGATGAAGCCACTGAAGCCACGGCGGTAATCGGACTGGTAGGCTGCTCCCTTTCGAGCGGGCGGAAGAAGACTACGAAGAATTCGGCAGCGAACGGGCGGAAACTAGATTACGTACAGCTTCAGTAGTCGACGCTTTTTTTTCTCGATTGCGTTCGCGGCGTTCACCGTGGACTCGCGCACTCGGCTGTAGCCGAACGGCCGAACCAGCTGGACGGCTGCCGGAGCGCGTACCGACAGCGTCGCCATAGCAACCACGCCGCGAGTGTGGTTGCCAGACAGAATTCACAGGATTTTTTTTTTCTCGTCACTCACGTTGAGTTACTAGAAGTTAGGCGCGTATCATTATAATACATTATGCTGTAAGAAGTTATTAAGGGATATGTGTACCTACCTAAGGCAAATGCAGAAAAAATATTATTGAAAAATAAAATTGGCGTAATCTTTTCATATCTTGATTAAGACCAGCGTGGTCACCGGGCTAACCGATGCGCGAAATAGGAGGGCATATATACCGCTCGGGGCACTTGTTGGTTTGTACAAGTAGGATGTATGTACTATTTGTTGTGTATTGTGCAATTGATCAGTGCTTGTATGCCCTTGTGTATGTACAGTGTTGTGTGTCTGTCCATGTCGTATGTGAATGTAACCGCGCGGTGGGCAGCAAAAATCTGCTGTTTTCTTTTTTCAAATGTTGATCACTTTTTTTTTTCGTCGCTAGATGGGGGTTGTCGCCGCCCAATTTGAAAAGTGTGCTGGTTGGTGGTCTATAACTATTAGAGGGCTGAATGCCATTAGTCCATCCGTCGTGTTGATCGCTCCGAGTTGTTCGGTTCCGCTGGTAGCTGTGTCGTCGTGTTATGCTGCCTGATTGCAACAAAAGGAGGTTAGGCGGCTTCCCCAGCGCGTGTTCTAGGTGCTGAATGCCGCTGTTCACGCACAAGCGTTCATGAGTGGATAACGCACGTAACAGAGGTGAGCACAGGCAATAGTTAATCGAGAGCCACACGGAGCGCGAGTGCGATACCTCCTAGCCGCTGTCGACAGAGGGTGTCGGAGCGATTCGTTGTCAACTTGTCGTCCACGGCAAGTGGGCGTTTTGTTCAATAAAGCCAGCCTGTCAGTGTTTTGTAAAGCTATCCCTTCTTTATAAGCGCTTCTGATGCGATGAAAATGCGACCGGCATCGAGCAGGCCGAGCGAGACTTCGGCGTCAGTCTTGGCTGTTCATTCTCCAGCGGTTTCGGCCTTACTCGTATTATTTGCGGTGTTGGCGCTTAGACATAGAGATGTTTGGAAAGTTTTTTGCGCCTACAGATGACACCAAACGAGCGTGCGAGCCGTATGCTCTTGCTCCGGCGAGAAGCCGCGTACGGCTCGCCAGGCTCGTATCGCCTGTCGCATACTGGCCGCCATATTGTTTTTAGGGTGTTAGCAGTTAACACGATTTTCACCACCTCCGGCGGCTAACACCCTTACACGAATAAAGGCGTTAGCCAGAGGACGAGCCATTTACACGAATATGGGTGTAAAAATTTTAAGTGTGTACCTGAAAATGTTTCCTCAAATTGGAGGTCGCCTTTCTGTGTGTTGAATATGTTTTCAGAGGCAGGAAGGGTGCGGAGAGTTTGCCCCTTACAATTATATTTTTTACATTGCTGATAATCTGTTTTAAAGAAACTCCGTAACAAGGTCACAGCAGCCTTTCTTTTTATCATTGTAGATAAGACTGTTGCAGGTTCTCAATGCAAAGCGGCACTGCGCGCCTCGGGACGGTTCCACAGGCCATGACGAGAGGACAACGCGTGGAGGGTCACGATAGAGGTGTAAAAACAAAGTGCAAGCCAAGCTCCCTATAAAAAAAAAAAAAAGACTTCAACGAGCACCAAATATAAAAACAAGCCCCCTACAGTCTAAAGCTGCGGTTTCTAAGTTTCGGAATCTCGTCCAATCAGGTTGAAAAACGGTTAGGGGTTAGAGCGAACACTAAATAATTAAAATTTATACAAAAAGGTAGACGAGGATTGGGAGAAGGAAGAGTAGTGCAGCAACAACGGTTGGAAGTAAAGCAGGGTGAGTCGTGTTAACGAAACCTGCTGCTTCTTTGCTTCTTCGCCTCAATGTTAGAGTGGCACGACTTACTGTTAGTGGTACCAACATACGAAATAGTGGAGAAGGAGGTGAAAAACTCTTAAAGAAAAGAGAATAATTTCATGGACAATAAAAATCCCCACCCTTGACTGAAATATGTAAGCGAATATGCTAGCGGCGAAGACGCGTAAGGAGAACCTCGAACCTCCCCACCTCGACTGGATGATGTGATCGGAGCCAACCAGCTCGACTTCGGCCCCCGATGCCCCCGTATGGGAATGAGAAATATGAAAGACCCCTAGAAACAGGAGCAACAGGAAGAGAACGAGACGAAGTCAGATTCAACTACGACAGGAAGGAAAACGGACGCGAATGTAGCCCTCATTTATCAAATTATTTCTCAAATTCTTCATTAAATCGTTTTACAGTTTACAAAACCCTTCATTCCGTTCTATCCCAGCCTCTCTTTCCCATCCCTCCTTTCCCTCCTTTTGAGCAGGTTGGGAGACAGTTTCTCCCCTGTCGCTTTGGCTGTACTGTCGCCTTTGTGGTCAGGGGGGAAAAGCGCCGCCGCCGCAAAATCTTGCAAAAGTAATTGTAATTGTGCCTGAAATTTAGCAATTACTGATGCTAGAAAGTAATTAAATCACAATTACCATTTCCCTTTAGCCAAAAGTAATGAATTACGATTACAAATTACCAGGAAAAGTAATTAAATTACAGTAATTCAATTACTGTAATTGAATTACTACCCAAGTATGCCCACAAGGCTCTCCGCTGCTGGTACAGTAGCGGAGAACTTTGCGGTTAGAGCTTTTGTCGCCAGCGCCGTGTGATGGGGTACCCATCACACGGCGCTGGCGTTGGCCCAGCTATCCCCCACTTCAATAGCGAGGAAAGCTTCTTTCTGAAAATAAAACTCTCATACACGTCACACACTGGACGACGAAAATAAAAAAAAGAAATAAGAAATTGTTTTTGACCGATAGTACAAAATAATATCCATGAAGATGTAACAAGAGTAATTAATGCATTGAATTCTAGTTTTCCTTTTCTTTCCATGTTTATCATAAAAAACAATATATATATATATATATATATATATATATATATATATATATATATATATATATATATATATATATACACTTTTTGAAAGTACAAAGGCGGTTGTTAGGAGAAATCGGTACCTCAACCGCGGATAAACCAACTCTACACTGTTTCTTAGATCCAATTCGAATCCACGTGGTGTGATTTTGAACGCGACTTCGCAGCTGCGTGACGTCGAGTAACGTCGCAACTGCGAAAATCCCTATAGTCGGTTGCAAGCTACGAAAAAACCGGAAATGCCTCTCAGAGGAAAATGTAATCCTACGCCGAGAAACGCCAGCCAATTGTTTTCATGACGTCACGATTCTGTGGACCAATCGCGATCCTTTTGAAAAAAAAAAAAAAAAGCTCAACATGGCTGCTGGCCTTAGCAACGCGATGCTATAGTTTCTCGTGACAATTATTCTGCTTTTTTGCACCGTGTTTTACGTGCCCGAGGTTACGCCACGAAATCTTGATGGTATCGGCTTGCGTTTGCAGCAGTTTTTGCGCGACAACGTGAGAATCCAGCGACGCTATCGCCAACGAAAATTTCGAAGCGGGCGCGAGGCTTAGCACTGCTGAGAGGTATGTTAGACGGTATGTTAGACAGTATCTTGGACAGAAAATGAATTGGGAAGACGGTACATTGGACATGACTTTCTTTCTTTCTTTATAAACAGCTATTTCGTTGACAAAAACGTATTCTAACTTATTTAAATGTCCTGAATGAATTAAATAAATATTGTAGTAGTTTAAGACAGGTTTCCTGGAGGAAGAAAGAGCAACGTTGCTAGCGAACTACTTTCTCGACGGCGGAGGCACTTCAGATGGGCGCAATGCGCTTGTGGGTGGAGCTAAAAGATTGTTCTTAGGTTGCATCCGACTATAGTAAATTCGCACCCCACGTGAATCGGGAACTTGAGGCGGGAATGCACGCGCGAAAAGTTCCAGCAGAAATCGGACAAAAATCTGAAGCCAAGTTTGAAGTCACACTGCACATATAAACATGCTTCAAAACACTTGGTGTCGTTCTCAGCAGACAGTACGACAGAATTATTTGTGCATACGCCTAAGATTCTTCTAAGCATGTCTGCGTAGAACGTTTTGCTTTCGGTCATACAGTTTTTGTATGACCAAAACAACTGGGCCTTCATACAAGGAAGCGACACATGCCTCCGACAGCCTCTACAGACTGCTTTGTATAGAATATTCGCAGTGTGACCCCGCGGTTTACTACGAAGTGTGCGCGACGGGGTGATAACCAGCGAGGCGAATACGCTTATGCACCCGTTTTGCTCGAGGAAATAAAGCGGTCGAGTACCGGTGATCGATAACTGCACCAATAACGGCCCGAGCACTCACCTCGCGGAGCAAATTGGCCCTTAGCGTTGCGCTGGGACGGATCTATGTAGAGTAATGACGCTTAAACACGAATAACGTTTAAGCTCTAGAGGAAGACAAAAAGTAGGTAATGAGCTGTTTTACAATTTGTGCGCAAGAAGAGGGGATAAAATTGAAGGAAAGAAAAAAGCGGAAAGGAATTTCGGACTGAGGTTACGATCTTCGTTTGATAACGAAAAATTCCGAATTCATTCTCTTCGAATGAGCAGACACAAAGAGGTTATATTCGCGAGCGTCCTTACGAATAATTGCACATTCGTTGTTTTTCTTCTTTTCTTTTTATTTAATTTATTAATAATTGAAACCGACGGAGCTCTTGCCCCTAAATTCACGGTGCCGGGCATTCGATGGCAATTTCCTATCGAATGCCCGGCACGTGCTCCGAGCTCGCATTCGATAGCAATTTTTCGCAAAACATAGCATCCACAATGCAGTGCAGCAATACCACACATGCAGTGGGCAATCCATACGAGCTAATTAATTCATGCATCACGCGTATTCATTCACGCGTGTACTCATAGGAAAGCATAACTACTCCTATAATCATTTAGTTAATAATTTATCCAGATTCCTATTCGTTCTCTCTCGCCTGAGTTGAAACGCGGAAGCGTCAGTGTGCACATAGCTCCCATCCACTTCCGGTTCTAAACTAGACGGCGGGTTTCGCAGTATTTGCGAAACCAAATATTCCCGCTATCTTCTGGAAATGGCTACTTTAGCACTGTCAGACTTGATTCACTTTTATAATAAAAGGATGATGGGTAAAGAATTAGGAAAAAAGTACACATGAACCGAAAGTTTGCCGGGGCTACCCAATAGATGGCGCCACTGAGTTTGTTACCAAACAAAAAAAAGGGGCGAATAGAGTTGTGCATGATTCGTAGCACTCGGTCAGTCAATATTTCAAAATCAGTTTTTCCCCTTTCATGCATGTACGCAACCTACTGTCGAAAGAACCCCCTTTCAGTGCAGCAGGTGCAAAGCTAGCAGTGGCGGAACGCGATGATAATCTAACCATCCGCGTTCCGCCACTGGTAGCTTTGCGCATGCTTCACGAGTGGTAACTTTGGCGCGCCGCCGAGTGTCACACGAGCTTCAAGTCGTTCTAAAAACAGTTGATTTAGTGGTTTTCGATGACGCTCAGTAAGTTTCTAATTGAAACCATATGTATATAATCACCAACTAAAAAGTTAATTAACGATTTTTAATTAATTAGAGGAGTTATCGCAAAGATTAGCAGCCCACGTAATGTCCCTCTGGCCGCATAACTCACCTGCACAATCCCTATTATTGAATCTTTTACGATTTTTTGTTTTGTAATAAATCTGTTCGAATTAAAATGAAATACCCGGTACATGAACAGAGCCTGGCGTGAAGTTTTCACACTATGGCATCTGGTCGGTACCGGTAGCGCTACATTCTGGGTTGACGTTGAGCGTTCAGCGGTACGCAAACTATTTTAATGCAAAAAAAAAAAAAACATTATGTGTGACATTTGGTTCTGTCACATTTACTGTCCAAAGGGTGCGGTGTAGCCAAAGGGACGTCCACAAAAAGGACAGGAATCTCTCGGGGTGCGAGTTACCGACCGGCGCGTGTGTATACACGCGGCAAAAGGAGCCGCGTTTAGCCAGACGACGGGAGGGGGGGCCTGCGCACACGAGGTTTTCCCCGCACGTCTTGCACGCCGCTCGGAGACAGCGCGCGTATTCAGAGAGCGTGATGGACGACCGTCTCAGAGGACCGCCGAAGCAAACATCCCCAACGGCTTTGTCGGCGAGAGAGATGGAACGAAAGCGCTGCACTCAAGAAACGCCCCAGCGGGGCAATCCGACCACAGCCCTGTGTCCCTTAGTAAAACCAAATACGCCCGAAAATATCCTAATAGCGCAATGAAAAAAAAAAAAAAAAAAAAACATGTCTTGAATTTTGTTAAAAAACACACTTGGAGATTCAAAGACTGTCTTGGAAACGAGCTGGGCACATGCTCCGTCTGTTTGCCTGTTTATATGTGCGCACGCGTGCGTGTGCGTGTGAATGCATGAGTGCTTAAGCATGCGCATAAGCGTGCGTGCGTAAGTGTGTATGTCTGTGCGTACATGTGTGTGCGTGTGCGTGTGTGCGTGCACGCGCGTGCCTGTGCCCGAAAAACACCGCAACTTTTTTTTTATTATACACGGCTAAGAAGTCACTCCCACAAAATAGAACATTATAAAATAAATCCAAGATGAAAAAAAACAAAAAAAAAACGGGACACGGGAGCAACACATCAGAGAGGTTAAGCCGTAATAAATGATATCACATACAGGTCCCGGTATTAAAGTTAAAATAAAGCGTGGAAAAGAAACAGTGCTAAACAAAACATTTCCACAAAAAAAAAAAAAAAAATCGGACTTTAGCGTATCGGTGATTTTTCGGTTACCTTGTCGGGATAAAACGTGTGCCGATGTCGTGTGAAGTTCGCTGGGACACGTATCTTGGTAGTACCCAAAAGACCAGGTACATTAATATTACCTTGGACGAACTTTTGTAGAAACACTACATCTCGGCAATCTCTACGGTAACTTAAAAACGCCAAGATTAAAATCTTAACAAGAAAATGTTATTCAAAATAAAGACTCTCGTAAAAATGCCCACCATAGACTATGCGAACTGAACTCCCTTGTACCGCTTCAATACGTTTACATTCGCTTTCCGATATATGGTTCCAAACGGCAGAAGAGACTTATAATCCAAACCTAACTACAGCACAAAGACAAAAATCATGAGCTGTTCCACTCTGCGGAGGTGGATGACCAGCGATGGTCATCCACCTTCCTGGTAGGCCTGACAACGCTGCGGTCACGCCACGATCGATGCGATACGCTGCGTGAAATAACTCGAGTGACACCACCCTCGGTCTGCCTCACCAGACACGGCCTGCTTCCCTGCTCGCTTTAATAAATGCAGGATGCCCACTGGCATGGCGCTTTCAAATCGATCTTTATTTGCCCATGAAGCTGGCGCCCTTACCGAATCCGGTCGTTGCAATCAGTCGGTGGTAAGTCAGGTAACCAGCCATTGCCTTGTTCTACCAACGTCATGATCCTGCCCTCACATTCGGCAACATGAGGCAGGAAATCTACCAGCATCTCACCTCGTGCGAGATAACAGAGACACCTCAGCCGCCTCGCGACGATGTCGTCCAATTGAAAGAGCAGCGAGCTCGCGCCCGAATTGCCGATGTCGCCATATCGGCCAAGTCGCGGAGCAGACAACGAACTGTTGTCATTGGGAAATCGTCGCGAACCGGTCGATGTTCGAGTTCGACCAGGTTCGACTTTTTCGACCTTCTTGTCAAAAGTTCGACAAAGGTTCGACTCAGGTTCGACTGCTATGCGCACGCGCGACAGCCAGTTGACTTCGGATGGGATGGTGATGGTTAAGGGATGAATTAAGGGCAGCACTGATTGGTTATTTCAGTTAATACAGTACAAAAAAAGTCATTAATTGCAACTGTTCAAAAAATAAAAAAATAACTTTTCCTAATAAAAAAATTCTTTAAACCTAGACATGCTTGTACCAAAGTCTGGCCACACTGTCCACAAAATCGAACCAGTCGAATCTAGTGAAAAGGTCGAAGGTCTGTCGACCCCAAAAGTTCGACCTAAAAATTTGGTTCAACAGAAGTTCGCGGCGTCCCTAGTTGTCATAAAGTAGAAAGTTGGGCTAGTTGGTTATGGCTATACATAATGACAAATACACAGCGCAAAAGGACAAAAAGGGAAGAGACACACCGGATAGAACAGCGCTCTGTTCTATCCGGTGTGTCTCTTCCCTTTTTGTCCTTTTGCGCTGTGTATTTGTCATTATGTATAACTAGTTGTCATAGCACGCAGGACTCCGCCGGCTCCGCAATCTCCGGGCGATGTGTTACAGTCATCGCGTACTCTATCCGAACGAGGCAGCAACGGGTTGACGCCACAAAGTGTGAAAGCTGATAACTACGGTACGCTTGGCCCTACAGACCGACACGCGGAGCGGCTCTGTTTACCAACACGGCCGGAAGGTCACGGATGCGCGGAAGTTATGTGGGCAAAAGCGGCCCGACTCTCGGTGTTTTCGCCTTCACGTTGTGTGGCGTGCGCTCGTTGTTGACGTTGTAGGCACGCTTCTAGCTTTATTTGTGCGTCGTGTTTCCTGACAACGTATGTCGTGTGCTATGCCCGACTATTTGAGCTCGCTACCCGAGTCTGAACGGAAGCGGTATCAAAACAAACTGTGCGTGGACGGCGTTGCCTTCGAGGATCCGTACGCCGCAAACAAGGCCTGCTGGAGTTCCAACGTGAAGTTGCTGCCACCGAAGTCGACGGCTCACGTCGTCGTCTATTTAGTTTTTTCGCCAAGCCAGTTCATGGCGACACGGTGCAGGCGTACAAGTGTCTCGAGGAATACGATTACTTCGAGCAGGTGTCCGCACTGCCGGCGGGATCAGCAGACTGTGGGTCTCCGGAAGTGTATTTATTAAATTATTAAATACACACAGCGTCTTCCCCCCCAAGTCAAGGTATATTTTCCTACCCTCATGACCACAAAGCATGACAAGCGGTAACGCTTTGTCCGTTCTGCAGTCTTGGCGGTAACATATTACAAGTAACGGCGTTACCAGGAACGCGTTACTTTTTTTCAGTAACGTACTAACCTACTCGTTACTTTTTTGACACAGTAACGGGTAACATACTTACGTTACTATTTCAAATAACGCAGTTACGTTACTCGTCACTCCTTCCCAAGTCTTAAAGAAATTACAGTTTAATTTTTTCCGTGCTTTTAGGTGTCAAGCCATGCAAGTTCCTGAGTTTTCTGCGTTTTTTGTTTGCTTTTTTTCTCGTGAGTATTTAGGCAAAACCGTAAAAAAAAAAAAGATAAATTGTGTTCAGTTTCTACATTAACATAATGTTTCTTGATATATGAGCTTATGCATACCTGTATCGTCAAAGCAGTAAAACGTGTTAAATCATAATTTAAAAAGTAACGCAGAAGTAGCGTGCGTTACTTTTTATTGGTAGCGGTAAAGCGTCCCTTTTATTTTCAGGTAACGCAGCTCAGTAACGCGTACCTTTTATTTGCAAGTAACGCGTAACGTATTTCGCTACTTTTTTTCGGTAACGCCTACAACCCTGCCGTTCTGTCGCCGACCCCTTCTACTTGCTATAGCACGGGCGTATAGCGAGCCTCCGACGAGCGCTTGGCCGGTGCTTTGTGCGCGAACACCGTGGGAACAAAATCCGGGTGGTCTCGATCAGACGACGGTTTCCCTGCACATAAGCAAGCCTCGGGACACAGACTGAAATGGAAGCCGCACTTGCCTTCAAGAAAGTGCTTGCCACACAAACCGTCGTTCGCGCGAGGCGACCATTCTTTTCGATCCACGGATATTATCCACTTTCTATGCCTTTCAGAATCTGCCGGGAACTTGTAGAAACTCACTCCGCTACATTTTTGTACATTTCCGTGCAATTAATGGCAACACAGCTTCGCGGCATGCCGAAATGTTATGGCGCCCATGCGAAGCGTGCGCCCTTCTGCCCACACCACCCGGCTCCGGCGCAATCGCAGCGCCGCCGCAGCTCCATGACGTCAAGCCCGCGTGTCGGCAAGTCGCGGGCGCGACGAATATCCTGAGACGCGCCGGACTCTTCGATGATCGATTCTGAAGCGACCGCCAGAATCGAACATTTGGAACGAAAAATACAGCCATCTATTTGAAATACACGCGTGTGATTGTCATTAGAAGATAGAGTTTATCGTGTTTAATTTATTTCTGAACGGTGAGAGGTATGTTTTAAGTTTCGATTCAGCGTTCCTTTAGCATCATCGAAAGAAACATACTCAATAAATCGTTCAACCGTTGCGTAGAACAAATTTGTTACGGGCATCCCTTTTCCTCGATACTATGAGCGAATGGAACAAACTCCCTAAAGGCCCTGTCACACTGAGGCAACAGTTGGACAACTCTATCCGGCAGTCGTGTTGCCGGTGACCCTGTCCCATCGCGACAACAACAACAGTCGGGCAACATGCTGCTGCCGCCCGGCAACCGTGTTGACCGATTTGTTGTCCGACAACCCTGTCACACCGCTCTGACGGCGAGGACAACACGGGGAACACTCCGCCTTCTTGATTGTTTACCTTCGTTCGTGTGCGGCGCGGAATCGCTGGAAATGTGACTCTACAAAGTGCTTGTGCGTTCGAAGGGCCTGGAATTACCTCGGTACGACATCAGCCAGTGACTGTGATTAGAAAACTCGTACGGGGAGTATTTTCCGCCCTTTATTTTATCGAAATGTTCTTCATTCGCTGACAAAGCAGATAACCCTAACCGAGGGAAGTGACATCGCTGATATATGTTCGGGATTTACGCCACCCGGTATGAAGTTTTTCTGTCTGGTTCTTTCATACACTGTAAAATTCAGTTAGTACCGGCTGTAACCCAAAGCGTCTTTTGTAGCGTGGTGTTGAGCTGAACTGACAGTGCTTCAAAACTACGACGGCGACACGATCGGCCTTCATAACAATTGGTGGAATAAATATTTTTTTTAACGCTCTCTACTTGCCTACCGCCTGATATGTGATCGATTCCTTCCCCCAAAACGTTCTGGGTATTTTTAAAGCAAATCAGCTGTCTGGTAGCGGCTGTTTCCAAGTTCCAAGCATAAACAATCATGATCAGAGCGGCCGTTTTATGCTTCGATTTTCTTAATCTTTGGTTTTCTGGATTGTTTTTATTATAATTTATTAGCGGGTGAGTAGGCATGCCATTTTACTTCGCTATCAGTAATGTGAGCTGGTCTCTCGGCAGTTCTGATTTCAAAACCAGTCTGAACGTTCGCGACCATTTCGAAAATCGCTTTCCGTAACTACGCACCAAAAACATTAATCGAAAATATTTCAGCTGCACGCCAGCCCTAATTATTGTTAAATAACGTTTTCCAAGCCTTTATTTGAGTAAAATACGTTATTGATAGAGGACTAGCTCTACCATCGAAGCTATCTTATGTAGCCGTGTTGCCTCAGTGTGACAGGGCCTTTAAGGCCCTGTCACACTGAGGCAACACAACGGCAATAGCAACACAACACATTGTCCAACAGTCGGGAAACTTGTTGCTCGCTCCCCTTGTTGTCCGACAAACCTGTCACATCGGGGCAACAGCAGTACAACATGGACGACAACTAAAATGTTGCCTCGGTATGACCGCTTTCGGCAACAAAAAACAGCAGCAACTCGTGTTGGACAACGTGTGTTGCCCTGATCGCTAGCTGAGCGAATTGCGGGCCGGCAACAGGACAACACAGATAGATTCGATGGCAGAGCTAGTTCGCTATCAATAACGTCTTGCTCAAATAAAGGCTTGGAAAATATTAGGTAATAATAATTAAGGCTGGCGTGCAGCTCAAACATTTTTATGAATGTTTTTACTGTGTAATTACGGAAAGCGATTGTCGAAATTGTCACAGCTAGAGTCGTGAACGTTCAGACTGGTGTTGAAATTAGAACCTTCTCCGCTCACATTACTGCTAGTGAAATAAAATGGCATGGTGACTCACCCGCTGATAAAGTATAACAAAAGTAATGCAAGAAAGCGAAGATTAAAAAATCGAAGCATTAAAACGACCTCTCTGATCAGGATTGTTGATGCTTGGAACTTGAAAACACCCGCTACCAGACACCTGATTTGTTTCGAAAATACCCAGGACGTTTTGGGGAATGAAGCGATCACATATCAGGCAGCAGGCAAATAGACAGCGTTGAAAAATATTTATTCCACGGATTGTTATGAGGGCCGATCGTATCGGTGTCGCAGTTTCGAAACGCTGTCAGTTCAGCTCAACACCACGCTACAAAAGACGCTCTAGTTTACTGCCGGTGGTTACTAATTTTACATTAAAATTATGAATTGCATGAAAGAAAGAACCAGAGAGGAACACTTCATACCGGGTGGCGTAAATCCCGAACATATACCAGCGATCTCACTTTCCTCGGTTAGGGCTATCTGCTTTGCCAGCGAATGAAGAACATTTTGATAAAATAAAGAGCGGAAAATACTCCCAGTGACAAGTTTTCTAATCACAGTCACTGGTTGATGCCGTCCCGTCGTAATTCCCGGCCCTTCGAACGCACTAGCACTTTGCAGAACCACATTTCCAGCGACGCCGCGCCGCACACGAACGAAGGTAAACAATCAAGATGGCGGAGTGTTCCCCGTGTTGTCCCCGCCGTCAGCGCGGTGTCACAGGGTTGTCGGACAACAAATCGGACAACACGGTTGCCGGGCAGCAGCAACATGTTGCCCGACTGCTGCTGTTGCCACGATCTGACAGGGTCGCCGGCAACCCGACTTCCGCGTGTTGCCGGATAGAGTTGTCCAACTAGTGCCGCTAGCGCGAGACACATGCGCGAAAAAGCCATCCGATCCGACGTGCGAACCGCCGGAACGACGTCCGAGGGCGAGGGTTTTCGTCGCACCGGAGCGTCGGACGAGGCCTCCGTCCGGCGCCGGCGTGCGTCCAACTTGCCAGATATCGCCGCACGCACGGTCCGATTTTCGGAAGGCCGCAGTGGCCGCAGCCAATGAGCACGGATGGCGAAGGTCATGTTGTCAAGTGACTTTCGGACCGATCGGGCGAGGAGGCGCGACGTGGTTCGGGGAAGCGGATGTGGCGGTGCACGGTGCGTCGCGCGACGCGAGTCGTCGTTGTGAAGGAAACGGACGCCATCGAGTTTTCCCGCGCGTACAAAACGAGCTGCTGATTTCGCGCGCCAAAGCAAGCCGGCCTTCTGGGACCGATCGAGCCCGTCGAAACCCGAATATACTCCGTTTCACCTTAGGATGGACAGCAGCGGACGCTACGAGCCATTCTAATGTCATGTGAGCTTCGGGAGAGACGCAGTTATGTGCGCGGTACGTAGTCACGTGATTTTTACGCAGTGCTCGTTTCGCTGGGATGGCTCTAAGGTCCGCTGCGGTCCTTCGCGATTAAGTGATTTTGAGCAGCAAAATAGCCTCACGGAAAATCTTCACACACGCACACTTTAATAGAAGGTAATAAAAATATTATGTTTGTGTTAAAGCCAGAAAAACCAAGAAGGGCGAGGGAAGTATTTTAGTTTTCTAGGCTAGGTGGCGCGAGCTACCGCCCGTTATAACTATAGCCATTAGTATCCATCCATCCATTTGGTAGAGGGACACCCGAAACTGGGCGGAGCTGAACGGAGCGACGCAACGACGCGTCGGAAACCATGTGTCGCGAACCGTCCTGTGCGGCGATTCTGAGCAGCCATCTTCCCAACAGTTCGCACGCCGGATCGGACAGTTCTGACGCGCGAAACACATGTACGACGAAACCGTCCGATCCGACGTGCGGACTGCCGGAATGACCTTGAGGGGAGAGGGTGTTCGTAGCATCGGAGAGCGTTGAAAACCCTCGCCTCCGACCGTCGTATTGCGCGGTCGGACGTCGGATCGGACGGTTTCGTCGTACATGTGTTTCCCGCTTTAAGCGCGAGACACATGCGCGTCAAAACTGTCCGATCCGGCGTGCGAACTGTCGGGAAGATGGCTGCTCCGAATCGCCGCACAGGACGGTTCGCGACACATGGTTTCCGACGCGTCGTTGCGTAGCTCCGTTCAGCTCCGCCCAGTTTCGGGTGTCCCTCTACCAAATGGATGGATGAATACTAATGGCTATAGTTATAACGGGCGGTAGCTCGCGCCACCTAGCCTAGAAAACTAAAATACTTCCCTCGCCCTTCTTGGTTTTTCTGACTTTAAAACAAACATAATATTTTTATTACTTTCTATTAAAGTGTGCGTGTGTGAAGATTTTCCGTGAGGCTATTTTTCTGCTCAAAATCACTTAATCGCGAAGGACCGCAGCGGACGTTAGAGCCATCCCAGCGAAACGAGCACTGCGTAAGAATCACGTGACTACGTACCGCGCACATCTCTCCCGAAGCTCACTTGACATTGGAATGGCTCGTAGCGTCCGCTGCTGTCCATCGTAAGGTGGAACGGAGTATATTCGGGTTTCGACGGGCTCGATCGGTCCCAGAAGGCAGGCTTGCTTTGGCGCTCGAAATTAGCAGCTCGTTCTGTGCGCGCGGGAAAACTCGATGGCGTCAGTTTCCTTCACAACCACGACTCGCCGCGCGTGACGCACCGCGCACCGCCACATCCGCTTCCCCGAACCACGCAGCGCCTCCTCGCCCGATCGGTCTGAAAGTCACTTGACAACATGACCTTCGCCATCCGTGCTCATTGGCTGCGGCCACTGCGGCCTTCCGAAAATCGGACCGTGCGTGCGGCGATATCTGGCAAGTTGGACGCATGCGGGCGCCGGACGGAGCCCCCGTCCGACGCTCCGGTGCGACAAAAACCCTCGCCCTCGGACGTCGTTCCGGCGGTTCGCACGTCGGATCGCATGGCTTTTTCGCGCATGTGTCTATAGTGTGACAGGTCGTTAAAGCACGCTGTTCGTTCGACATCATCGGTTATTTTCAACGACGCACGCAGTCATTAAACGGCGGATTCATTTACTACGGAGATTTCAATGTAGCTGCAACGCGAATGCTACACCAGTTCGTTATACGGTTCTCGGAGATCGACTCTCTTAATTATCACTGAAAAACCGCAATCAAAAAGTGAAGTTTCTAATTAGCTTCCATTGCGTCCACCTGGCACATTTCTTCGCCCACGTTGAAGCTGCTAACGAATCACCTTTTCTTTATTAGGGAGTTCTAATAAACTGTTCCTATAACTCCGATAACATCAGTTATTCGTTACTGGATCGTTTTTGCGAATAGGAACGATCTACTGATCATAGAAAGCTGCAGGGAACCGCTTTTGCACGTCCGATTCATTACGACGGGTTGCCACGCGCTTTTCGTAATTGGGTATGCAAGAACGGTTCCCTAAAACTTCTCTCTATCGGCGCAGTCCGGTGTTCGCAGTAAGCTGAAGTATGCTTCGTTTCACCTTATACGATGGCCCACAGCGCACGCAATACGGACCAACCGCCCAGCCAATCAAAGCGCCGTGAATGTACTACGTGACGTGCGACGTTGCGCCACCTCCCGGAAGTCCCGTGGCACACGTAAACGACGTTGTATTGGCTGGAATGGCCAGTGTAGCGCCCGCATGCGGTTCGTTGTGAGGCGTAACGGAGCATGGAAGAACAGCTCGCACGTTTTAAAGGGTAGAGATATAGATACAAACACGCGCGCACTTCTGCTTGAGTGGTGACATCGCAATCATTTTTTTTGTCCAACCAATCATTCTTTTATTTTTTGTCATATGAAGTGCGCGCAGTCCGGCGTGACTCGGTTCCAGCGCGTAGCCATGACTAATGCTTAAACGCCGTTGGACCGCACAAGTCCCGCACCGAGTGGGCCAGCGCGCCACGCGATGGTCAGTGCAGCAAAGGATGTGTTCACCCAGTGACAGACAGACGTGTAAGCAGACTTGTACACGGCACTCGTTAGAAGAAATAAAAATGAATCGTAATCCATTACTTTTGGAGCAGTCTCGTAATCGTGAGAATACATTTCTGGGGATGTCATCGCGAGAGTTTATATTTGGGAAGTATTAAAATTATTCGTAACTGTTCCTTTTTTCCCCTCTTCTTTTTAACTGCGCTATTTTGTCTCTCCAGGTTTCCCTAACAGGGAACCTCCTCGAACCAAGTACCCGACGGAAGGATGCTTTACCGAATTTGTCGGATTAAAAATTCGCTGGTTCCAATTTAATAAAACGAAGAGTACGAAAGACTCGTTTTCAAAACCGGCAAAAAAATCTGTCATTTTGAAAATTTGAAGTAATCGGAAGAGTAACGCTTATTTTCTTTTTTAGTAACAGCGAATTACTTTCCCTTTATTCCAGTAATCAAGTAGTCTAACTGAATAGTTCCGAAGCAAGAGTAATCGCAATTGTAATCGATATTTTTTTATTCTTCGTTAACGTGTAAAACACTGCATGCAGGCACCCTAACCGATGATGATGATGATGATGATGATGATGATGATGATGATGATGATGATGATGATGATGATGATGATGATGAAGGTGATGATGATGATGATCCAGCGCTTTTGAAGAAGTAACTGCCGCGCCAATTATTCGAGTTCGCCATTGTTGGGGCACGTGCACGTCTTGCGCACGTCTTGCGCACAAACGGCTGCGCCAGTGTCCGGCGAGAAATCGGATCCGATTGCGCGTTTCGTGTACAGAAAAAGCCAACCACCAATGTTGCTTGCTAGAATTTTGGAAAGGGCATCGACCATTATCATACTTCGTTTCACCTTCGGTCCAGACGTAACCGCCGCTACGCGCTGATGGGACCGATCAAACGGCGTAAAAAGCGGACCATCGTGGTGTTCGTCGTGTTCCTGCGCGTGTTTCATCGTCACTGAACCAATCGTGAACAGAAAAGGCCCAGTGACTTGCGCTTTTGACGGTACCGTTAGCTCGTAGCGTCGAGTCGACTGCGTCTGGACTAAAGGCCGACGACCAGACTCGAGATTCTGCAAGGCAGAAGATCCTCCTCACCATGGGGGTGGAGGAAACCGGCAACGGTACACAGGGTAGAAGGGGGGAGAGGAGGACGCGGGAGAAAAGTGGAAAGCGCGAACTGGTCGTCGGTCCTTAGTCCAGACGACCAGTTCGCGCTTTCCAGTCCAGAAAATTATTTTTAGACACGAGTGTCCCAATCAAACTTTTAAAAAAGCTTTTTTTTTTTTTAGGGGCTTTTTAAGGTACGATTGACATGCCACTGAAATGAGACAGCAGACGGAACTAGTGAGCAACAGTCTGTCACAGGACTACTGAGTCTCGCTTCTAATATATGTATTTTAACTCCGGCATTAACCTTATCGTGCGTGAGTAATGGCAGAGAGATGCTAGTTGTTTAGACAAAAATTATCTTCGATCCCATTGACCTCCACCGTCGTGAGTTCCTGAATTGCAACATATTGCGCCATCACTGATAAGAACACCAAACACCATTCTCAAACCGGCTCGGTCGTCTGCGTCGCCGTCCTTCGTTGAAGTTGTCACAAATATTGTACTCGTCTTTGACACGAACGGAGCTAGGCCTTCACGTGCACCACTAAAATACACCCCTGATGGAAATACGAGTTTGCTAAGTGCAGGCGTCAATCTCTCCTCCTGGGTTTACAGCCATCCTCGCTATTCCTAACACCTTATACTATATTCCACTACACTCGAAACATCTGCTCAAAGCTTTCAAGTTTCATTTCAGAAAACTGGAAAATTAGTATCTTGATTGCACCCCTTTTTGCCAATGAACAAAGGACGTCCGTCTTAATAACAGCTTTCCAACAATGAAAGAGCAATTGCAACAGCAACAACACCTAAACTTGTTACGCGGTGTGTTTGTACTCCGTACCATAATGAAGTTGCAAAAAACCGCCGGAGTTTTCCGAGCCGTCGGACAAGAGTTGGGAAGCCTCGATGCTTTTTTGGCAGCTAGCGCACCCCCTCCTCCCTGCACCCAATCCCCCTGGCGACAACAAAATGGCGGCGTGCTCGGGAAAAAGGCTCCCAACTCGACTTCGAACTTCGTCAATCATGGCCATCCGAATAGCTTTCTCTCTACGCTCTCTATTCGTCCATTTATTTTATTTCCGCGTTCGCTCCCATCGAAAGCCCCGCCACGGCCACCCGAACCCCAATGGGACCCCAGGGCTTTCGGGAGCCGCTGACGGCTTTAGGGCTTTTCCATGCAGCGCACCACTTGAACTGCACACAGTTGTCGACCTCGCGACGGACAGGAGTGGACGCTACGAGCCAAATCCGAGCCAATCCAGCGCTGTGAAACGATCACGTGACTCGGCGCCCTGCGCGTGGCAGCGCGCTTCCTCCCGAAGGTCACATGACACCCACATGACACTGGATTGGCTCGCATTGCTCGTGGCTTTCTATGCGGTCCGTTATAAAGTGACTGACCTTTCCCCATTTTTTTCCGGTGCACTCTTCTCCCGCTGCCTCGGTGTGTTTGTTTGTTGGTTGGTTTACTTTGATCTCGGAGCCGTTGTTGTTTCCCCGCGATTTCGCATCTTTGTTTTTACTTTTTTTATATATGCTTTAGCGCAGGTTTTACGCGCTTGTCGGGTTTGGTGATTGTAAAAGCGGCTCGCATCGATCGTCTTCGCTGGTCGTCCGAGTGAAGGAACTTGGCAGGCACCGACCCGCCGCTCTTCGGAAAATGTCAGTATGTTTTGGGATGCGCGATTAATTAGTTAACGCTTCCTTTCCGGGCACTAACCTGACCCGTGAGACGTAATACACCAAAACGAAAACGAAGGGGACCACCGTCGGTCAAAACAATCATTACTGCTACAATTTCGTTTTCTTTTTTTTCTTTTTTTTTTTTTTTTTGTGCGATATTTGTGCATTAACCTAAAGTTGTTACGGCAAAATTTCCTTCTGCGCGATACTCGCATATTATAAGGAAATCCTATTTTGCATAATCTACGTATAATATTTTCGCTGTAACGCATACATCAGCGTGCACACCGAAGACGTTTCCGGAACACAACAGCTCGTTTCAAGGTCCCAGCAAGTTATTTTGGAGCGATGTTGGCGCATTGTAATTTGTTGCATTGCGCGTATGCTGGGTGTCCACAGTGAATCGCAGTGCTGCAAACCGAGCCGGAAAAACGAAAAATCGGCCCATTGCACACATAGAAAACTCAAATTCTCACCTACTGTGCATTTAGGTGGGTCATTTTAACTGGTGACATCCCCAAAACATTAAACTATCTTCGTAAAAAAAGAAAAAAGAAAAGAAAATCAATACATACGGGCATTTTTGAAGAGCGGAGGCGGCCTTCCTCTTCACTCTCTCCCTGGGTGACCTTTTTTCCGTTCCCCTGCTCCGATGCGGTCACCACGAACTACCACTTGTAGACTTTTAAGGTACTCACTACAAGTAATCTAATTCCTTCGAATCGATTACTTTTCGTAGCAATTTTGAAATCACTCGATTACGTTTATAGGGAAGTAATCGCGAGAGTAATCTAATTACTCTTGGAAGTACTAAAAGTACTCGTAACCGTTCCACGCTTTTACCCTCTCCCGTTTCTGATGGCGCGCTTTTGTTTGTAAAAGTGTCATACCAAAGAATCCTGAAACCAAGTCACCGATAGGAGGATGGAAGTAAAGTTTATATTTCGCTGATTCTAATCGAATAATGGACAGCACGAAAAATGCCGTCTTCAAACCAGCCAGAAAATCTATCGTTTTGAAAATCTGAAGTAATCAGAAAAGTAACGGTGATTTTTTCAAGTAACGGCCAATTACTTTTCTTCTGAAGTAATCGAGTCATCTAATTGATTACTTTTTAAGCAAAAAACATTGTAATTAAATACTTTTTTTTTACAGTAACGCATATACGAGATTGCCGACGAACGAGGGGGTTTCGCCTTTTCTTTTCCCGTTTTGGGGAAAGGGGCTTGGGCGGCGGCCGCAATAGGGATAGAGGATACGTTGTCGGGGGCCTCTCCGATGCTCCCAGGACCCCGTGTCTGGCAGATAAGAACATCTACCTACATCGACGGAGCCGGGCAGGGCATTTTGGATGGGGACGTGTGTATATCATCTTAGGAGTGTTTAATAAATGCTCTCGGATTCTGTCCCTTACTCTGGCACGCGTCTCTTTCTAGGCTATATTCAAAAAGGTTTAGATAAGGTAGCGATCATTGGCGCCGACAGAGGTATGTATCGAACCGAACCGCAGTATAATGTAGCCTGAACGTCACCAACATTGCCGCGAAAATGTGGGATCGGGATGCGGCGCCTCCTGTTTTGAGATCGCCGCCACGGTTGGAATAACCCTTGGGCTGCTCTATCGGTAGCTTTGTCGGCAGCTAAAATCCCAAAACGTGTGGCGCCATCTTCCGATAAGCGTAACGGTGACAGGTTAAGAGCAACGTGGAAGCTCCTCCCACCTCTTTCCGCTTTAGCAGAACGAACGCTGGAGAGGAGGCGACCTCCTCTCCAGCGTTCGTTTTGCCAAAGGGGAGAGGATAGGATGTGATTCCTTAACCTGTTACCGACTACAGTTGCGCTTATCGGGAGATGGCGCCACAAGTTACTGCCATCGCTAACTATGTCGCCTGCGAACACGTCCGTCGTTTGACTTCGTCACGTTTCTCGATCTCATCTTTCGCAGAAAAAGAGCACCGACTCGAAAATCTACCAGTTAAAACGCACCACCTATAAGCACATTCGGTGAAAGCTTCAGCTTCCCCATGGACAGGCGTCGATTTTCCAGGCTCGTTTTACAGCGCTACGATGCGTCGCAGCAACCCCTATACTCACGGACAGCGTGATTTACCTTTGTGACAAAGTAATAGCGCGTGTTCTTTTTGTTACGACTATACCACACAATAGGCCCCTGTGGCCGACGGAGCTATCCCGCACCAATACAAGCAAACAAAGCGGTAAACATTGACCCAGAGTAAGTAAGCCCGCCTCCCTCGCACTGTGCCGATTCGAGCGCGGTACCGGGCCCTGCCCAACACCCCGGTCCACTGAACCCTCCTCGATTCCGCCGGCAGAGAGGCGGACCGTTAATTGGTCCGACGAATGCGCCGTGAGTCGGCGATGCGCACCAGCGACGCGCGCCGCCAACGCGACGCCGGGCCGATGGCCGCGAGCGAACCCCATCCGTCGTCGCTCAAGCGGCGGGGGCCGGGTCAACGTGGAACCAAAGCCCTCGCTGCAGAACTTCGGAATCCTGGCTTCAATCGCCACCCCTGCCCGTTTTGATCTGGACGAGCGTCGTACACCGGCGTGCGGTCGCGTGATCGCTAGCAAGTGACGCACGTTGGGCTAGCGGTCGCGTACTGCGCCGGTTATGTTTCGTCAACAGAGGAGATACACTGCTCATGCATGTACATCATACTAAAGCACGGGATGTTCGCCGCACACACGACGACACAATTATTTTCAATTCCAAGATCAATTTAGTTTGCGCCTCACGCAAGTTCGAAGCATGTTTAGTTCGCACATTTATTTGAATGCTCGGAACATGTAAGCAGACAGTTTTCATGTAGCCAACGTGACAAAACCGTCCTTTAAGAAAAAAAAAGAAGAAAAAACAAGGCTACGACAGTGTTAGTGTTTGCAGACTGTCTTTTGTACGATGTGTCCGCGGCTTTACCCAAGTACCAAGGCGAATAGAGCACTCTCAAAATCGAAGCGATCCAATAGCAGTTACTGGCGACGAGATGTTTCGGTGGCGCCACCTTGAGGGCGCTCTCCTGTGACGGAGCGGGTATACGACGACGCGCTATGTGATAGCACAGAGTGGCTATGTTAGTTCGCATCTATGCCGAATAAAAACGTGTTATTTATTAAAGAAACGTGTATGATGTTTTTGTGTCTGATCTTTCTAATGATTAACAACGCCTCGGAGTTGCTTTTTATATTTAAAAAAAAAAAACTTTAAAATTTTCACAAACAAGTCTGGAGCTTCACATCAGAGCCTGTGCGGCGTGCGTCAGTGCTATTCACAGCCTCTCTGATTCTTGTTCTTTCGGATCTGTGGAGGTTCTTGTAGAAAAAGGTTTTGCATTCAAATAATTGGCGCTGTTTTAAGCTTCAACAGCAAAGAACGAGGCCAGCCGCTGGCCGCACACCACCACCACACCGCGCAAAAGGCGAGCAGGCTACGCCACCGACACCGTGGCCGCCGAGGAGGGACCTCATACCGCAGCGCCCTGAGCGGCGGCGAGGAAAAAAAATACTCCTGGTTCGAGGCTAGCTCCGAACACGATCTGGTCGCTCGCTGCTCGCGGGATGAGCGGCCAGAGTCATCACCTAAATGTGTTTCTTCCACCGTACCCCCTACCCACTGGTGAAGGAAAATAAAAACACATCTGGAACGTTCGGGTGATGCAGACGGATTGCATTGTTACTTACAAAAGTACATCGGGCGCAAGCCCGAGATCGCTGCATGCGCTTCCCAGTCAGCATGACACACGTACAGTGCTAGAGTACACACGAAGAGAAAAAGAGCAAAACTAAATTTTAACAGGAAAGAAGCTGACGCGCAGTCGTCGGCAGGCTAAACGTCTGAAACTCAGTTAAGTCGTCAACATACGTAAAGTATGAAGCCGAGTTACACATTTTCCGCCAGTCACGATATCTTTGCACAGCTCCGTACGCATGTTCGTTCCGCTTTAGGAACATCTATTAGGTTCCTTCGTACATACGCGAGGACACAAGCCATCGGCGTTCGATGCTTTTCTTCAGTTGCGATGTTCACCAACCGACGTACACCCGCCGGCAATATGAAGCTGAACACCTTACCTGGTTTGATGCCTGTTTTACGGCTCCCTAAAGCTATATTAACTCTCCACGTCTCAAATGGTACGTGGCCGAGGGTCTAAACTTTGCGTTCTAGCCCTCATCTGGAAGAGAGCTTGTTCCAAAACTTGCAGGAGCGTCAAAAACAAGAAGAAGGCTGTTCACCTTCATATCGCTCACGGGTGTACACGGGCCAATTCATCCCAATCATGCTTTTCACGAGTGTCCAACAGCGCTCGTATCAACTCTGTCTTGCTCTGTTCACGAAGAACATGACGATCGTCGATAATCACCGAGTTTCCATGCAGCAAAAGCGATCGGAACTGAACGCCACGCTGGCTCTCGCAAGACATTATTCATCACGTTATGCACAGCGTTTTCTCGTGACAAGCTATTTCGTGATTGCCTGTACCACCATCAACAAACGCGAGCATCACGGGATAGGGGCCTCCAAGTTGAGAAGGTTGGTTTGTGGTTTAGTGCGGGAAAGTAAAGGCCCGTTCTCACTCTTGCAACCGAGTACGACCGAGGGAGATGAGACTCGTTAAAACCTCTTAAAATTTCTTAGGACGAGAGAACACACTGGCACGCTGGCGCCATCTATGCGGTGACCCTGGAACTGCATTTCACAAGAGCGAAGGTTTTGCGGGATTTCCGAGGTCAAATGTGCGTAATACATATGAGCAAGGCTCGTTTATAACGTTGACAAAAGTTTTGCGAGCCAAGAAAGAAAAGATAATGCGCATAATGATAAATATGCCGGACCAGCAAGTTTACACTGCTACCCAATAGATGGCGCCAGTGTGTCCTCTCGTCGTAAGAAAAATTAAGTCTCTGAACGCGAGAAAGGGGCGAGTGTCAAGTTGGGTTGGCTTGCGGAAGCTTGGCGGCTGACGCCACGCCCTCTCCACGTAGCGCGCACACTCGAAGGTCACGTGACACTGACGCAGCGTGGGGTTGGCTTCGATGGTTCGTAGCTTCCTCTCCGCTCCGGGGTAAGGTGAAACGAAGCGCGTTCGAGGGATCCGCACACTCGCTCCCCACGGGGACAGAATGGAAGAGATCTACGGCCCCCTAATTCAGTGTCGATTGATCGTTCGGCTGAGCAGGTGGTGTAGTTGGGACCGAGAAGAGAGTTACGGATGGCACGCGAACGGCGCCTGGTTGCAGATGCTTCGAAAGCACACAGTCTGTATAATCGACCCGTACTTAGTCGAAGAGTACGTACCCTCGCGTTCAATACGAGCCGAAAAAGTTATGTTATTTATTCACCTGGTATATATTACTACCTGAGCACATCTAGGGCCCTGGCAGGAGGGGAACAACGTAAGATCGATGAGGGAATAGTGCGACGAAGGAATGGCAACATGCACGGTTGGAGACTTTAAGCAATATGTGCACACTGCGTATACGATGCAACATGTTTACACTTATAACTTTTTTATTTCTTCGGCGTAGTGAGCATTTTTGAGAGCCGTGGGCGGACCCAGGAATGGAATGCCAAGTTTATGTCCCACACTTCGAACTTTCTGACAAACTGTGGGATAATAGGGCTTGTGGGGTTCCGCCGACGCAAAAAAAAAAAGGCCGGATTGGCTGTTTCAGCTCGTACTGATCGTGATAGTACATCCGGCAGTTTTTGAGGCATCGGATAGACGAACTCCGTTAAGATGACAGTGTACTAATCGTGCGCTTTTAAGAAACGAAACAGTACACTTCGAGAAACATACTCCGTCCAAAATTCTGATAGTCCGTGATACGGCCTCCGGGCGCAGCCATCTCGCTGCTGATGTGGATAGATCGTCTGACAGTCAAACAGAGCTGAGGCGTACCCCCGGCCTCAGCAATGCTCGATATATCCGACGATCTACCCACACCCAAAGCAAGATGGCGGCGCCACGATGGCGCAGTTGCAAACGCCTACAGACGCGGGCGAACTGTCATCCCAACAATCTCCGAAACCGAGCAATCCAAAAGAACGCAAAATTTATTTCTGCAAAAAAAACTTTTTTTTTATTAAAACGGTAAGCCCATTTTTTTTTTTTTTTTTTTACAATACCAGCGGCTAAGAGGATTCAAGATCGTTCACGGGAACCATGTTCTACGCGTATTCTCGAACTTCATATTGCGTATTGCAATTAGTGAAATTATAATTACATTTATTACATATTGCCATTAGTGAAACAGTTCGATAAGAACAAAAGCGCAGCGGACGGTCGAATTGGAAAGCGGACGGGGCGCGGAGCCCGGTCGACGCTTCTTCAGCTCCCAGTGTGCACCGATCCCGCTCCAAATGCAAGTCCCAACTGCCAAACACCGCTTTTATTTCACGACGGACCGCACTGGACGCTACGAGCCAACGAAGCCAATTTAATGCCGCGTCAGTGTCCCGCCACGCACGCGGCGCGTAGTCACGTGACCTGCTCCCAGCGCACGATTGCCTGGGATGCCCCGTAGCATCCGTAGCGGTCCACCGCAAGGTGATGGACGCGTTATACAAAGCTCGGACTCCGCGTAATTATGCCTCGATCCGATTAAACGCACAAAACCAAAAGAAAAGAAGCCCGAAAGCGCATTAACGCTTTTTTTATTTATTTATTTAGTTTTATGTTGTATACAGGATTCTGTAAGCCAGTATTGTGGCCCGAGCAGGAGTCGATGTAGTAATTATGGGGAACTAAAATAACGGAGATTATGCGCTGCAACCAAGAGGGGGACGGGCGGCAGGTCAGTACAATATACACTTTGTTTTATACTTTGTCGCGTAAAAAAGAAAGGTAGCGCGAGTTGCCTCCTTTCGCACAGACCGGGTACGGAATAAACAACGAGAGATTGGGTGAGAGAGGGATCTGGAAAAAAAGAGAAAGAGAACGAGGGAGACTTAGAAGGAGAGGAAGAGACAGTGACGAGTGAAGAGTGAGAGAGAGAGAGAGTTAGACGGAACAACAAAAGGAGGAAGACCGACCGGGAGGGGGACAATGGCGCGCATCAAAGAGCGCGAACACGCCGTCAGCAGAGCGACAACGACGCCCTCTGCCCGGAAGAACACGCGGGAACAAAAGCGCGCCAGAAAGCGCTCTCGCTTACCGCTCACTTACTTCTTCTCCGGGCCGAGGAAGCAGCCGTCCTTAAATTAATTTAACGAACTTTTCCTCCTCGCCTCTTTCTTCCCTCCTTTTTTTTTTTTCGTACTTATTTTTTTTTCTTTTGTTTCATTAGCACCTAAATGACACCACAGCTCGAAACGTCGTAAATACTCGGAAACCAAAAAGGCGACGCGAAAAACACACAAGAAGACGTAGCTTTAAAACGTGTCGATTAAGCTGGACCGCGGATGACGCTACGAGCCACCCCAGCCAATCCAGCTATAAGAACGGGTCACGTGACAGCGTTCCGGCGCGTCGTTGCGCGGCTCCCTAAGGTCACGTGACCCCTCACACGGCCTTGGATTGGCTTCGATGGCTCGTAGCGAAATGTGCGCCCCGTCGTACGGTGCAACAAAATATGGCTGAGGTTAAAAAAAAAAATGGAGTGAATTGAGAGGGACAATTATTGGCGAGGGGAACAGTCGGTCGAATGTCGTTGGAGGCGAGAGAAGGTACGTCGATTAATTTATAGGGAAACCTTCGTTCATTTTAGGGAAATCAATATTAATTATCCTTTTTTTTCCTTCCTTTCTTTCCAATAAAACCGCAATCGACAACCGATAAAAAATATTTAAAAAAAATACAGAGGAAGAGACCAGCCGAGTCAACATTATCTTCGCGCTTCTTCGGAAACAATTCTTTTTTCCCCGTTGTGCGCGTTGATTATCTACGCGTATTTATTGATCGGTCGATTGGCGACGGTCGGAGCGTCTTCTGGGCTAATTGTGACAAATTACGGGAAAAAGGGGTGGTTGAGCGTGACTCAGCGAAAACGGGAGACAAACTAAAACAGGCGCCGACTGTTGGAACGTAAGATTTGTAAGATAGTACTACTAGAATGGACAGTTGGAACTTGGGCTAGTTGATAGATATACGTTCACGATGAAAAACAGCGTGACACAAAGGAAAGCCTTGCCCTGTCCTGCGTGTAATTCTCTCCTTTGTGTCCTCGTGTTTTTCGCACTGTTTTTCATCATGATTGTAAGAGATGCTCTGCCCGCACAAAAGAGGCCTGCTGTGCCAGTACCTAATCACCTCCTACTAAAGAAAACAAAACGTTAATAATTAGGTGACGTTTCCAAACTGGCTAGGTGGTGTAGTTTCACCACGTGGGTGCCACGGAACGCGTCTCCGATCGGTGTGTGTTTCACCGCGTCCCGAACTTTGATCCCTCCACTTCTGCCCGATGACGTAATGCAAGTGCCATGCTGCTGCCTGCCGCGACGCTGGCGGTGTCACACAGCAGCGGCGATGTTATGTGGCAGACGCCCGTTCCACAGCAGGGCGTGCTCTCCTCTCCCGCTCGACAGCCCAGGGACGTTCCAAGAATTGCGGGACTCCGCGACGGCAGCGACACTCGCTACCGCTTGTATACTCTTTTTTCCCCCCAGATCGTATACTTCTTTTTTTCCCCAGCACCTAAGGCTCGCCATAATAAAGTTTATTCCTCCTCCTCCCAGAAGTTCTAGCATTCACCACCAGGTTCGTGACATCCGACAACACGACACACCGGGTATACTGTGACGCCATTTGTTGCGTGTTTCTTCCTTACATGACGGTCACATGGTCGTACAAGAACCCTCTGCAGACGGTGTCGAACAGTACGTATACGTACGAAGGAAATACGCTTCGGTGTTTTCCGTGTTTTTGTACGATATATGGGCAGTTGGACCGAGGCTCTACGAACGGTTTACAGTTTCACAACACAAAGAAGGAAGACGCGGGGTCTTATATACCAATTGGCTTCTTTTTCTACGTATTGTCCCCGCAAAAGAAGCGCGAAAGCGGGCTTTCCAACGCGAACGCGAGCCCTCCTATATACAAGTTCCGAATTGCTATCGACAGCTGTCAAGGCGGCTGCTGCTGCTGCTACTGCTGGTGCGATTCTTCGTGCCATCTCGTCGAGATCACGATGAACTGCCGTCAACTCCTCGGAAATTCAAAGGAACGGTAAAAGGGGGAGAGAGAGGAGGTATCGACGGTGGCGAATGTTTATCTTTTAGCGAAGGAAAAAAAAAAGGGAAAAAGCAACAACAACCATAAACTCACTTCTACGCTTTTGTCAGCAAAAACTTGGAGAGCTTCGAGCCTTCCTTCCAGATGTCGCCAGCCGTGGCGTTAGTATATCTCGATATTGATTTGAAAAAGGGGGAAAACAAACAAACAAACAAACAAGAATTTTTTTTCTTTGCTTTTGATGCATTTTGAAGTGGGAGAACAGTTTTGATTTCAAATAGAGGGAAACCAATATTCGCGAAAGAGAACGGCTAGAGAAGAGAGCCACAGAAGCACTCCCATCCAATCAGCGAGAATGGGCGCCAACAAAGTGGTATTTATTGTCATTTATTGCGGCACTCCAGACGCATAGTGTCGCCCGAATCGGCGGCAGAAAATGGATAAGTTTAAGAAATGATTGATGTCCACCTAAGCACACTGTCACAGCAAAAAAAAAAAAAAAGAACATGTGGGAGGCCGGGGGCGCGAGACAGTCAGTGGCAAAACAACATTGCGAAGTCGTAGCTGAGTTTGAATGCGATTTTAGCGATGACATATCGGTCATTCAGAACAAAATATCGCGCCATTGAACTCGTCAATGCATGAGCCAGGTATGAGTAGCGAACAATTTGAGCGGTGTCTTTTATTTCCTCCGTTTAATGTACAGCAAGATCATTAACGAGCGAATCCTTTCTTGTCTGCAATCTATCATCAAACGTTAGACAAAGAGGAATGCATATTAAAATGCATGGGCCAATTTGTAAGCGCAAGATCTGATGAACTTTGTATCAAATTTGATATCAACGAAATCTCGGCGACATCTAGGGACCAGAAGATCCATTTGTCAAAATAAAATACCTTTCAGACGAAAAAGAAGGTCAACGTAAAAATATTGATCTAAAAATAGGGCTCGAAACGACCACTGTGCGCCTATAGTTATCCCACATTCGATAGAAAACATTAAACTGTTCGTTGCACATTCGCTCCTAGCTCGAAATCAACTAATCGCGCACGACTAGTTCGTTGTGAAAAACATCGTTTAAAAACCATTGTATCAGCAGTGTAAGGTGCAAAATAAATGTTTTCTTCCTTTTTTTTTTTTTATTGTAACACTTTTTTACACCTTTGATTGCGCGGGCGATCCATTAATGACGAACAAAGAATCGTAGTTATAAGCGGCAATTGCAAATCGATGGATAAAGGAACGACAGCAAATGACGGCCATTTTGTGCGCGCGAAAAACAATAGCAGATCTAGCCAGGTCCGTTAGTTCGGAAGAAGGGGGACCGGCAAAAGGAGGTGGAGCGGAGCACAGTCTCGATGCCGCTGACGTTAGCGGCACCGTCTTATCTGCCCCGAAAAGAGTCTCCTTCGTAATCGGTTTTACTCCCCAATTCTTCCCGACATATAAAAATAAGAAAACTAAAAAAAGGGAGTACGGGGAAAGAGGAAGCGAGAAAGTGGAGAGTTGGCTGGTGTTTCTTCTTTTCGTATGTGTGTTTGTGTCTGTGCGTAACAAAGAGAGCAAGAGATAAAGAGATGAAAGTGAGCGAGACCGTGGATGAATAGAAAAGGAGGAGAAGGAGAGATAGAAATTAGGAAAAAAAAAAGTGAATGAAAGGAGGAAAACGGCGGTTTCCAAAACGAGGACGTTACAAAAAGAAGAAAAAAACGGAAGCGAAATGAATTTTGGTTTAGCCGTTTTCACAGAACGCGATGGCAAAGGCTGGTTCACGCATTGGCGTCCCAATGGGACAGAGTGCATAGCAGCAGCCTATGACTAAAGACCACACTGGCGTCATTTATCGGGTACACCTAGAACACTTCAGGTCTGCGCATAACTATAGTCAGTAACAAGCTAAGTAACCAGTGGCAGACGCCCCTCAACGAGATTTATATCTCCACGCTAGCCATAAAAAAAAAATGCCGTTGTTTTTTGCTGGCAGTTTTGTACACGTCACTGAAAAAAGATCATAATTACAATGACTTTATTGTAAATGACACATATTACAGTAACCAATTCCTGCATCACGAAACAAAAGTAATTGAAGAAATTACCAGGAAGCAATTGATAACATTTCACGTTACTTCTGAACTTTTCATTACGAAATAAAAAATGCATACCTATGTTCAAACCTTCCCACGTTTCCTGATGAAGATATCTGCGCGACGCTGAAACCCCTCTTGACGGATGCGCTTGAGGGAAGAGCGGTGTTGTAGCGCACAAACACTTTGCGTACCAGTTCGTGGTTGCTCAGTGCTTCGACGGTCGCTTCCGAGTCCTTGGTCCGAGTCGTGGCAAACCCGGATCGTAAAAACCCGTACGCAGGAAACGAGGCACTCTCGACAGCTCGGCAGTCAAAACGTCGCTGTGCGCGTTGACATCCTAATCCTTCTGGTATCTTGGTATATTTTTAGAGCGCAGCTCTTAGGCGCCTGTTTCCGGGTTGAGCGGCGTCGGCGTTGGCGTAACCGTGCGCGTTGCATTATGGGACGCAAGAGTTTCCCCGCTAAATTTAGCGGGGAAATTGAATCGGTGTTGAGGTCAGGTGACGTCGATTTCCCCGTTAAATTTAGCGGGGAAATTCTCGCTAAATATAGCGAGAAAATTTTCGCTATATTTTTCGGTAAGTGGGGGAGCACGAGGAGAGGAGGAGGCGAGGAAGAGAATACCCACCCCTCCTCCTCCTCCTCAAGAGCTGCGCTCTAATTTCGCATTACAGAGGATTGTAAACGTCTTTCGCTTTTGTTTTGTTTTGCTGTTGTTTAGGGATAAAAAAAAAGGTGTCAAACGTTTGTGCAACATAGACGACTGACGAACGGGCAGGCACAGCGAGTTTTTACGCAAAATACTCAAGTCAATAATTTTAGCTCTTCCGGAAACATATAATTGGTTACTTGTAATTGATTACAGAAAATAGAAATTGGATTATACCTCAGTTACAGCAGAAATGAAGTAATTGAAGCGTTAAAAAAGTTACAATAAAATGTTAATTGATTACAACTTATCAGTTACTTGTAACTCTTTACGTAAGTGTGCCCGTGGGGCATTGCTAATTTGCCTCTTCAATGTATTTAGAGTATACTACTGGTCCTTGTTCAGGACAGTTGTAGGAACGGTACATTAATGGTAATAGAGAAACAAAGAAGTCATCAAAACGGCAACCCATCTTAATTGCAAATAGGATGACATGTCACAAATGTACAAAAGAAACAGGTGGTAAAGAAATACAAACAAAAAGATATACAGGCGAGACAAAGATAGAATTCACATAGTGTCGAAGTGCTTTCTTAAACATTTTAGGAATCAGGTCAAGGAATAAGAGTTTACTATTTCGGTGGATAGGTTAATCGAGGGCGAGGCTTTGAATATGCGAGAAAAACGAAATGATTACCGAAGCATGACTGTTACGTGGCTCTACAATATAGCACTCACGTTGGCTACCTGTATTGGAACGCTCAAAAAGTGATATGCACTTCTCCCGATTGATGTTCATCATGCCGTGAAGAATTATCTGGTACAGTAATTTCAGTCTGTCGAGAGTATTTGTGGTAGTAACGGTTGGTAGGTGTGCTTTATCAGGTAAGTCGGAAGCACAAACGTTTTGCACGCTAATAGTTTACTATCAAGAGCTCTCTGTCGTAATTTGCGACTCAGTACCCATAGTTTTCTAGAAGCTTTATCTATAATAGCAGTAAAATGTTCGCCCAATTGTAAGTGGTGTGTTCTACGTAGCCTAAAAAGTATATATTTGTCAACCCGGACCTGTGTTTGTTCGCCTTTGTGGCATGTAAAAAGTGAAGGCTCTTATGATGGGTGAGAGACATAAATACAGTACTCTATTTGTTGAGTATCATTAGCGAATCTTTACCCCACTTTGATATCTCCTGAAGGCTATTATGATAACACGATCATCTGGACTTTTGATTTCGTGCTACAAAATGCGGTCGTCGGCATACAATCCTAAATTCACATTAATATTAGCAGCTACATCATTGACCAATAACGAGAGAAGCTTACGTGGTGAATTAAGCTATATTTGCATAAGCATTTAAAATATGTTGTTTTATTAGTAAGAGCACGTTTGAAGCTAAAAATTCGTTTTTTTTTTTTTGTTTGTTTTTTTTCGTGATAACTCAATATTACAATCAGTCCTTCGCGCAGCGTATGAACCAAACCGCGCATGCGCACTGGGACGAACGGACTCAAAACGCAAACAAAATGTGAAAAAAAAAACGAGGGAAAAAAACGGCCTTTTACAAAGAATACCCACGGGCGATCGTGCCAATTTATCGGTTCAACGCATCACCTCGTGACGCCATTAGTGAAGCTCAAATCTCATTCCCCGTCCCTGTCTCCCCCCCCCCCCCCCCCCCCCTTTTCTGCATACCCGTGCACCCAAGAGAGAGAGAAGAAAAGAGAACAAATTACGTTCATAACACGAGGAAGCATTCCGACGCCACGAAAGGAACAGAAAAGAAATAAAATTTCGCCGGAACAAAAAAAATAAATATAAATAAACATAAAGCGAACGGAGATAAGTCGGAGCGGGGTGTTGAAATCGCACAAATTTATAGATAAAAATTAAAGAAAAATAAGAATCGTCGGCGTTGTAATCCAAACGCGCGAAGTTCGCTTTAATGACTCAATCTAAAAGTACGCGGTCTAATTCGTTTTTCTCGGCTTTGTCTTGTATTCTTTTATCTGTTAATAGTGTCTTTTATTTTCTTTTTTTTATTTTTTATTTTTTATTTTTTATTGAGGCGTTATACGTTTAAACCTTGACACGGAATTGGACAAGAAAGGAAAGACGTAGAGGGTTGTTTCAATGATTAAGGAAACATGGGTACGTAGCTTTGAGTACATACGCTTAGAGAAGCTGTCCTGAATATTTCACTCAAAGTTTTACTTAAGAGCGTTGACGAGGCACAAGAATTTAAAAAGAAAAAAAAGGGGGGGGGGGGCGGTTGATGGGGCTACGAACGTTCACATTCTTTCGAACACGCTAGCATATATTCGCCACGAAATTCCGCCTTCCAGACCGACTACAGTATACTCCGTTTCGCCACACGAGTCAGAGTGCAGAGACAATGGTCCGACGGAGTCGATCGAACAGCCCCAAAAGTTGCATCGTCACGACGCCGGTTGTTTTTGTGCGCTCCCTATCGCCGCCTAAAACAATCACGCCCAGGGGAAGAAAAAAAAAAAAAAACACCTAAGGGGTGAACATACTTGTTAAAAAAAAAAAAAAAGGGAAGAGATTCGTGCAATCTATACGGCAGCATTTGCAGACGATGTCACGACTGGGCTCGCCTCCTACAGTTGTAACTTGTACGTACCGCCGACAGGTGTCGGAAGCGTCGGGCGTGCGGCGTCTCTTCGCAGGTGATCTTACGAAACTTTTCACTATGCCGGCGCGCGTCTGTCTCTGATGTACAATTTCAAAAAATACAATAATTTATTTAAAAAAAAAACTGAATAGGAAAATGGGGATCTTTAAATCCCCACGTGGCTCATCTCTCATTTTGGTGCGGAGATTTATTTATTTATTAAACATACCCCGAGAGCGCGAAGGCATTATATAGAGGGGGAGAGCAGGCACAAAAAGATTCAGGGGAAAAACTAACAAATTTGCGATAGTAATTATATAACAAACAAACAAATAAACAAGTCGTGAATCATTGGGAAAAATGGTTAATGATAGCAGTTCGAAATAGATTAGGGTCAGTGATCGTGGCAATTAAACCGGGGAGGTGGTTCCATTCTTGTGCGTTGCGACGAAGAAGTGATGAGCGAAATGCAGTTGTTAGTGAGCTTGGGACTCCATCTTTATGCTGATGATCAACACGGGACGAAAGGTAAAAGGGAAAAGTTATCATTTGATTGTGTCAGATGGGATTGTGAAAACAAATCTCGTGAAATAAACACAAACCTGAAATTTGACGGCGCAAAGAAAGAGATGGTAAAGTTAAACTGATTTTCATCGATGCGACACTAGCAGTGCGATGATAGTTCGATAGAATGAAACGAGCTGAGCGATTTTCGATAGATCCTAGTGAAATGACGAGGGTATCGCGACCCGGATCTCAGATAGAGGCTGCATATTCCAGCTTTGGTCTGATTAATGTTTTATATAAAATCAATTAGAGTGAAACTGGTGCAAATGAGAAGTTACGTTCCATATAGATCAACATGCAGTTAGCACGAGAAGTGATATGCTGAATGTTGGGCTTCATGAAAGGTTAGAAGTTAAGTGAACACAAAGATATTTGTAAGATGATACTTGCTCCAAAGAGTTGCCTTCAAGGTAATAACAAGGACTGTCATTAGGTTTACGGAACACTCTCGTGTGTTTACATTTATTAGTGTTTAGTTTCATTAGCCACGACTCACACCAACGAGAGAAAGAGTTAATCTCAGATTGAAGTGCAAACGAATCAGAAATATCTTGAATGTCGCGGCAAAGTATGCTGCCATCGGCAAAGAGACAGATAGATGAAGACAGATTAATAGGCAAATATGTAATATAGATTAAAAATAGTAAGGGGCCTAAGACAGACCCCTGAGAAAATTACAGAATTAACGGAATCAAGTGGAGACATGCTATTATTGACTGTAACAAATGGCGACCGATTAGTCAGAAAAGGTTAGATCCATGCAAGAACGTTAGGGTCGATGTTGAATGTACACAGCTTTAGTAGCACAAAGCTCGTCATACACCTTACTGAATGCTTTGGCGAAGTGTACGAAAATGCAGTTTACCTGGGAGCCACGGTCAACCATAGAATGAATGTAAAGGGTGAAAGTTAGAAGCTGAGTTTCACATGACAATGATCTACGAGATCTGTGTTGTGCTGTGCACGTAAAGGAATTATGAAGCTCACGAGGTGGGAATATATAATGTGCTCGAGAAGCTTACATGCGATGCTGGTTAATAAGATGGGACGGTAGTTGTTGGGAGAATGTTTAGCGCCACCTTTTTGAATAAGAACCATCTTCCTAACTCTCCAATCAGAGGGTTAACAACTTCTCAAAGGTCCACATCAGAGGAGCACTTTCTTACAACCGACATCACCAGTAAGAGGCGACTTCCTGCAACACGATGAAAACACGGCGCTCAACCACACACGTCAATAACCGAATGACAGCATGGCCGGCAGATGCACACTCTCGGGTACTTTCGGTTTAAGGCTTGGATTGGATTGATGTCTATGGCCTTCCCCATTTATTATTAAATCTATTAGCTCTAACTGGATCTAGCCTAGTGTCGCACCCTCAATCCAATCCAAGACTTGGACTGGATTTGTCGGCTGTTCAATTTGCATCGGGCGGCACACTCTACATCGGGTGAGCAGAGCCCGCGCTCCGCTCTAAGCAGAATTTATTGCCTATTTTTGTGCTCCCAAGTCCTCAAGTCTTTGCTCAGGAAACTCGATGGCGTTTCCGGCTCATTTTCCCTGACTGGGCTCGCAAACACGGGCCATAAACACGTGACCCCGCGTGGTTTATGGGCCGTGTGTTTGCGATACGAGCTGCGTGGTGGTAACGTCGTCTGCAAGCGTCTCCGCTTGCAGACGACGCTGAGCACAGATTGTGTGGCGACTGCAGGACCCGCAATCCGCAGCATATGCGATCAACGAAAAGTTCCTAATGAAATAAGACATCCTGGTCCCTTTGAGCAACGCTGCTGCGAAGCGCACCACACCAATTACTATTTTAAAGCACTCGCTTTTTCCGTGGAAAGTGCATGATGCACGAAATCACCGATCAGAACAGCAGCCTCAATCAAGGTCTACAAACCCTGCCGCTGTCGCCGCTCCTTTGGTTCGTGGTTCGTCCGCGAGAGGGCGAGCGGCGGGCTGCAGTTGCGAATAGCCGAGGGGAACCCATTGCATGGGCAGCCCGAGTTGGTCATGCCCCGTTAAGCCCACCCCTGTGCTAACCCGGCCCCGTATAGCCGTGTGGAACCCACCGGGGCATCGTATGGACAGCCCAAGTTGGCCGTGCCCACCCTTGTGCCAACACCGCCCTGTATAGCCGAGTGGAACCTCTCGGGGGCATCGTGTGGGCAGCCCAAGTTGAGAATGCTCACGCGCTAGAGCCCTTACTTGTGCTAACTCTGCCCAAAACCAAGGTGGGGCCCACGGGTGCATTGCACGGGCAGCCCAAAATGGGCATGCCCACGCCACATCGACCAGGTCATGCCCTCAAGGGGATTGTAGGGGCTGTTCCAGCCCACTTTACACACCCGGGCCCACGTGGGCCCCCCTTCACCTGCTACCCGGGGACGTCGGCCCTTTGGCCACCAGTCGCGCTGATTGGTGCTTCCTGTTCACTGCCCCGGGTATATACCGAGTGTTTGGGAGAAGAAAAAAAAACGTGTTTTTCATCGCAGGAAAAAAAAAAAAAAACTGTGCATTACCGAACGCTTTGTCCAAAAGTAGCGCTAGCGGTTAGGACCACATAGCAAAGTTTCAGAAGTTACCATTATCCGATTCAGAAGTTAGAAGCGATTTCCAGATATTTGCAATAGAAAAATGAGATTCGTTCCCAATAGCAGAAGCCGCTCCCGTCCATGCATTCCTGGGCTTCACTAGCCGCCATTTTCCCATTGCAAAATACCAAGAATTGCTCACAACTTCGAAACCAGATAGCGGCAAGTTTTGAAAACCTTTGCATCTGGTCTCTACCGCTACTGCTATGTCTGGGCGGAGCGCTCGGCCGAGCGTATAGTTTATTATTGAGGAGAGCAAAAACACGGTTTTCTTTTCCGTCACACACACTTGCCGTCGTCGAAATGGAGACCTCCCGTTGTCGTAGACGGCCCGCATTGCCCACGCGGGTCCTGGCCGACTTCCCCAGCGATGCACGAAACGTTTCCACTTTGCAAAGGCATAAGTGTAGTGCAGGGAAAGACGACGACATTCGACCTTCCGTCGGCCTTGGTGAAATCTTCCGCGAGACGCGCTGAGTCAGCTAGTGTCCCCCTCCTCGCTAACGACGAGCGCGACCTCTCTCGGAGTGGGCCGAGGTCGGCTCTGTCTCCGAGCAGACGGTCAGTGTGTCGCTGTCTGCGGTCATCATCATGGCCGCCTACGCCATAAAATAACAAATAGTGCGCGTCCGCTTTCCCACACAGCACGCGGAAATCCTATAACTGCGTTCCTAAAAGTTGCAGCCGCACCGCTCATAGATCGTATACAATATACACGATGGTCGTTGCAGACATAAGCACATAAGTATCTGCGGACATGCCTCGAGTATGTCCCAAGCATGTTTGCTTCATACTGTCTAGATTAAGCATTTCTGCGGACAGTTTTTTTGGATGAACAGGAAAGAAGCCGCCGACCAGGAAAGAAACGCGTCCCACACAGTAGGGAGTTTGAGGGAACCGTCTTTGCGGATCCGATACGTATACGATGGGCCCTCCGGTACGCACTGCGCGTGCGCGAGTCTTCTTCGGTAGCGCATGCGCAGTTTGTACCGGAAGGCCCATCGTACCATATCGGATGCGCAAAAACGGTTCCCTAAAACTCCCTACTGTCTGCAGACTGGTTTTTCTACGATGTAGCAGTAGTAGTGTCACGGCGGCTTTAACGTGCAGCACGACAGGTACCCCACCGTATCTGTGGTGCCGCATCGACCAAACGGGTCCAGGCGGGGAGTCACCGTTCTTTCCGCACACAGATCGGTAAACAGGCCACCCCGCGTCGTCACCCGTGTCGTGAAACTTTACCGCTGGAGCGGAAAAGCGGCGACGACCAGTGACGAAATTACGGTCAGTGCGCAGGCCAGCCGGTGGAAGTGTACCTTGGCGATTTTAACCCTAAACTAAAATAATTTTTTTTTTTTTGTCAGTGGAAGAGAAAGTAACAGGGACAGACAACATCTATAGAGACGCTGTCTTTACCAGATTAGAAAAAAGAAATTGTTTGTCCCTGTTACTTTGTATTCCACTGTAAAAAAAGTTCGTCTTTCTGCCCCAGCCTCGGATTAAAATCATCGTAAACAAGAAGTACGTTTCTGCGCATGTATAGTGCGAAGGGTCCTGTAGACAAACATGATTCAGTATAAACTGAATTCCTGGTATTTCACTTTCTTTTACATAATGTTTACGCTTTATTTTTTCAGCAAAGCGGGCGGACGCGTCCCATCCCCTCGTCCTTCGTGCGGCGAACTGAACGCATTGTTGCACGTTCCCAACGCTGGATTGGAATGGGACGGGTCGTCGTAAGGAGCCCGTTGCTGTCCATCGTGCGGTGAAACGGAGTATAGCAGTCTTCTTTTCCGAGAGAACCCAAATTTCCGTCCCCGTTAGCACTTCCTTCGCAAGTTCGGTTAGACTATTGGGGAGGATATTGAGGAGTGCCGCTCTCTAGCGGCCACCTCTGGAACTAACACTGTGTGGAAAACAAACCCTCCGACCGCAGTCATTTCTGCATTCGCTGCCATGGAAGACGACGACGCGAGGCTATTCTTTTCTTCTAAACTCATCTAGACAGAAGTAATCTAGTTCTCTCTTGCGTTCGACGTCACCGAAGTCCTCTTGGAAGGCAGAACAAGCACATGCGTGATCACGCGCGCGAGCGCCGCGTCGTGTCGTACGCGCGCGCTGGATCATGCGTGGTCTGCGCGGCGTCCGTGTCTTTTTGAGTGATTCACGAAACACGAAACACGCATTTCGCTTTTCGATTACACTGTCTCTCGCACCAATCATAGACCAGATCGGCGAAAGCAAGCGGTGCCTCATTGAGGGAGAGGACGTGCTCAACCGCGACCATGTCATCGAGTGCAGCATTGCCCCAGTGCCGACGATCCGAGCTTTATGCCGACAGGAAACCGATGAAAACTTATACCCGGTTCAAAAGCATGCTTCGAGCACTGCGGTACGCCGGCAAGTGTGCGCCGTATCGCTACAAACAAATATGCAGCGAGCGCGGAAACGATGCGGGAATACCACGGTGATACGCCGGGTGCTGGCGTCGGCGTTGTTTGCCACACAGCGACTGTTTGTGGTGGTGATGATGGTGATGGTGACAATAAAACTGCGACCCCCAATGGTTCGCTCTCCTCGACATATCCAACGTCTCAGAGGCTCCGCTTTGTTCGGGGAAGGAAAGCGACAGGAATGGGCGAAACATCACAAATAACGTCCCAAGAAAAAAAAAAAAAAAAAAGGAGAGAGAGACTACAAACACACCCAAGAATAGCACGACCACTCCCGAGTGCACCTCTACTCCAGTTTATGTTATAATGGAGAGAAGGGAACGTTAGGAGCCATCTCAGCCACGTCCGGAGCAGTGAACCAATGTTGAACGGAACGGCGTTGCAAGGAATAACGTTCCTGGAAAACGCGTTCCACTTAATAGGAACGGAAGAACGCCGCCGTTCCATCTTGCATTGATGGAACTGGAATGGGAACTCGTTGCGTTTTCGAGGGAAGCACAGGAGGAAGGCTGTTGCTTTTTTTTCTTTATTTTTATATATTTTAAATTTTACCCGAATTTAGTAGACATTTGGGCTTCTTATGCTCGGCTACTTCAACCTCCGACTTCGACGGACGGGGACATGCCCGAGAGATAGTCGAAAACAAAGAACTGGAACAAATGTGATCGCGACGATTCGACACGTGCTCGGTCTGGATATTTTCACGTGCTTATTTTATCTTTTATCGACGGATTATTCAGCACTACATTTCAAAAATTGTAACGTTCCTTTCGAGTCAAACTGGCAAACGGGAACTCGTTCCAGGATTTGAGAAAGAACCAGGAACGAGCCTTCGTTTCTCTTTTAAATGAACGTGGATACAATACTGCTGTGAACGTATCGAAAGATTAGGCGCCCCCGGCGTCGGTCGACACCACCTAGAATAATCAAAGCCTGCGCACTAGAATAGTGACGTCATCACCGTGGGGATCCAGCGAAGGCACCGATTGGATGCGAACGTATGCGTCAGCGCTCGACTGGGCCTCGCGTCCAATCAACGCGTCGCATGACGCTCGGCATCGGGATCGGGTCCAATTGCCGAGTGGCCGCCATCCGAATGCGGTGACGTACCACGGAGGAAGAGGGAGGGGGGTGTATCTGAAAACGTCCCATTCGCATTTGAACCTTGCACATTTCGTCCTATTCTCATTTGGTCCTTCTCGTTTGAACCTTCTCATAAGATCCGAATCGTGTTTTTCGCAACTGGGCCCATTCTCATTTTGCCCGTTCGCCTTACGACCGAATGGCATTACTTCGGCATGCTTCTAACATTGTTATGCCTTCGCGGCTTTGTTGATGAGCCTTACCTTGCTTGGGCCCCCAACATACCATTAGGTATATGATATGTGTAGAGGTGCGCACTGAGAATCGTACAATGACGCGTCCTTCCCTTCCTCTAAGCAAACGAAAAAAAAAAGCGATGAACATTTAATTTGGAAACTTTGTTTGAACAGAAATAGCATACATATTAGCAGTGGTTCTCAACCATTGATGTTTCGCGGACCCCTTGTAGAAAGGCGGAGATGATGGAGGAACCCGCTCGGGGTGAGGGGAATAGAAAGGTATAGGCTATCATGATAATGATTTAATAAATGGATATAACTAATTGCTAGTGTGAAGTAGACTTATCTCATTGACACACGCACGAGAGTACTCACCCAAAATTGGAACGTTCCTTAACGACGTGAAGAAAGGCAACTAATATTGTCGTGCTTGACTGATAAGACATGGCTTCGCGGACCCCTAAGATGCCTTCGCGACCCCCATTTGAGAAACACTGCAATATAGAAGTGTTGGCATTGTCCCAGGTCGAGACCCCAAAAAACGTGACATTTCGGAATATGATCTGGCTGCGATAAATACTTGGTCTGTTTTATTGTCAGCTAGTAGCTTTTCACGACGATCTCGACGCACTGCTAAAATCCTTGGCAGAGAGAGTATGCCTGTAGCGTGGCACACACACACACGCACGCACAAAATATATCAATGTACTTATTAATATAACCCCCCCCAAAAAACGATTTTCGTATAGAACGAGTCAAGTGCGACGGGTCAAAGCGAGATATTCTTGAGAATGGCTGTTTTGAAAAGGGCCAGGTGAAAAGGGCGAAACGAGAACGGACTCAAATGAGGAGGGTTGAAATGCGAAGGACGAAACGGGAAAGGACCAAATGCACCAGGTGCAAGAGAGAAGATCTTTTTGAGAATGGTTGTTTTGAGTAGGGCCAAGTGAGAAGGGCGAAACGAGAACGGGCTCAAATGATAACCTCCCGAGGGAGGGGGGGGGGGGGGGGGGGGGGGGTGTTCGGAAGGCCTCTGATAATTCTGGATGATGTTGGCTCGTCGCACCCAGATTCCGATGGTCACGTGACGCTCACGTAAGGATGTAACGTAGAACGCATTTATGTAGAGAAGGGCTGTCATTTTAGTCTGCGGACTGGCAACACTGCGCTCTCGGCCTCAAATGGTAATGTCACAAAAAAAGGGGATCCTACAATGTTTTTTTTTGTTTTGTTTTTTTTTTTTGGACGTGTTTTCTGGATTTCGTGGCGCGCCTTCTGTGCAAGACGTGTTCGCACGGCGTGTCGTGTGTACGGCTCCAGGGGTCCGATTTTGGTTCCGGGTGAAAGCGAGAGCTTTCTCGGCTTTTGATTGGACGGAGTCGTCGAAGCTTTTCTGTTGTGCGCGGGTTATCGACCAATGAGAAATGTTTGACACGTTCGCGACTCCACGATCGGAGAATACACTCTCAAAAGAGCCCGTGCGTCTACTTCCACGCATACACTCGGAGAGCCAATCAGCGCAACTTAGGAGGCAGCTTAGCGAATGACAACGGCGAAACACGTGTTTACACCAAAAAACGCAGTCTGAGTTGTGACATTAAGCAATGCAAAACGTCACGCTTGTATTACTTAATGTCACAACTCAGACTGCGTTTTTTGGTCTAAACATATGTTTCCGCATTGTTATTCGCTGAGCTGCCCCCGTGAGTTGCGCTAATTGGTTCTGCGAGTGTTGTGCGTGAAAGTAGACGCACAGACATTTTTTGGAGTGTATCTCGGTGAGAACTTCTCGCCAACGCACAAATGGCGAGGGCGGCTTCGACGCCTCGGATGTGCTTCTCCCGAGTGCTTTTTCATGCACCGGTCGATGTCAGCTTGTGTATAGACCTTTTCTGCAAGTGCGCCGCCATCTTGAATTGACGTCACTTCCAGTATGGACGAAAATTTGCCTTTGCCACGCCAATAGAAGGCATTTAGGATATAAGCGTAACCGTCACACTTTCTCGTTTTGCCTCCCCTTTATTTTTTTACTATTTGCAGGTTGAAACGTTTTATTATTTTTTCGTCGCCCATACCGGATACGCCTATTAGGTAGCTGGGGACGAGAGTACACAGAAAAGGTCTATACGGCGGCAAAACAACGAGAGGTTTGCAAAGAACGCGCGGATGCTCAAAAACTTCAAACGACCGCAGACGATCACAATTTCACTCTGCGTCCGATCGTACTTGGTCGTGGCACTGCGTTCGTAACAAACGATCCACTTTTTTTTATTATTATTATTATTCGGCGGGAGACGGCGTATAATGTTTTCCTGTTTGGTCTACGTCTGCTAATGACACACGATAGCAGACAAACCATGTTCTTCGCTCGCGTCAGCAGGCAAACCGTCTGCGAGCGATATCTTGGCTTCCACTGTGAGAAGCACATGACCGCGTGAGTCAAACACATCGTTGGCCCTTTGTAGAAACCGCATAGATCGATTTCTAAACGAATCGAGCCAAGATTTTGTACAGAGGTGGCCGAATATCAAGCATTAAGTGCATCAGGATTAAAAAAAAAAAAAGATAGCTTACCTGAGCAAAGAGTAAAAAATGAAGAGCATGAATTCGCTACCTTACGTTGGCGGTCTGCTGCTAACGAAAGGCGTCGGATTTTCAGCAACAGCCTAAAGCGCGAACCCTTGTCAGCGTTCTGGTGCAGACGCGCGTGACACGTTTAGTACGGCCAGCGAGCGGCCACGATCTCGTTCCGAAGCAGCGGCATGCAGCCCCGGGGTGCGGTGCGAAGTCGGGCGAGCACGACGCGGGGTGCCCGACAGACAAGGTCCGGTTCGGCCGCAACCGTCTCAGGTCGACAACCGGCCGCCAGCATTCGGGGGTGTACAGCGAGTCGCCGCCGCCGCCGGCACCGCGGGAGTTCGCCCCATGCTCTTCCGTCTACGATCTTCGGACGGAACCGGGGGTCGCTAAGAAGCATCCACTGGCTTGCCTGGCACAGTGTTCTTGAGATAGAAATTAGTGTGGGGTGTAGGGGCTCAGCCATTCCCTGAGACAAAGTGGGTAAGGACCACACCGATAGTTTAGCGCCTTATGTTGCAGTTCAAGAAAACTTCGTTCAAACTGTCATATAAAAACATGCTTTTTCGTATAAGGCGCGTCAAAATATTAGGCACTGAAGAAAAACAGCTATTTGAAATAAGATCTTATTTTATACACTTTTTTTTTTACGCTTTACCCTTTGAAAAGCAAGCGCCGAAGACGAAAGAGCCGAGGTAAGCACCTGAACTCTCCACACCGCCGTCTCTTCCGCGCGATAATAGAGAGTTGTAGCAGATCGTTCTTTCGCCCCGATAACGATACCTCCTCTCCCCTCCGGCGGCCCATGGGCATGCATCGTATCGTTGTCGGGTGTCGTTATCGGGGCGAGAAAACGATCTGCTGAAACTCTCTATTGGGGACATTTCGTGGATCGTTTTCGCCGTCCCGCAACGCTCTGCGCAACCCGCTACGATACCCGAAACCCTACAGCCAAGGCCGCCGGCGCGCAGGCGCAGTAGCGGCCTCTCCATCCCGGAGGGCTTAGCGGAGGGGGAAACGAGAACTCCCTAATAGAGAGTTTTAGTTTTCCGTAGTAAGAGCAAACGCAAGCGCTGTGTGTTTGCGTTAGCGTCCCGTACTTCACGTTGCGGCGTGCGCGTCGTCGCCATGCGTCGATCCCGGACCGCAGTTCGGGCTCCGCGCATGCGCGGTGTGGAACACGCAAAGCCCACACAAACGCATGTGGCTCGCGTTCGCTCGTATACCTACTAGAACTCACCATTGTCCGTCTGCTATATGGTCTTCGCGTCATCGTAGCAACGAAGCGTCTCCAGGATAGACGCACACGGGAAGGCAGCGTCTGAAGCCAGCAACAGCCGGCATCATTCTCCGAACGTCTGCTAGATGCAACGCATCAATGCTAGCCAAAGCCGGACGCGCCAGCGCGGCCAGTGCGCAGTCGACGCAGAGGGAGGAACGCGGGCGCCTGCCGAACCCCTGATGGTTCCGTCGTGGCTTTTGTTCAAGCACGGGCACTTCACCCCAGTGGAGCGGAGCGAAGCCCGAGGTGAAGCCTATGTGGAGCGCAAGTTCGTCTGCTTCTTTTGCTAGTGACCCTTGCTAGTGACGTCAGTTTGCTAGTGACGTCAGAACGCCGAGCTCTGATTGGCTCTGATCGAAGGATAGTGGGTAGACCTTAAGGCAGCTTGCTTTCAGGTCTACCCACTGTTCTCCAATCAGAGCCAATCAGAGCTTGGCGTCTTTCTGGCGTCAGAAACACCCCTGCATAAGGAGCAGACGAACTTGCGCTCCGCATAGCTCGGGACCCCAAGCTGTTCGCAACTATATAGCCCGCCGCTCGGTTTGTCGCGTACGAACGAAGAACCAGAGGAGAGGGGACGGAGGCGGGGACGGTGGCAGGTACTGCCGGTCTTGGTGCTGCTGTTATCGCATGGTTCTGGTCGGCGTGTTCCTGCATCATGCGATTCTAACGGGGAAAACAAGCGATTGCGTTAAAATAGGAATTGCGGTGTTCCGCTTCGAAACTTCTAAAAATCAACACACTCTTTTTTTTCTTTTAACGCACGGGAACATCTCTATTATCTGTGGTACGCTCCTGCCTTGACCGCTTTATACTTGTAGCCAGATACAAATAATTTCAGCACACTGACCAGCGTCAGCGAGCAGGAGCACGGAAAATCCTGAAGGAACCTCTGCAATCTCTTTCGCATTCTAGTTACCGCCCCACCATCTACAGACGCTTTCAGGCAACTTATGGGCGTCGCCATCTTGGCATCGCGTGACCCGCCCGCCATTGCCGGCCTCCAATTTCTCGCTGCTGCACTACGCATAGCACTGCGTGCTGCGTTTTGCCAGCCACCGCAGGGGTGTTATTTACAGCTGAATCGGACTGTGAATATGTCGACGACAGAATGTTATGGCCGAGACTTCAGAGACAATTTAAGGACATCACATTTCTCACGTTTTTGTCGGAAATAAAGGTAGTTGAAACCTAGTGCAACTTCTGCAAATGTCGAGTTGACAAAGGAAGGCTATCGCTATATTATCCATCGCTGTATGTGCGTACTTTACTCGACGGGGTCCTGTTTCTCGCTGCATTTGGGCACTTCAATCACGTAGGCAATTTGGAAAGCAAAAAACACGGCGATCGGCGACAGTCTGGGCCGTCGCTGGGGCGGATTGCATGATTGCTGTCGCTCGTCACATCGCTCGGTTGTGGTGGATTCCTAGTAAACTTCGCTCTTCGCCCGGGAGTCGCTAGCACGCGGTCTTTGGCGCTCCGTTTCGTCGCTCATCAGAAAAAAATCGTGTTCGTAATCGGTGCATCGGAATGAGCGTTGGGTTTTCGCGCTGGTCAGTTCGTGCGGGTCAAACAGTCAGACGTGATAGTTATTTCATTTGAAGGCGCCCCAACATTCGTCAAATCAATTATGAACATCAATACAAAACTTCCAAGCCAAATTTTGCAAGTATGCATGGCTGGTCGTGTAGTGACATCAAATCAGGCATGGTAATGTCGGAGTCGCGGGCGTTGACTCTTTTCCGATTTCGATTAACAGGGTTGATGATGCCCTCAAAGATCATCGTCGAAGAACTGGGCTTTCCTCAGTACCGTAAATCTTGTCTTTCTCAGAACGAGGTAGTTTTACTGAGATACCAGTCAAAAACTGTTTCGTGGCTCTCTCTGCATTGTGCACCAACGAAACACCCTGTGTTTTACGGGTTCAATCTGAACAGTTGAGATCCGTTTAAAATTTAATTACTTGCGCGGCGGAGGATTAAAAAGTCGGATATTGTGCGGAAGATATTCATAAAAGCAATAACAATATAATTTAGTTGCTTTCTGAAACACAAAATTTAACCAGACAATCCCTTTAAGGATGCTCTGCTCGGGGTTATTCAATATATGGATGGGTGCATCGAAAACGGCACCAAGCACGGACAGCCCATGTGCTTCAGCGCCGGGCATGTTCAGTGAACACAGCGTGGTGGTTCCAGACCTCAATGTGGCCAATGCACTTTTCTCAACCCACTACAGAGCACGTCTTGCCCGTTGGACGCCGTTTAAGCGTAACACTGCGGCCGCTGATCGTCACACCCGCAAGCGAGGTAACCACAGTGCAGGCGCAGGCCAAATTACAGGCCAGCAATGGCGGCCTCCAGGGTGAGCGCCGACTGGTGGCGGCTGCAGAAAGTGACGCGCTGAAAGAAGCATTGCTGCGAATAGCATCGCCGCGTTCACACAAAAAGACGGCATTCGGAAGATGGCGTCGCCTGTAGCCGTTTTCAGACGCTGCGTTCGCGTGGGCGTCTATTCAGCAAACGCTTCGTTTCCAGGGTGAGGGTGACCATAGCAGAAGGACGTTTCGTGCGGAAGGGACGGCAGTGTGTTTCGACTCTTTCGCCGTGCTTTTCAATGGACGGAACGCAAACACACACAGTTCGCACTAAAGGCTTAACGCAGATATCTGATATCCGGCGGCCGGGTTTCTTTCCCTGGAACGCGGGGCTTAGGCATCAAACTACCCGAGGACTCGTGTTCAAGCGGTGAGAGTGCGAGTTTCAGCAGAACGCTGCCGCAGCACTCGCGTCCAAGCTGTGCCTCCTGCTGACCTTCAGTACATGACGCACAAACTCTAGCACTGGGGCCTTGTGCTCTTACCGGGTGTTGGCAAGACCAGCAAAAGGGTGAGGAAGATTAAAAAAAAAAAACAGATGTGGACGAGCAAAGAGTTGGTTCGGAATAGTCTGGTGGCTGATGCGGAAGAACACTAATGGAGGCAGCGCGGGGGAGCAAACAAAAAATTATCAATTAGTAAAAAAAAAAAAAAAAATTGTGCCCGTGTGGACGGTACACAAAAAAAAAAGCTGGCTGGGAAAAGAGCAATTCCGTCCGCTCTGCGCCGCGAGTTGCCGATGTTCCCACTTTCTGGGTCAGCGACGCGTAAGCGTCGAATCCAGTCCGCAGAGCCGCGAAGTTTTCGGGCTGACGAAGGACAGGCACAACCCACAAACACGCCAGGAACACGAAAGAATAACATTAAAAACAAAACAGACACACACAAAAAAAAAAAAAAAACAAGAAAGCGAGCGCACGCCAACGCACAAAACCTCTCCAGCCCACCATACGCTCACATCAGCGTACACCCAGAGGCAAGCGCAGACAGAAATGCAGATGAGAAGCCGCGCCCTCGAAAAGCTTTCGAAAAGCAAAAAAAATAAATAAAGACTCGAACAAAAAGGAAGACTAAGAAACACGCGCTAAAATGATTAACGCCTGGTCAATGTACTGGTTAACAACCTCGCTCGGAAGCCACTTCGCTTCCCCCCCCCCCCCCTTTTTTTTTTTATCTCTCTCTCTCTCTTTTTCTCCTCTCTCATAGATGTTCGTGGCTCTTCAAACAACCGCAACAAAGACACAAAGCAAAAGATCTAACCCTTCGACAACACGCACGACCAGATAGCCAGCCGGGCAAACCAGAGAGGAGAGGACAAAGCTATGGAAAAAAAACAGTAACAACTATCAAAACAGACAATATAAAAAAAAAAAATCTAGACCCTTTACTCCGTTTCGGGTTCAGATGGATTGGACTGAAGGCTTTCAAAACACAAGAAAACGGGGAAAAAAAAAAAGTTCACATTGAGTGGTACAACGGACAGAATGTATCGCATCCTCGACAGCTGATTGGCTATCCCGATCAAAGTCAGCGTTGACGCACCGCAATCGCTATACACGGGATTCGCTGGCTGCATCGCGTAGCTTTCCCCGCAGTCCATCTCCCGCCGGAAGCCGAGCGTGCAAATAAAAGCCCACGAATCACGACACAGAGCGTTCGCGCTTTTTTCTCTCGCCCTTCTCCAGTCCACTGGGTTTTTTACACCACATTCTTTTTTTCTTTTCTTTTAGTACTCAAATTTTTTATCATTTTTTTCTTCGTTTTCTTCCGCACTATTTGGGCGCCTGGGTGTCGGTCGCTCGTCCGTGTCCGGTCGAATGTCTGCGGTTGTTTGCCTCTTGGCTATGTTTGTCTTCGCCGAACACCACGACGCACGCCCTCCACAGCAGTTTGTCTGTCAGGCTAGCGTGGTACCCGAGCGCAACACACGATTAAATGTCCGACATTCGTGTAAGGAACGTCGATAAACAAGCCCCCGGACGCCCGCCCGCATTTCATATCCTTTATACGTTCTCTCTGCATCTCACAGACAGTGTGAGATGGAGAATGAAAGACCGAAGGTGCCACGTCCCTCAAAATTACACGCACTTTGCCTCAGCGACCGCAGGAGTGTTCAGCGCCGTGAGAAACGTGACGACAACGCTACTCGGCGTCCACCCTTTTGTGCTACGTTGTCGAGGCTACCGTGTACTTTCCCCAGTGCTCAAACCCTGTCAAAGGAAGTCGTTTGTCAAGTTAACGTGCAAAGTGGACAGCCTATTGCTCCCACTTTGCATACTGTGGCGAAGAGCTGGGGATTTTTAAAGTGTTCATGTTGTTTATGTTTATATATTGATGCGCACCAAAAAGCATCATGCCTTCCCGTTAGTGCATCACAACACAGACAAAGAAAAAAATACACATACAAACAAACCAAACACAGCAGAAAAATACCGAAGTAAAAGAAAACAAAATCCTATATCCCACTTTAGCACTGACAACGCTAAGGGCGTTTTGTTTTTACTTAATAGCTTAAAGGCATAGATATGTCTACTGAAGGTGACGAAACGCCATTAAACGACGCTTCTATTTGGATGACAGGCGAGGCCAGGGAGCGTCCACCGACATAAAACAGTTCCACTGACCTCAAAGAGCAAGAACACAAACAAAAGCTTACGGTGGAACAAAGTTCAGCACGACGCTCGGCCGTTCAAAATTTCGTGCAAAAACAACAATTCACGAATGTACCTCCCTTCGGAAAGTGTGCTCAGCGTCCAGGTATAGTCATAATTATATTTCCATCGAAGCTACAGGTCATAAACAAATAAAGCACCAGGCAGCGAACGCCAATATACTACTTCCATAAATCCCTGCATGTAACACTGCGCGTGTTGCACTCTGGGAACTAGTTGGCCAGGAAGGAGAGTGGCATGGTTTCGGTTTCGATCGAAGCGTCGACAAGGGATCATACAGAGAGCGTGAACTATATTAACGGCCGTTATCTGATGTTTGCTGTTGTCATTTTTTGGTCTCTAAACTAACCTAAATGGCAAAACATCGAAGCTTTAGCACAAGCCCGAACCATACGTACAGTTTGTTTTGACACATGCCTGTTGTATTTTCGTACTCAAGCCTTCCTGTTAGCGTTTCAAGGTATGTGATCGCTGTAACACCCAATAAGTACACATACATCGAGCTCGCACCTTTACATTAGTGTTGCATGGTCAGGAAGTTTGTTTTGTGTATCCATTGACGAAATATAACTTTTTGCAATTATTGTTTTTATTAATATGCCTGAGTACGCGAGGTAAAATTCGGAGACGCCACTCAAAAGCTCAAACCGAACACACTTCGTATCTCTTATCTGTTCTGACCCGCAGCACTGCACGAAGTGAAGGCCCCACCCGCTTGCATTCTACCAATTCAACATCGCGTATACCCATAAAGTTATCTTGCAATCAGATTCGCACATGCAGACCATCTTTAAAAAAGCAACAATCGAGCACTTGTGTGAAGAATGTCGCATCGATCGCCGGACGTGCGCCGGACAGGCGTGAACCCCTAGGCGGTGCTCCAAATGAACGAAATTATTCAAAGCGCATTTGACGGTTGCTAATGGCCATAATATTTGTTATGTGTTCGCTTTCTTCCTGAGTGAGTATGCCGAGATAAGTTCAGACACACCGTTCAGACACAGATCTTGTGCGTCAGTAAAAGCTCGACCTAAAAGGCTTAGAGAGGAGTAGGGGACGCTTGTTAGGGCCTCCGTCGTGACTAGCCGACGTCAGCATTTGCGAAAACGTAATCTCCTATCAGCATAAAATTTGAGTGAGATACATATGATGACACAAAGAAGGCATCCTAGTAACTTTTACGCAGTAGTGAAGTCGAACTTATTGTTTCCTTAAAAGTTCATGCGCCAACGCTGGGCTCAACTTTGGTACTCCTGTGAGGATGCCGCTTGTTTTTCGCCCAAGGAAGCAACAAGAAGCGGACATTTGGCAAACAATATTTGTGAAGGGCTCAAGGTAACGAAATTTCAGTTGTAGTCTGTTGGTACTAGACAGGATCATTGAAATTGAGCTCAAATATGCTATCGCGCGGGGTGAGGTGACTAAGCCACGTCTTGCTACGTTTGCATACGCACGCACAATATCCGGTGTTTCGGGAACCAAGGAAAGTGCCCCGGTCTTCGTTTTGTATCGCTCGAGAATGAGTGTATTGTACATTCGTGGAAAGTCAGATAATCGAAAACGCAAGCAGCGCATTCGGTCAAGGTGTGTGATAGCATGAACTGACGCTGCTCAATCGAAACCGAAACTGAGTGACCAACTATAGTTCCCAGAGTGCACTGCGTGGCATTTTGCCACGATGCGGCGCTTCCAAATTTGATAGAAGTCCGTCTATTTATTATTAATGTATAGGAAACACCGGAATGGGACAACGGGCAAGCAAACCGTCACCGCGTAGAGGTTACAAAAGCCCGCGGTGGCGCTGAACACACGAGAGTCAGAACGCCGCGCAGAAGTCGCACAAAAGCGCGCGGTGGCGATGAAGGGCGATCAAAAAGAAGACGAGGGCCTTTCTCAATCCCAAAGATAGAGAGAGAGGGGCGGCCATCCCAGCGTGTCCTTCCTGTGCCTCCAGCCCTCTGCTACACGACGACTCGCGGTCGGACGCTTTTGTCAGGGGGACCCGTCGGCGCCGCCTCGTGCACGCGTCCCTTTGTGATTCCTCATCGGGGGCGGATGTTACGTCTTCGGTTCGTCTCCGTGCACAACCGGGCGGCAGCGACGGAAGTGGGAGGCACCGTTCGGCTCGTACGCGTACGCAGCGTCCAAGGTCAACCAGCGGACAACTCTTTTTCTTTTTTTTTTTTTGTTTTTTTTTTTTTTAGGCGGCAGCGCGAACCGCGGACGCCAACGGACAGACCACAATGAGTGACAGTTTTAGTGGAGGGCTCCGACGAATCGGATAACGATATCCGATACGCCGGCGACGACTCTCGGCTTGCACGTCGCACGAGAGATGTTTAGCAGATCGTTACCGTAACTCCCATAACGCACCGGATACTGCGCCGATGCTTTTGCGCGCGTATCGTATCGTTAACGGGTATCGTTCGAGTGTTTCAGGGAACCGTTTTCGCACACCCGATACGGTGCGATCGGCCCTCCGGTACAAACCATAGAGTTATTATAATGTACGCTAGAGGTTCAAGTGGCGCTAGTGTGCTGACGCAAATTGAAGCAGACAGCAACCAGTCAAAAATTGACTTCCGGTAATGCATTTCTATGGGAAAAAGTGAGTGCATTTTCTCCCTGCGCTCGGTCATAAAAGCAAATATCCCAAATAATTCGTACGTACTAGGTAGTTTGGAACATTTCTCAGTCAGGCCGACGAAAGAATTGGTCAGTTACGGCGTTTTTCTCTCGAATTCATTGCACTAAAAACGGTGCTAAAACGGACTCGTACGTGTATTTATGTGCACTGTCGGACACTGTTAGCGCGAACGCGGCGTCGGCGATTTCCAGCATGGGGGATATACATGCCAAACGAACGAAGGACATCTGGAAAATCAAGAGCGACGGCAAGAACTACGCAGCAACACCGGATCAGTAACTCGCAGTCCATGTACGATCAAAATAAATTGAAGGCCACGTAATCTATTCCGATTTTAAATAAGTGAGTACCGCTTTATCCTGAGCGAAGCTGCGTGTTCTACGTTCAAAATATCACCCGCGCGCTAGACATCTTTGAGAACAAGTGCGCGATAAAAGCTGCCCGGCAGAGAAAACAATACGAAGAGACACCTTTCATATCCCACGGACTTTATTCTCTACGTTGAAGGTTTTTATCCGCTCATGCACGACGGGATCATTTTCATATGGTGACAGGACTGGCATATTATCAATATATAAGCGTCACCGTAATGCTGGCGAGCCTTGAACACACTCTATATTCGTTTCGATCGTAATTTTGCTTTGAATCGTCGCTTGTTTTTACACACCTGCTGCGGAACACACGTTTGGGACTGAAATGCAGCGAAGTTAAACATCGCTCACTGATGAAGAAAAATGCGCTAACTAAAGCAATTACACTTTTACAGTGTTAATTAAGACACATACTATTCGGTACGACCGAAATAAACAAAGTGTTCTATGTTATTTTCCGGCGAAGAGAGAAAATGCACGCGCGTTTTCCCATAGGAATGCACAGGAGCACCGCAAAAGTAGACTGGTTGCTGTCTGCTTCAATTTGCGTCACGGAAGTCGCATAGACACTAGCGCCAGTTGAACCTCTAGCGTACATTATAATAACTCTATGGTACAAACTGCGCGTATGCGAGTCTTCCGTGGTATAGCGCATGCGCAGTTCGTATACCGGAGGGAGAACCGATAGACAGCGTACAGAAGGTGATTCCTGGAATGCTCGATACACGAAATAGAACCAGGATCACGCGAAAGACAAAAGGAGGGGGCGTAAATGTTTTTAGGCTAGGTAGCGCAAACTAATTTAGCGCAAGCTATCGTTCAATTCAATTAGTCCATCCATCCATCCATTCACGTAGTACTTTCAAGGAACGCCGTCTTCACGTGTTCCGCCCTACACCAGCTATAGACTTCGTTTCACTTAACGATATACCCCAGCGAACGCCATGGAACGCCAATCCAGCGCATTGAATATATTCATTCATTCATTCATAGCTTTATTTTCAAATCGTTATTTCAAATATACAAAAGTTGTTTGGCCGCATGCAACACGGGAGCGACTCTGATGCTCGCTGTACTCGCACGCCTGCAAGCCAATATCGTGCTTTCGAATTTTAAACCTCTTGCCATATTTTCGTACGACTTTAGTCCGTAAGTTCGTATGAGCCCTCATCGTAGTCCATACATCGCATAGACGTGATGCACGACCCTTCACCAAACTGACCTCTGGGGAGTGCTCCAAACCAAACGAGTGCACACACTATATATTCCTTCGCCGTGTCCTAACGGGTTATCGGAAGGGGGCAAACGGCGAGACTCCACACGTAAAGGACGCGGCACTGCGTATAGCATTACCGAGGTTTGCCGGCTCGTGTCGAGGAAAAAGCAACGCGGATGCAGCAGAACGTTGCCAATGAGCGTTGCGAAGTCGCCGTCACGGCCGAAGGCGGAAGAAACCCTTACGATTCGAGGACAGATGCCGAAATCAAATCGGCTGCGACGCTGCAGGCGCAGCAGTAGTCTACTCCGAAGAATGAGCGTGGCATCATTCATTGGTAATCAATTAGTAATGCGCCGAGAGGTTGAGAGAGACGAGAACACGACAGGGGACGTCACAACTCCGAGCTCTGATTGGACAGATTAGGGGGTAGACATAAAGCTAGCTGCCTTTGTCTCCCCTGCAGCCGTCGAGAGCGTTCGAATGCGAATGCCAAACGCCATACGCCGGCGTTTCGTCTGACAGGATAAGAACGGCGGTCCACTGCCAGGATGGGAACGGCAGGGAAGTGCTTGAGTTGTCCCGCCTCCAGCGCGAGCCTTCCTACCCCCGACAAGGCCTCGAGATGACGTCACAGATTAAGGAGAGCAACTATGGCGGCCCTCACGTGGGTCCCCAGAACGTGTGACGTGGCGACTTCTGTGTCTACATGACCGCCGCCATGGATGCACCCCCTCGATTCTGACGTCACTACGAGGTCCTGGCTCCCAGCAATCGAAACCAAACCAACAATGCAATATATACATATTTACGGCATCCGGGCATATTCTACGTAGCGTTCGTCTATGAATGATGTCCGTACGAATTATTTATTCTAAAAAAAAAAAAAAAAAAAAACTCTTAATTTTGATGTCTCTACGGCTTCAAATAAATCCGGTGCGGTACGACGGCTGAGACGCAGCATTATACGACGGTTGCCCTATGATTTCCGACTTTGAAATGAAAAACAAATAACCCTAATGCTTTTTTTTTTGCTTTAAACATTTTCTTTTTTTTTTTTATTTTTTGCTGGGAGCATAAAGTCGGCAAACTTCCTGCTGACACTATGTAGATTTTTTTTTTTTCAGTCGACTCCTTGTAGCAGTGGTCAGCAGAAAATATGCGAACTCAAAACAGCTAAGCTAAGCATGTTGAATAAACCTGAGACTGGGGCAGAAATGAACATAAAAGTCGAAAGAACAGAAAAGGACAGGACGATGTCTCAAACTCAGCCCCAGGTTTATTAACCATGGTTGAGATTCACCAGCTCGCCTACAGCCTTACTATATTATCTCATCACAGCTGTTGGTGTTTTTTGTTGTTTCTTTTTTTTTTTTCTACTGACTTTTAGTACATGATCGGATCAAAGTCTGCTGACCTTTTATTTTTCTTTTCTTGTTCAAACTTAGCATTGAATTCGTATAGATGGCTTTCTGTAGGCGACGTCAGAAGAAAGTTGAGAATAAAAAACTTCCTGTTAAAGCTTTTTTTTTTTTTTTGCAGTTCTTACGTTGCTATGATCAGTTGATGTCGATCAGCACTTTACTTGTTCAAAGACTGAATTTGGATATAAAATTAGTAAACAGTACCGAACGCGCCCGGCAGGGATGCACGAAAGTACAGCAGACGACAAAATGAAATAAAGATGCATGTGCTTTAGAATTTACCGGTATGGATCGAGAAGATGACGCCCGGTTTTTTGGTAAACATAAATGAAGTGCGCATCGCAGAAAGCTGAAACTCCGTGAGATTGCGACACTAACGGTGGATGAAATGCGAAACTTTGAACATACGTCGTTACCTGAATCAAAAGATAGAAAAGAAAAAACCTTTAAGTCGACGTCCACCGAAGCCTTATAATCATCAAACCGAAATTTGAGATTGTGGGCGCATGTAACCAGTATGTCGGTAAAAAATCCTCTTAGCGAAAATGAAAACAATATCATCTTTCTCACCAACAAGATTTTTCAGCGAATTTAATGCCCACATGAGCCCACAATCTCAAATTTCGTTCTGATGTCGTCGGCTTACAGAGAAATTTTCTTGTGCTCAAACTTTCGCATTTTATCAGCACCACTGGCGCAGACTTGTGCCTATCTCAAATACTCTACTCAAGGTGCTGTATTTTAAATACTTCTTGCAGTATCTTCGTATCTTACAAATACTTTTGATCGAGAGTATTTGATACTCTATCTTAATTACATTTCTGAGTATCTTGTTTTCATTATCTCAAATACATTTTCGACATTCCGCCATTTTCTGACTTTTCGGTGTGAAGTGGCGTGGGCGTGGCACAAGCAAACGTGAACATTCTTTCGAGCAACCAAATCCTGTTGCTAGCTTCGATTAGCTACGGTGCCTTTAACTGAGCTCGTTAAAAAAAAAAAAAAAAACATCGCTTATTTGCCGATTGTGACTCATATTTCAGCCCAAAGTTCGTACAATGAAGGTTTTCCCCTCGCGTTCCCAAATGCGCCTTTTGTTTCCTAGAGTTTCCCCCTAAAAATCCTCAAACACAAGGGGCGGTTTCACGGGAGTTAGGATTGCCACACTGAGGCGCCACGCAGACCAGGAAACAACCTACCACAACAGTGCAGACTTGAGTGTCAAGAAAATTAAAAAAAAAAAGAAGTGGACAGAAAAAAAAATTGTTTGCTGTATATTTGACCCTCCCATGGCGAAACGTCTAGGCTTTCTTTTGTTTATTTTCTTTTATCGTCAGTCTATCACTCATTGCTCTCGCGACCACTGTGTGTAACCGAACACTGATAAGCAGAGAGCACGACAGGAAACGAACTAAAAGCTGGATGACCTCTCAAAATCCCAACAAAGCGTCCCCCAACGCTGAGTGCCTTTCTAAACGCAACCTACTTGAACGAGGTACGACCACTGCCGTGGCTATTATGTGGGTTCTCTTTGTTAACCATCCCCTCAGCCCCCCGCAGTGGTATCCGAAAAATTAGCAGATCATTACTTTATAGCTTGCCAGATAAGTTCTAAAAACAAGGTGAAGGACTCTGATAAATCGTTGAAAGAAATCACAATAACTGATCAAGTACAGTTCGATAAATTAATAGATAACTATGACTGGAATGGTTTGTTAAGTACGGTAGAGGCACCAAAACTGTACGACAGGTTAGTTGAATTGTTCTCTGAATTTTCATCCCTCTGTACAAAAAAGGTGATAATAAAAAACGTCAGCCTGACCAAGAATGGCTTACGTCAGAAGTCTTATCTGCCATAAATTATAAAGACTTCCTCTGGAAACGGTGTAAACATTCGCCAAGAAATTTATCGTTGAAGAACGAGTTCAAAATAGCAAAAAATAGAGCATGCGCCCTACTTCGTTCCTCTAAGCGTAGATATTTCAAAAAAGAATTTGAAAGCAATCGTTTCGATACTGCGAAACCGTGGGAGTTGGCTAATCGTATTCGAGGGAGAACAAAACGTCTTTCGATTGACGATATGATAGATAAGTCATTTGCGCCGGTTACCCAAAAAACAATTGATGACTTCAACACTTTCTTTGCTCGTATCCCCGGGGCAGACCACGATAGTGACGATGCTACTGTTACACTGCACGCACATACTGAGGCTTCCGCTTTTCTTCCTTTGATATCTGAATATGAGCTGCGTGACTATTTATTTTCATTCAAAGAAAGAAAATCCCCGGGCTACGATGAAATACGGGTACGCGATCTACGAAGAAATTTTGAAAAACTGAAACATGTACCATTGTGATGTTAGCCTGAGACTGAGGCAGGAAAAGAGGAAGTTTCAAAGTAGAAGAAAAAGGAACAGTCGAGGATACGTCTCTACAATATCATTACAATATCACTCACTACAATATCATTGAAACATGTACTTCTAGAAGCGCTGAATAATGTGATTGAGACAGGAAGCTGGCCAGCAGGAATGAAAACTGCTATTGTGAAACCACTGTATAAGGGAGGGCTAACGAGAGATTTTAAAAACTATCGGCCAATATCTATACTGTCGTGTATAGCACCATTATTAGAAAAACACTCGTTAAAGGTAATGAGCGGGTTTTCAGAACGGTTTGCTTTGCTATCCGATCACCAGTACGGTTTCGTTTCTGAAAGGGGTACTCAATCTTTGTTAGAAAAATTTTCCGATAGCTTGCATGCAGGTTTCGATAATAATATGTACACATGTGCAGTGTTTCTGGATGCATCGAAAGCATTCGATAGCATAAATCACGAAATACTATGTTCTAAGTTATACAAACTCGGTTTTAGGGGTCCATTCTTTTCGATTTTAAAGGGGTATCTTTCAGGACCATCCCAAGTTGTAGCTTTTAGAAATCGCAAAAGTAATAAAACCTTTCTGACTGCCGGGGTTCCGCAAGGGTCCGTTTTATCGCCTTTGTTATTTAACCTTTATGTAAATGATCTTCCTAATGTTATATCGGAGTGTAACATATATCAATATGCAGACGACATAGTTTTGATGTCATGTGACGCAGATTACCACGTTGCCGTTCGGAAACTTCAGAAAGATCTTATTTTCACAATGGATTGTTTTTTTTCTAACTTAATCAAAGTGAATGCGTCAAAAACAAAACTTGCTTGTTTTAGGCACCCGCTCAAGCAGATAGAACTATCGGATACTGTAGCGCTGCATACTTCCACCTGTATTTCTTGTAGTTGTGAACCTCCGCAGTATGTGAAAACGGTAAAATACCTGGGAATTTATTTTGACAGCGACTTGTCGTGGAGTACTCATATGTCATACTTATGTAAGCGACTAAGAAGCGTGTCCTGTTGTCTTTACAATGTCAAAATGTTCTTGCCCTTTTCTGTTAGAAAGATGATAACGCAAGCTTTGGCATACAGTTATTTACGTTACGGTATAACAATTTTTTCTGGTTTCTCCCTTTTTTGGCGCGCCAGGGCGAATTCTTTATTAAGAGGTATTTTGAAAAGTGTTGCGTTTGATAAGCCAGATATCATACTTGATACATGTATATTTCGTGAACTTCAACTACCGTCTTTTGAGGGGCTTTTTAAAGAAACAGTCGTTCTCCGGCACTTCTGGAATTCTATGTTTTAAACTCCATATCTGCAGCCGCGACCTATGAGACCTTCACTTCGTTTTGATGTACCGCGAATCAGAACAAAATATGGCGAGCGTACTCGGATGTATTATGTACCATATGTTTTCAACAACTTGCCAGAATCATTGCTCTCGATAGGTTCAAAAATAAACTTAAAAAAGCACTCCGAAACCTAGATCAGTGATTTGACATTTTCTGACCTGTATTACGTGCCAAGTAACGGTATGTCCTCTATATATATATGGGTGTGTATATATATGTGTGTATTCCTTGTCAGTATTTTTTCTGAATTGTGTTTTTGAGGGTAAATAGACTCATTTTGAAGTACACTGTGATTTCGCCACCTGCCGAGCTAGGTACACAAGCCCTTGAGGCTTATACCGGCTCGTTATCTGTATTTTTGTATTGTTGAAATGAAAAATAAAGCTATGTTCTATGACGAATGGGCCTACACCCGACATCGACGCCTACGACGCTAGCTTTTCTGTTGTTTTGGGCACAGGTTCGCCCCATTAAACCTTTAGTTTCTTCAGTTATTCGCCGCCTTATCATTTGTCATTCGTGACAGTATTCTGCTCCTTATAGTTGGACTGCATAAGATAGCCCTAAAACGTTTTTTTTTTTTTTTTCGTTTTGTGTTGCGTGCTAATGAAACATTCTGATTAACCAGATTTCTGCAGCCATATAATTGTGTTTGTCACTGACGTCGATACAAATTACGCAATGAGGAAGTATCTTCAAAAGTAACTTGAGTAGTATTTTAAATGCTTTATGAAGCAGGTATTTAGTAACTTAAATACTTTTATCGAGTATTTTGTCCAACACTGCACTGGCGTCACAATATCACGAAGTATTCGCTTTCTGTGATGCGTAGTTCATGCGGACCGAAAAACTGGATTTCGATTTCTCGTTCTTTGTACATTTATGAAACATGCAAAGTTTCAAAACTATTTTTTTTTTGTTTTTTTGTTGTTTTTTTTGCAGGGCAGAAGCATTTTTAATTTCAGGCATGTATACGTTTGGTATTTGAATTATGAAAAGCGTGTCCAATGTGCTGGTTCATACGACCGCTCCCTGCAGACTAGACAGAGCTTCGAGTATACGGTTCATATGTGACTTTGCTTTGCGGCGACTCAACTTTGAAGCAATTAACCAAACTTTCCCAGGGCGCGTGCGAAATGCACGGACGAGTCTGAGAATTATCTTCTCTGACTGAGCAACGGATACAGGTATTTGGGAAACCTGCTGACCGGCCAGATCAGGCGAGACGGGAAATGCCACATGCAAGGCATCCACACAATACCCTCTTGTCAACGCCGAGAAGCAGACGGAAAACGCTTATTCATGTGCTCCGTCAGGAAAACGCTGTAACGTGATACATCCGCCCCCGGTAACGGGATGCAGGAAGCACCGAGTGGATACGCGAGCAGACGAACGTAAGTACGTTACTACCAAAGAAGACGCAAAAAAAAAGGAAACGGAAAACAGACGTAAAAAAATGAAAGATAAAAGCGAGCAAAGCAGACGATCAACAGCATCGCTGTATGTCGTCTGCTTCAAAGGGATTCTGAACCGAAATTTAGATTTCGCAAAATATGGCCAGAGAAGCGTTGAACGGGGACGCTACGAACTCCAAAAAATCACTCATACCTCGATAAGTCAAACGGGTGGCCGTGTTTTTGAAAAAGAAGGGCGCAATCAAGCGAGGACTACGACGTCACGACCCTCCTTGAACAGTTGAGAATGAAAGCAAGGGGCCTCCTTTCGGTTCACCAGCTCGAGGGGACGCAGGGGACGTAGCGAAGAGGGGAGAGAATGAGAAACAAGACGTCACATGTGTCGTCGGCCGTGTTCAATCGCGCGCTACTTTTCCAAAAATACGGCCATCCGTTAGAGGGACCACCGTTTGGGTGATGTTTTCGGGTTTTGGCAGCGTCCCGCCTATCGTTCCAGCATTGTCTTGGGAGCTCCAACTTTCGGTTGGCTAATCCAGAGTGGATCGTGAACTAGTAACACAATGTGGCAATGTGGCGGGGGAAACATTTGGTTGCCAGATATCTGGTCGTGCTTGCTAGACTGTCGGCATGTTCAAAAGAATGACAAACACCCTCAAGTCTAGGCGGCTCTGGCGTGCAAAGAACGGCAGCGCCACCTAGTTAATCCAAGAGGCACGTTTTCACGCACGATCCGATCGATTATTCCAATTGCACTCTCGTCGGTCTCTGAAATCACCGTCAGAACGCCTCCGGTCTGTGCTTGACAGGGGAGTGTTGCGATGCTTCTATATAAATTAATCTCGTTAAGGAAAAGGTGCCAGAGGCGATACCCGTGTTTGGAAATCGGCAGAGATGACGCATATAATGAGAAGCGCGCGCACCCCAGCGCGAAACACGCCAACATTGATTAGAAACGCTTTCAGGCCGACGATCCGCTTCGAGGACGCTGCGCTACCGATCAGAATGAGAGAGCTTCCGCTTCAAACCACAAAGCCAGGAAGTTCGACGACGGCGCCATAGAGTGTTCGGTCGCAGGGCGCGAGGATCTGGTAGCACAGAGCATCAAAGAGTCATTTCTCGGGGAACCTGGACGTCAGCACGCAGCTTTTGCAGCCGCGAGGACCCGAAACACACTCGTTCGCTCGGGAGAAGTGTGTTTCGGAGTATCGCCGCAGCGGGGCGCCAGTCAGGTGGCTCTCCTGTCATCCGTTGTCTGCCGCTCCACCTTTTCCATGCCGGCGGCCGCTTATCGATATATGCTGAAAACCGCAGAATCCGATTTAAATCCAAAATTAAAACGAAAACTCCTTTTTTTTTTTCGAATGTTTCTAAATTTATTGTAGCTCCCATAAAGCCGCGATCTCACTGTTAATACATCCTACAAAAGCGGTCTGCACGCAGGTACTGTACGAGGCGTGTTCCTTCCTTGTATGACGGTCATATTGGTAATGAATAAACTGTGTGCAGAGATGTTCAAAGCATACACATGAAGCAGACATGCTTCGAAGATGGTGAAGGCACGTCCCCATATAATTTTGTCATCCCACCTGCAGCCAACACCGTGTCATTTGTATAATGTATGAGCAGTTTGACTGCGGCTTAAGGGACCGATAGTGCGATGCTAACTCAAGTTATCCCCACTCTGACTGCAGGACTCTTTTTTTTTTTAAATAACAGACGCAAAACTTAAATATGTCGTGTTTTTTTTCGCATGGGCAGATTTTTGGTTGATGTAAAACGATTTGCCGCATCATCGACTGTCACCTATCTTTCCGACAGAATCAGTTCACCCGCACGATCAACGATTGTCGTCCGTCGTGGGAGTGGCCGGGCGTCTGGCTTCGTCGTGGCTGACGCTCGTGCGTCCTTCCTTGAACTTCGGTACGCAATTTAAAAACGCACTTTCTCCGCGACAAAACATTTTCTCCATACTGCGCACAAACTCTCCGATAAATGTCAGCACCAAACTCGCACACCCTCTGGTCACAAATAAATAAAAAAAGCAAAAAAAAACAAAAAAAAAAAACGAACTACAGCAGGCTGTTCTACTTTCGTGCAGATCACAACAGGGCCACCATTGGGTCGCACATCGCAGTCCCAACTGGAGCGGTAAGCCTGCACAGCAGTGACTGAAGAGACCTCGATCGAAAAGCAAAGATAAGACAGTGCGACCAACGGAAGTTTTCAGATAAGCAATCGGAGGGCGAATAATTTTTTATCATGCTCGTATTTTCAAGTATAGGAAATAAATTGGACGTGGCGTCAAAGCTTTCTGGTGGGAGCGCGTTATCGACCAATCAGAAATTTTTGACCGTCTCGCGAGTCCACAATCGGGCAGTATTTTGGTAAGAACTGCTCACAAACGTACAAATGGCGACGTAGGTCTCACGGCCCAACACGTGCTTGTCTTGAGCTATCATTCATCCACCAGTCAATCTCAGGTTGTGTTCGGCAAAAGACCAACTTGAGATTTGCAAAGGCGTCGAGCGTTGTGATGTCGCTTCCAACGGAAAAGAGCAAACAATCACAATTTCAACCTGCGTTCGACGTCGCTTCGCCGCAGCACTTGGGTGGTAGCGGACAGTTTTCTTAGCAGAAGACGTACAGTGCTTTCTCTAGTTTCACTTTCGTCCGCAAGCGATGCTTCCTAGCAGACAAGCCCCGTTCCTTGACCGCATTAACGGACGAACTCTCTGCGAATGATATCTGACCTCGCTCCGTGAGATTCAAATTAAATCTCGCTTTCCCGGTGACCGAAATTGAACCTCTTACGTATCCCTTTCAATTAAAGCCATCCTCCTTTCTGCATTTTTTAAAATTGTTTTTGTTGTTTTAGCTTAGCTGGTTGGTTATGATACTGTGCTGACAAACATGGCGGACATCGCAGTATACCACAGGCTTGTGGCTTATTGGATGAGTGAACGGGTGCTAATGGCTGTACCCTTTATAAAGGGCGGTAGCTTGCGCCACCTAGCATGGAAACGAAAGGTGGTCAGGCTCCTTTGTTCGTGATTCGCTTTTCGCCCTCTCATTGACTAAAAAGGGACACCAAGATGGTCGGCGATCACCAAGCCTTTCTTCAGCTGCCAGTACCTACATGCATCGTAATCCAGTGCTTTAAACGTAGACCCAACCCAGTCAAAAGTCCCCGAGAATCTGTCATTACACTTCATACTGTGCCGGCCAAATCGCTCAAAGGCGATGACGCCAGCTCTACGTTTCGAGCACAGATGTCCCTTTAAACAACGCCCGTTGTCTAAAACAATTTTGCCGTCAAAAGGATGTTTGCCTTGCTGGTTTTATTTCGTCTAACTTGGAACAAGGAGGAGCAGACAATGTCGCCGTACCCCCCGAATGTAACGACCCTGCCGCATAAGCCTACACTCTAGCGTACCCAGTTACTTTCCTGCAAAGCACTTGTTAATCCCTGCTGGAGGAAGCTCGACAAATAACAATGTTAAGACCTAAAGAAAAAAATCCCTGCGCATGACGCAAGCTTATGAAACGCCCTGTGCAATGTCACAACGTTTTTTTTTTATTTATTTATTTATTTTTTTTTTAGGTTTAAACGAATTTTTAGCACCGCCATTCGCATAGATGGCAGGGAATGACTCGTTCAAGTATTTTACGGCAAAGTGGCCAAACCAGGCTTTCTTGAGTGCAAAGCAAATATCGAATTATTTCCCCGTCACCAGTCGTGCATGGCAACCGTGGGAACCATGGCGCGATATACTCGAAGGATACACTGTAGTTAGTTTCCAAGTTGCGCAGATGACGGTTCAATTGACAGCCACATTTTATCAAAATTGTCGTGAACGAATCCGACAACAGCATCGCATCGTCGCCGAGACCTTATTAAAGGAAGTTACAGTTGCGCCATCTACCCGACATCAGCAAAACCAAGCCATCTCCGCCGCGTCCGTAAGTTCGGTGATGAAGAGCACGTCGTGTTGGCGCTTAATTTAAACCGGAGACGAACGAATTCGACAACAGACGAGACAAACACGCACGTCTCGAACACGCCTCATACCGGGGACGAAGGTCCGTTCGTCATTAGTTTAAATTATGTGTAGATTTATACCAGCTCGGCCTGCTCGTGAAGTTTGCCTTCAAAAAGTTGACACTCGCATTTTTTTTTTTTTTCGTTCGTCCGATTTTGATTGTTTGCCACGAAAATCAGCGATGCCGACCGGTTACGATGTTCCGACGTATCCGAGCCGGAACTTGAAAAGTGCTCTGATGATCATCCAAAAAGCAGACCAGCGGAGAACCAAGGAAGGTCGCCAGCTGGGAAGTACCGGTGGGCTCAATTCTCGCCGCAGAGAAACGCTTGCTGACGCCGCTGAAGCCAGAACTCAACAGGAAGCTCTGCGTTCCTCTTGACTCGGAAGACGGTGTAGAGGTTGACAGGTTCCACACATTTCTATCTATTCATTTAAAAAACAAAACAAAACAAACAAAAGTTGAGCGCGAAACGGTAACATTCATTTACCTGTATATTCTAGGAGTAACAAAAACTAAGTCACCTCAGTTATTTAACATCTCCCCCCCCCCCCCCCCCCCCTCTTCCCCGAGGGGAAAAAGAAAGGTTTTTGTGGACCTTTTAACCTTTGAAAAACTGTCAAACCTAGATCACATAAAATTCGCCCAAAACACCAAAGCAAAAAAAGAAAAAAAAAAATGCTCCACTTATGGAACAAGCGCGTATAAATTCCCCCACTCGTACGAATTATTTAAGGTATTCGCTTGCGCATTTAAGAACTCATACTTCTTGTCTTTGTAAAAACGTACACGTTTCAGACGCAAAACGGATTTTTTTTTTCTCTCTGACAACAAAACTTTCTAAGGACTACTTCGCCGAACACATTAACTATGCGCGAAATTTCATATTGCGACGAGGTCCCAATGGGTATTGGGTCTATAAATGGGAAACTGCTACATTCAGTAGCAGCCGTGTCATTCCCAGCATTTACGGCGCAGAGAAGGCACGGTTGGTCCTTCTACCGTTGATGCCAACAATGACGCAACAGAATTCAATTCAGACGCGGTAGTATTTGCAAAACCAAAGTAAAATGTGCGGGTTTTACGAGACAACCCCCGACGGGCATCTGGCACGCCCCAGCGGAGGACTGAGGATTAATTTGAACCACCCGCGGATATTTTGACCTGCGACTGAAAGCTCGGTGACTCGGAGCCTTCGTCGTAATAAACCTCCGTCAGATAGCGGACACCTCAGTCGGGATTCGAACCCCCGCCACCTGGGTATCCGTAGACTTGCGCTCTCGCTTCGGAGCCACCGAAGCGGCTGGTAATATTCGCGCACTTCTGCTCATTGGTACAATGAGCAGATCTCAAAGGCTGGTTCACACTTGAGTTTGACCGCGACCGACCACACTACAACCAGTGTTTAAGCCTTTCTAGGCGTAAGCAGACGTAAGTGTGTGAAGAAGACTTATGCTATTGTAATAAAAAATATAGGAACAGTCCCAAAACATGCATGCGTGCAGGAAAAAAAATTGCGGCTTAAAGTTTTTTTTTTTTTTTTTTTTTTCACGTTAGCAGTTAAGGCCCGTTCACACTCTTGCGACTGCTTGCGACCTCTTAAACCTGGGTTCTTTAAAACTTCTTAAACCAGAGAACACACTGGCGCCATCTATTGGGAAGCAGTGGAAACTCGGCGGTCCGGCATATTTTTTTTTATTTCTCGCGCAATATCCTTTCTTTTTTGGCTCGAAAAACTTTTGTCAATGTTATAAACGAGCCTTTCTATGGGTATTACGCACATTTGACCTCGGAAATCCCGCAAAACCTTCGCTTTTGTGAAATGCAGTTCTAGGGTCACCGCATAGATGGCGCCACAATGTCAGTGTGTTCCCTCATTCTAGAAACATTTAAGAAGTTGTAAGATCTCGTCTCTCTCAGTCACACTCGGTCGGAAGAGTGTGAACGGGCCTTTAGTTGAGAATCCGCAGCTAGCTGGATTTTCTCACCCTGCTTTCCTCTGTCACGTGCGACAACGTCACAGAATCCCGAAGTACAGAATAAGCAATATGTGGCACATCTTCGTCGATAGGGGTAACAGAACCTACAAAACGCAACTTGTACGACCACCGAAACACCGCAAAACACGTCGATTTCGAGAAACTTTGAACGCGCATAGTCGCCGGAAGTGACGCAACCCAAGCGACTTCCGGCAACCACCGCCGTCACCGACGCCAGTCGCAACATTGGTCGTCTGGCTTCCGCCTGATCTGGGCCTCGCAGCCAAATGCAATACTTAAAAAAAAAAATGTTTAGGTAGTGTTTTGACAATATTAACTACACTTTATTTACCCCTACGTTGACAGTGCGTTGTTCCGATGGCCGGATTAATCAAGCGCCTCCCTTAGGTAGCAATGAGGAACGATACCATGTTACGCATGTAGCAATGAGGGATGACGACATGATAACATGCGATGAGGTACGATAACAATGCGAGTTGACAACATGTCCTCGTCCCAGTCGCGCTGTTTTTCATCAACCGCCTCCCTTCTCTCACCGGACACCGCTCCCTGCGCGTGGCAAGAGCGTGATCACGTAAGATCACGGTGCCACGGCGCGGCCGGTTTTTTTAGGTCTGAATATATTCGCATCCTTGTCATTGGGCGAGCTCCATCCATAGATTGCAGCGTTTGGTCCTCCGAAATGCTGTGCGGGAAAGCAAAGCTTAAAGTGTAGGAGTTTGCGTGTGTGCGAGAAAGAGACAGAGAGATAAAGAAAAAATAATGAAGGTTAAGGGGGGTTGTGGAGGAATGGTGGCAAACAATGTATCGAGAATAAAGGAGAAGAAAATGAAAGATAGAGAGAGAAACTCCGGAAGTCAATATCTTTCCACTCGGAGAACGAGGTGGTGTTACGTTCATCCAGACTCGCGAGAAAAAGAAGCTTCAATGGATCGGCATATCTGCGCGCTTCGTTAACGTCCTCAAAGAAAAAAACAAAAACAAAAGAAAGAAAACACGCGGCAAGCAGCAACCTTCTTTAAGAAGCGATTAGGAGCACCCAGAGGAAGAGGAGACGCTCGCTTCCGCGGGGCGAGTCTCTTTCCCTCCTCACTCACTTTCTTTTCAAAACATTCTTTTCCGAAACATTTTATTTTTATCTTCTCGCTCCCACCTTTCCTTGAAACGGGGTGAAAAGATAGCCCGGGAAAGGCAGGTTATAGCCACGGCGCTAGGCGCTCACCTACACACACGTGGACACACATGCAGTGAATGAAGGCTCTAATGCTTTTTGAGGCGCCGTATTTATTCTTCGCTCCGTCTGGTTTCGAAAAACCAGAGCTACATTTTCATAACGCTTCCTCGCTTGCCTCGTGGGCGTATTTTTGTTTTACTGCTTTTAGTGTTACTTGGGGAAGCCGCAGAACATCGTCGGCTACTGCCACGAGGAAGCCGACGAGGTCTCTTCATCTCCAGAAAGAGAGCGAGAGAGAAACAAATGAGAGAGAGAAAAAGGAAGAGAGAACAGGAAAAAGATCGAAACGCACAAAGAGACTGAACGGATATACTGTGCTTTTTCGTCGTTTACGTTACGTTTAAAAAAAAAAAAAAATAAGTACTCTACATCAACGCGCAATTTACAAACAAGGTTAGTCCACGCCGGATGTAGAGGCTGCAGAGGCCTGGTCAAGTCAAAACTGTTTTGACTTTTTGCCTCTGCAGCCCACATCACTATTTGACGATGTTGTAAATAAAATTGATTGACTGATTGATTGACTGGATGTGGCCATTGCGCCTGCGCAGAAACCGAATTCGTGTGAGACAAAGCGTCTGCGTAGGCACGGTGCCGACCGCAGCGCCATCGCAGTGCCACGATGTCCCAAAGTTGAGTATAGACAGCTTAAAGGCCCGTTCACACTCTTGCGACCGAGTAAGACCGAGAGAGACCAGACCGGTTTTTGAGCCTCTTGCGATGTCTTAGGACCAGCTCCGCTACTGCGCATCCCGTCCTAAGACGTCGCAAGAGGCTTAAAAACCGGTCTGGTCTCTCTCGGTCTTACTCGGTCGCGTCACGCGACAAGCATATCATTACCACCCCCGCAGCCAATCTGAATGCGAGAAAGCCGAGGAAGAAATCACGAAGAAAAAAAGCACGAACGTTATAAACCACACCTCGCAATTCTCGAAACGTCGGTGACTCTAAGAAGACAACTACAACGAATTCAACAAAATGGTTCTGTCTTCCTTTCTCTGTTCGTTCGATATGCTGCAGGATTTGTTCGATCGTTTCTTGGGGGCGTGCTAATATCGCTTCGCATAGAGCAGGGGCGTTTCGCGATACGCAATATTAGGGAGTTGTAGTAGATCGTTTTTCTCCTCCGCTTCGGTATCCCCGAAGAAAACGCCGCAGCTGCCCATGTGCGCCGCCAGCCTTGTCTGCATATTTCAAGGTCTTGTGGCGGATTATGGAGCTTTATGCGGGTGCTAAGCGGACAGCGGAAACGGTCTACTAAAACGGGGTCTAGTAGAACTCGTCACAAGCCAACTCGTCGCAGCCAACTCGTCACAGGTAAACTCGTCAAATAGGGCAAGTCGTCATAGGGCATCTCGTTCACGGGGAAGTAGTAACAGGGCAACTGGGCACTAGTCCATTTCGTCACAATTTAACTTTTTCTCCTATCTTGCGTTTGCAATTCGGCTTCGATAACTGATGACAAATAGTAAATTACAACTAAAAAATAAAAGCAAGACATTGTTTTATATAGATTTTTCTCAAAAAGAGCTTCTGCTGCCCTCTCGAAGCGTTTGTGCGTATGGCGCGTGCTTTGCTCGCTTTCCGAAGCGACAAACACGCACGTGCTGGGCTGTAAATATCGCACGCTTGGCCGTACCTGAGAATGGTGTATCGTCGGGGACAAGTAAAGAACGCGCACGTTAGCTTCCGCCGTGCTTTGGTTGGGCGTGCGCGCTCGTGCTAGCAAGGGAAGCAAACTCATTGACCCATGACCGACTGTAACAACCACTCTGAAACGGGAAAATATTGGGTCTAGGAGAACTGATCACAAGCCAACTCATCATAAGCAAACTCATCAAGTAGGGTAAGTCGTCATAGTGCATCTGAGGGTGATGGCTTTGGCCTTTGCAATGCTTTCTATCTCTACGGACCCAGTACACAGCGTCGGGGTCTGAATACCCTTCGCATAGTATGGGAGCGTCACGCTGGGTTTTAATTCGGTCCATCATACGAAATGCGGTCGTGCTCTCTGAAGGTCCGCACATTTCGCCCCTATATATATACGTATTCGAAGCCACTTCGAAAGAAAAACCCCTTTGGGGTAGATATAGAGAAAAGAGAAGACGTCCCCAAAGACGAAACCTAACTGCTACATTTCCTAGCATCCTGGTGCGGAGGTCTGCATACAGCACCCCTGTTTTGTCATTGCACAATAAGTTGCGACCCAGCAAAGCTTCCGAAAGGTTTTAATAACAAAGGGACGTCGTAAGTAAAGATAACACCGAAAAGGGGACCACAACCGCCCCCTGCAAACAAGTAAAAGGAGAGGCCAAGTTTGAAACTGCGACAAGTTCGATGCGACCACTTTCCAAAATAAAGCCCCCTTCCCCTCGCCCCTCTAAAAAAAAGTCTGTGACGAACTTTCCAAGAACGAGAAGGTCACTGCGACCACTTTCCCTACCACGAGTTCACCTAGAACGAGATGCACTCTTTGACCAGTTCACCTATGACCGGTTTCCCTATGACGACTTGGCTGTGACGAGTGGGCCTGTTCCCACTAAAACGTATGCGCCGAGAAAGTGGGGGAAAGGGGGAGACGAGAGCTTTGCGGAGGCCGAGCTCCGGTTCGGACGATGAGTGGGTAGACCTCAAGCTAGCAGCAGCCTTTGTCTGCACTTGGCTGTTCGACAGCGTTAGAACGCGAAACGATGGCGTCCGGCTTTTGTTCCGTGCAATTCGCCTTTATGGCGAATTCCACGGTTCGTTTTGAGGCGCACAGGGATCAATACCAGATCCGAGATGGAGCACCCGATCCGAACTGGGTCGCTCCGCCTCCGGATCCCCCGTGGAACATGACCACTCCTCCGGGATCGGCGGACGTCCTTCCCGTCAGTCACCTCCCCGGTAATCCCTTTCCCGCGGTCCGGAATTTGGAGGCGCATGTTTTCGCAATCTCGGCGCTAACAACACGTGTTGAACGCGCGAGCGAAGTTAATCATGATGTCAAAGATGCGCGTCGATAAGCGATGTCCATAAGCGTAGTCCACTTGCCTCTTCATTGGGATACTCGTGAACGGTGTCTAAGAACGTCTCGATTTTTGCCCCCCCTGTGGAGGTCCGAAAGGCTGTCGAATTCAAGCTGTTCATGCTGGACATACAAGCAATCCTCGTCGTCGCCGCTGCTACTCGAGCCGCTGCTACTCGAGCCTCTGCTGTTGGAGGAGCTGCGCGAGCAACATGGCGACGAAATGTCATCAAGCAGCAGCAGCAGCAGCAGTAAGGCGGGCGGCACTTCGCGAGCGGCCATTACGAATTCTTCCTACCGAGGCAAAAAGACCAATGGAATTCGCCATTAGATTCTGCTGGCTTCAGTGAACTCCAGTGGCATAAATCCAACCCCGATGTCACCTTTGCGTTCATTGCGCAGTATTATTTGTTCTTCCTTCCGTTCCTCTTCAACCAACGCCAAAAATAAATTAAAAATAGTGAAATAATATTTTTAAAATTTTGAGAGGAAGAACCGATATCTCGTTCCTGGCGAACCAAAATGATATTGCTGTGCATCGCAAATGTACGTAAGCCGTGATGCTGACTTGACAGAACGTTCCCTCAATTCAGATAGGTCCGAAGACCAGACAGGTCTAAGATGGAGACAGAGACGCTACGCGCGCAGGAGATTAAATAAGCAACGAGAATAGTTTAACTGAAAAAAAAATGGTAATGTATTCACACCGATCAATTCTTTTTTACTGTTATTACCTGTTACATCTACAAATATAACCTGAAAAACCCGAATTCCAGAATAATTTATTTTAAAGCCCGATCTCTCAGCCTATTACCACCTTGGAACGAAGCGCCCGATATTTACTCCGCGATTTTTCGAACAAAAGGCGAAAACGAAAGGGCCAGCTACTTTCGAGCTACGACAACACGCAGTCGTGGACAAAATGAATCTAAACCGCATGAACGCTCTTAGCGACCTCTGTCGTGAACACAGCTATAAACATCGACAGCTTAAAAACAAAAACAAAAATACAAGGAAGAACTTCAATCAGTGTGTCTAACAAATTATCATTTCGAAATTCCCTAACTTTTCCAGGTTTTCCCCCGACAATTTCTGGTGAAATTCCTTGACCACTGTAGAGGCGGTTAAATATATAAGACCATTACAACACAAGGCATTGAGCACAGTGAGGATCACTTTGCACGGGCCTAATCCAACTTGCACATTCCGAAATGTTCGGGTTCGCCCAGTCCCGATGAAACGAGCACTCGCCGGCGACATCGTCAGTGAAGAGGCCACTTCCGGAAACATGATGAAAACGCGACGCTCAACCACACACGTCAATAACCGAATGACAGCATGGCCGCCAGATGCACACTTTCGGATACCTTCGGCTAAAAGGCTTGGATTAAATTGGGGTCTGCGGCTTTCCCTTTTCTTACTAAATCTAGTAGAACTAACTGGATCTAGCATAGGGCTGCACCCTCAATTCAACCCAATACAAGACTTGGACTGTATTTGTCGGCTGTTCTCTTTGCATCGGGTAGCACACTCTACATCGGGTGAGCAGAGCTCGCGATCCGCTCAGAGCAGAATTTATTGCCTATTTTTCTGGCCTCAAGTCCTCAAGCCTTGCTCAGGGCGCTCGATGGCGTTTCCGGCTCATTTTCCCTGACTGGGCTCGCTTTTTGACAGTATCCCTGACGATTCTCGGTTTTCCCGGTCGCTAAACACCCTGCCTCAATACAAGAAAGAACCTCAGACAGTGTTTGCTGCAGACGGTCTGTTGCGTAAGGTTCCAGCGGGTGTGGGACTGCGGCCTCAAGGCATCCTAAATACGTATCGTGGCACACGTTTCTGGGTGTATTACTCTGCTCATGGAAGTCTGCCGTTCGGGTCTCGAGCCAGCACCTTTTTTGGCACCCATCTTGAAAACAATTTTGTGCCACTCAGGTGTTTTTTTAATAATTTCTTGAAGTAACGATTTCCAAAGTTTGAGGACACGTGTGGCAATAACATAGAAGTTTTAAGCGTCGGTTTTCTGGAATGTTTTCGTTCGCTTCCTCGAGCAAATCGTTCACGACCATAAACGGTCCGCTGATTCATGGATAGGGATGTCACGAGCTTTCATCGAACATTGGGTTCAACTTATTCGGTTTATAAAGGGCGGTAGCTTGCGCCGCCTAGCCTAGAAACCAAAAACTATGATTTTTTTCTTTCCGCCAATTTTCTTCCCCTCTATAGGGCCGCCCACACTAGCGAGAAAACGCGCGTGGCACGCCGATCGCGGCAAGTAACAAAATGTCGCCGAAGCACAGTCAGCGCCACGAGCGCGTGCAGAGACACGCCCTTTATCTTGCCGCTTAACCGATTTATCGGCGCGCCGGGCGCGTTTTCTCGCTAGTGTGGGTGGCCTTTATCACTATCGCCAGGCGGTCCCGATTTTCGTCCGTCCCACCTGTCCCCAGGTGTGCTAGTTACAAATACTTCCTTCAATTCTCCCTGTGACAATTTCCACCAGTCTTCTATTCTCCACTTTGTTATAGACCCTTTCCGGAATTCAGTGCCATCTGGTGACTGAAATGTCAGTTTAACATTTACCGTACTAATGGCGGCAATGAACTGGTGGTCTGCAGTATTTTATGGGGCACCGTCACTTTCGCAAGTCGACAGTAAAGGAGAATACGCGCTTCACTGTACAGTTCGTTCCCAATCTCTTTCAGTGTCGATTGCGAAAAAGATGCAACCAGTCAAAACGAAGCGCCAGCCCACATAGACACTTTGATAAAATTTTATGCAACAAGGGGCTTTGAAGCTGAGTTTGTGCTCTAACAGATTGACTGGGCCAGAGTTAGAAATGAAGGCTTACGCAAATCTTGCATCCAATTCCTGGTTCACGTCGCGCTAACGTCAAGAATGTATAGGCCTCGAATCATCTGCTTAGGAGCATCCTCAACTTCTTCCTTCTTGAGTAAACAAAAGGCCGCCATTAGTATAGCACATATGCCATTTTTTCAGATGATGATAGTGATCAAAGTTGCCAGACTGAATTCCGGAAAGGGTCTATTGCAATGCCATTTTCATCCATTCCTCCATCCTCGTCTACAAACACCAGCGCTGTCCATTTCTTCATACTTTACTCCACACTAAGAAAAAAAATAGCTTTTGAAAGTTTAATTGATTTCCCAAGAGCTCTTTCAACTTGTGAGGAACGGTTTCGCCTCAAACACTATCGCCCCTTTGCGCACTAGAAAAGCAACTGAACGATGAAGCCCTCCTTAGCATCAAAAAAGGAGCTTAAAAGAAGAACCCTTTTACAAGGTGCTTAAAATAACTTTTAAGTGTGCAAAATATGGACAAGCCGAGGAACCCTAAAAGGTCTTTTACGACCAGATGTTTTTCTTTTTTTTAGAGTGTATATGTTCTATTTTTTAATACTTTACCCTATATGTCCCAGTTCTAGCCTCAAACAACAACGAACTCGCCTCGCGAATTATCGTCCCCTATACATGGTTAAAGGCAATTTTTTCTGCATTCCTTCTAGCCATAGTCTCCTCTCGGCTTCCTTCACTTCCTCTTCTACAGAGGTAGTCTGCTCTGCCCCAGCACTTGACTGGTGGCATTAAATTTTGAACTTTCGGGTTTGGTTTTGTCCATTTAGGGTTCAGCCTAGTCGTATATAAATGTTTATATACCTTTCTTGCCCATCGTGTATCCTGCCTTGTGTCTAGTCTTTGTTCAAATGTTAGATTACTGATCACCTCTCTAACCTCCAAAGATGTCCAGCCCCCGTCTTCCTGCACTCCTTCATTTGGCGAAATAACACGCACCCCCCAGTGCCCCGGTCTGCCCACGCTCATCTGTCGGGTCTCTAAACTCGACTGCATTTCAGATTTCAGTTCATATCTATTGTAATTCCATAGTGCCGTATCCTTAATTATAGCCGAGTTCATACTTCCTGTTCTACTAAATATTGATTTCCCTCATTCAGTCATACACTCAGATATGTATACTTCTCCCTATTTTCTATTAAAGTGTCTTGTTTCTTCGTCGCTAATGAATTTCAGGTTCAGAGAGTCTCCTTCCTCTCCACAAATATCAATCAGCTTTTGTAATCCAACCCGGCTATTTGCTAGCAGTACAATGTCATCTGCATAGAATAATCCTGTAACTTGGTTGACTTTTCCCCCTTCTCATCATATGCGACACATGAAAACCTAAAGTGAAGTAAGGTTCGCGACATTCCTAATCATGAAAATTCCGGGGCCCCTCGTGAAACATTCGAATCCGTTAAAGTATATACCATATTATTTCGCACACCGCGTCTAGTCTACGAAAATCGCGCATATATTTGTCCGTGGATCTTTCGTGGTCCGCAGGGCCCGACTGACATTTTCTCGCAATCAAAAAAAAAATCTGATCACAGATCGAACTCGGGAGTCGGCGGGCCGTTCTGTCGAGTCAAACGAGATTACTCAAAAAGTGCATGAACCGAACCGCAAACCTCTCACGACATGGCGTCGGGCTGTGCGACTAGTAGAAGAGGGAACCTAACTGCGCATGCGCGACTCAGAAGCCGCAGTCACGCCGCTGATCCATCGTACAAAAGACAGTCTGCAGACCAGGCACGTAGCCAGAATTTTGTTTCGGGGGGCCGCCGCCCTCGACAAAATGCTGTATGAGGGGGAGGGGGGAGAGGAGGCCCTAGGAAAATGGAAGACTTCGGGGGGGCGGGGGGGGGGAGGGGGGGGGGGGGGCCATGGGCTCCCCCCCCCCTGGCTACGTGCCTGCTGCAGACAGTGTCTGATGTGTGATATATGTCGTTTGTATCATGTATGAGGAGAGTGACTACGACTTTACGCGCAAACGGTGCCTACTTTCGAGATGCACCAAGCACATAAAAAGCATGCGCGAGTTTTTAATACATGCACCGACACCTTAGATAGTAACCAAATGCAGAGAGTGAGAGAGAGAGAGAGAAAATGTGAACTCATATCGAGCGGTTCGTCCAACTTACAAAATGTGGACATTGTTGTCCGCATGTGCAACCACAATCAGCAAGCGAGATGAAACCCGGGCGAGATATGGCGCAAGCCGCCGCCCATTTTTCAAAAGGGTTCAGTTGTGACTCCACCCGTCCGCTTAGCGCGGAGGGCGCTTGTCTTGCCGCATCATTTCAGCGCGCAATTCCCACCTAGACACAGGTTGACCTTCCCGATAGACGGCAATCGATCGAGCTTGCGACAAACAGCCGGAAAACGACGCTCTCGTAACACGGGCTGTTGCATGTCGTTAAAACTCGCAAAAGGGCCTTCTTCTTTTTTTCTTTTTTTTTCTCGTTTACTGATTATTTTGTAAAAAATAACTCGCCTTCTTGCGAGCGGCGGAGTATCTCGATTTCATATACGACACAGAGCCGCCTTGTGATCGAGTCTCAAATAAACACATAGAAACAGAGATTATAGTATACCACCACCTGACTGCACGCTAGAAACCGAAATGTATACCATTGGAAGGTAGCAACCTCAAAAGGAGAAAACATTAAGTCAATCATAAAGCGATATAATTTATATTTACTGTCTGAGAGGCATTTGGGAATGCACAACCAGAAACGTTCCAGGGGGAAAAAAAAATCTTATAATAAGAACTTCTAAGAACAAAGCCTGTGTGCAACAAAACTAAAATAAAAAGGAAACAACTTTCAGAATCTAGAAATTACTGATGCGGACCTTCGAAATCAGTATAAGCTTTTAAGATCACCCAAATTAGGAAAAGCTTAGCCCTGTCGACCACTCAGCCTCGTCAAGCAGTTTTCTACATCTTCTTTCTCTTTTTCTAGGCCAGGGGACTCCCAACTTTTTGGCTAAGGGGCCGGATCAGCAATCTGTCGCAGTCTCGACGTCCGAAAAAAAAATAGTAAATATGAACGAAGAAAACCCAAGTACATGAACCTACATAAGAATTAAAACACAAAAATAAATCAAGTATTAAAGGGGCGTTTCAACGATTTTCAGACTTGGGCCAATTAACTGCGGAAATTAATCTGTGGCACCCATAAAACGAAAAACAGAAAACCGTATTTTCTTGCGAGCCCTGTGCTTGGATAGAAAGTTAATATTTAGCTAATCATGAAATCACACAACCCTTGTGACCAAGAAAACTTGACCAGGCTTAAAACAAAGCGCATGGGAACTTTGGCACATTCGCGCCATGCAAAACACTAATGAGAATTATAAAACTAATGCTGACAATCGGCAATGGTTGTGAGTGACAGAGGACACGAAGCTGCAATGTACATGAGAACGCAATAGAATTTCAGCGTAGTTACACAGACATGAAGCAGAGGACTAAGAATGGTAATGCTACTGATGCCACAATGTTCCATAAAGAATATGGCGAGAGGACGCGTGTTACAATGAAGCTACTCCCGTTCTTTCCTGTATCTCAGTTTGCGCATTTAGAGCGTGGGGTCGCGGCTACGTTTCTTCAGGCGCACTTCTTTTTGCGCTGCTAGCAGCGGGTCGGCTGGGAGTGGGCCGCGAGCTGGGCTTCATTGGAACGACCGCGGCCAGAGTCGCAGTCCGGTCGGAACACTTCTGGGTAGGGGTTTGGAGACGCCCTCCTCCAGGCCATCAACACTGAATACGTTAAAAATAAAGTGAAGTTCGAACGTTTATCGGCTTCTTCTTTGTTATGTTTTAGGCGGTGCCTGGCGATCTTGTAGCCGTCCCGGCTTGTTTTCAGACGGTTATAACTACATATATATCAATATCTATATATCTATAGACGCTTTGCACCAGCTGTGCATGGACGCCGCCATAACTGACCTTCAGTTTTTGTTTCCTCTTATTTCGTTTATTTCACTTGATCATTACCATAGCAGGCCAGGTTATTGCCATATTAGATTCAACTGTGTCCTTTTCTAAAGCATCGGCCTTTGTAGAGGATCGTCAACTACCGTTTCAGTTGATCGGCATCTCGGTAAGACAAGAGAAGGTCAGCAATGGCGGCTGTAATTTGGCGCGTGTGTAAAGCGTCTATATCTATATAACTTTTTTTTAGAGATTGGTTTGCGGTTACGGACTGACCGGATCACATATTTAATGTTTATGCAGTTCCAGGGGTTGGTTGACTCTTTGAAATACCGCTTCAAAAAACAAAAACAAAAAAACTGGCGATCGCTTGTTCGCGCTAACACCGCCGCGCAGTGTACCTCCTCTTCCTTGACGGCTGCTGTGTCTCGAAGCACGCCGATAAGAACGGTCGTAGGAATATATTAGAAACCGCCGTTCTTTTTGTTCCTCGGGCGATTGCTACAGCCGAACGCAGTTTACCATGCGCTGCAACGGGCCGTCGACTCAACTAGAGCACTATATAGCTCCTTCGGAGCAGAGTAGCGCAATCTAGAACGCCGCCTTTCGGCGACTAGCGGCGAACGCCAGGAGGTTCCAACTGCGGTCAGAAATGCATGGAGAACGTGAGAAAATCGTTGTTTCTTCAGTGTTGTGGGAACGTACGGCATCGCAATCATTTTTGACATAATAATGGAACACTTTAGAATAATTTGCGCTAAGTTTTGTGCCCCGCAAGGACCTGACTTTTTTTAAAAAATTGCCTGAGCGGCATCATGCAGCAGACGACACGGCGACGTCACACCATTCACGTGACCCGCTCCGGCCAACCCGAAAAGCCCATCTCCGCTGCGAGCAAAAATCGTCTGCTTCAAACGCCATTGCCTTGGAAATTGCCTTCTCAAAATTTGCACACGTATCCGATATTGTTAAAACTTTGATAAACTGTTTAGTGCTTTACTAACTTCACGACAGACTAGTTTTGAAAAGTGTGAACTCGCCGTTCATTTTTTAATCAGCCGTGTTGTGTCGATCTCCATGTATTCTCCCATAGGGCGGGCCGCCTCCTGGAACCCTGAGTACCACGTGACTCGCGCCGAGCCGCTCTGTCGGCCATGTTGTCGGCAAAAACACGGAGTTCAAAGGATTGCGCTACTCTGCTCCGTAGGAGCTATATAGTGCTCTAGACTCAACCATCAGCATCGTAGTTGCCGGTGTTCCGTCGTCATCGAGTGACGCGGCTGTTATGTATACAACATACATTAGACATCGTACCCATTTCCTAAGTTTGAAGTACCCGGGCCCAGAACATGGGAATAAGTTCTTCACTTCATTAAATTTATTTATTTATTTATTTATTCATTCTCTCAGGGCCCGAAGGCATTATAGAGGGGAGTGGACACACACATCTAATTGCACACAAAAACAAACAGTAATTAGGCAGGTAAGCATAAAAATCCAAAAACGGAACATTGTTAAAACAAAACACTGTCAACCAAATATATTCGCAAAGTGCAGCTTTGAATCCGGCACTCTCGGCTATGCTGGCAACAGGTGCGGGAAGGCGATTCCAGTCCAGTGATGTCATGGGTATGAAAGACTGATGAAAGCTTGAGGCGCGACACTGAGGGATGCCAACTTTATTTTGATGGTCGAAACGTGATGGGACGTATGATGGTTGTGTTAACAGATGCTGACGAAGATTTGCATTGTGGTGGTAAATTTTATGAAATAAACATAGACGAGATATTTTTCTACGTAGGGAGAGGTCAGGCAAGCTTAGGGTAGTTTTCATTGCTGTTACGCTAGATGTGCGATGATAGTTAAGTAGTATGAATCGAACAGAACGGTTTTGAGCAGCTTCTAATGATAATGCAAGCGTTACACCGGGGTCCCAGATAGCGGAAGAATACTCAAGTTTGCTTAATAATCATTGAACTGAACTGTTCCATTACTAACAATCGGTAACGTAGAAGTGAAAAAAAAAAATGAATTTGACGTTTTAACTAATTTTACGAAGGGTGAAAGCTGCGGTGGTAAGCGAGCCAATCGGAGCATCCGAGTGAGGCACGTGGCAACGTACACCCGTCCGCGTGCACTAATCTGTGGGGAGCTGTGGCGTCGGTCGTACATTCCGGCATTTGCCGAGTCATGCTGAAACAGAGCATTGGCCAGGAGATTGAACGATCGGGGGCGCTTTGTCCGGCATGTTTTCAACACAGCTCGATGTTTACCCAAAACAAGCTCCGTGTATTGGATTCGTTTCGTCGTCTGCCCAGACCGGGCACGAATGCTGGGTTAGCATTCGGTGACTTCAGCTAAGTGCTGAGTCAGACGCGCAAACAAATGATTCACGCCGTCGTTGTCCTTCATGGGACAAGTTCTCAACCCAGCCGGCGACGGCTGGAACTCCTCCACGATAGCGGGGGCGAGGCCCTCCTTTACAAAATGCAAAACAAGTTTTTTTGTTTTGTTTTTTTGCCCTTTTTTATTTGATGCGATATCAGCAGGATATGTCTCGTAAACTCCCAAATCGCTGAATATATGATACTGAGCGTTGTAGGCACGATTTTCCAACTTCTGAATTCGCGCCTCGGTTTTTCGATACAGTCAACAGATAAAACATGATTACTCGCAGCTCTTATTTCTATCTTTTGTCATCTAGTTCGTCCCAGTGTTTTACTGATTGTCTTGTCGCGACAATCGCCTTTTATATATATATATATATATATATATATATATATATATATATATATATATATATATATATATATATATATATATATCAGTTTATTTAATTTATAAAAAGAAGAAAAAAAACTAAGCGGCCACAATCCGGCTTGCACAACATCTGGTCAATACGCTGAAGTTTATTTTTTAACTCATATTTAAGACAAAAAAAGTCAGTACTACTTATCCAGACACTACCAGCCTTGGCAAATTCCTAAATCTAGAACTAATTATGGAATGCAAAGATTAGTTCACACTTTGCCTTGTTTATGAAACGACTATCTCAATCGCAATGTAGACATAATGCCCGAATCTCACTAGAGCGACAAACAGACACAAACGACTGCGACAAGTCTCAAACCAGAGTCCTTCGCGATTTGACAGGTTTCGTAGAATAAAGGAGGCTGTGCTCAAACATGAGCAACATAGAAAAAATCGTAAGGGTGCAGGCAAGCTGGTGAATATTAACCATGTTGAAATTAACCTGAGACTGGGGTAGAGAAGAGACATCAAAACGTTGAAGGGACAGAAACTCGTCGTCCGGTCGTCGTTCTGTCTATTTTCTGTCCCTTCTACGTTTTGATGTTTCTTCTCTACCCCAGTCTCAGGTTAATTCAACATGGTTAATGAGCAACATGCACGCGAGGGTATCTTTGGAAGGCTTTCAAACTCCCGTGCTTACTTCAGGAGCACTGAACGACTAAACCCCTGCATTAGGTACCATCGCAAGCATGCTGCATGTGTTTGAGGCGTGTCGCTGTCTTTGGTTTCTGTTTGTCATTGTCGTGGGACTTGGGCATACCCAAACTTTCAAATAGCTGCATGTTCAAAATGCTCACTTAACATTTATTTAATAATAATGTAAATGACATTTTTTTTTTAATATGCTTGTCTTGTTTTGTCGTAGCTCCTGAATGGGGGGGCCCGGAGCTTCGTCAAACCGCATTTCTGCAGCTTTTTCTTCGGCCCCCTATTCACCGCACGTAATTGTGGTGATCAATAAAAATCCCATCGTAAATCGTATCGCATTGTAACTCTTCCGTGAGAAACTACGCCCCGATCAAATAAGCATATTAACAAGGCTCTGCTAATAGTAGCAGACACAAAGAAATAAGAAGGAATGAATTAATGCGTTTAATTAGCCTTAGGGTCGGAGGTATTACTGAGGAAAGCGGGTTACATAAGAATACAATTTCAACAAAACATAGTGTAAAAAAGAAAAAAAAAACGACTGTAAGGGTTTGTTAGATGCAAAAAAAGGTTAACAGCAGTAGAACCGTAGTGTTATTAAAAACACTCCCGTTCGTTACAACTTTTAACTAATAACGAATGGTACAGTATTATGAATTTTTTTTTACAAGCATTGTGTGTATTTATTAACTTTAACATAATAAATACCTACATAAGTGGATTGTAACACTGCACAGAATCGGCATAAAGAGTTTAAAATCTGTTTGATCCCCAATGCCCTCAATTGCGCGTAAAATCTAATCGCGCCACTATTTTTTTTTTTTTTTTTAGTTTATTTACAATGCATATTTTGCAGCTGACTGATAGCATTAGAAAAGACGACTGTTTAATCTGGTCGTGTTGACACCGAGGAGGTTAGAAGTACTAGGGGGGGCACGCTGAAATATTGGAGAAGCCTAGTCATAAAAAGTTTAAACGATATTCTGCCCCCCAACGTGACCATAGATCTCTCTGGCGATTGGTGCGCGTGACATGTCACGTGCGAGATGGATGGTTGATTGTAGAAGCCTTTCTTGCAGGCTTGCGTGCGCTCCGTCCGGTAAGTTTTATCAGAACGAAGGCTAGACGAAGGCTAGCTACGGTCACGTGATGTGCTCATGTTGGGCTGATAAGTGAGGAGGGTAAGGAGGAAAATGAGGAAGAGGCGAGGCGTCAAGGGAGGATATCTTGTGGAGGCTACGCGGCTGACGTCATGCCCTCTACCAGTGGCGTACACAGGGGGGGGGGGGGGGGGCGGCCCCCCCCCCCCCCCGATATATTTCCGAGGGGGGGGGGGGGTAGTCGGCGAGGTTAGTGACTCTCGGGTTTATCGATATCAAACTTCGTGGAGAAGTTGTAAAAAAAAAAGGAAATAAAAAAGGAAGGGACTGCAATATGCCATTTATGACATAGTAAAAATAATAAGAAATGTGTAGTTTTAACGTCTTTTATCTAATATGACTGGAAAATAGTCAATTAACGAATATCTTTCTTTCCTTCTACTTTTATTGTTTCGCGAGTGACCCATGTCCCTCTTGCGGAGCCGCCAGGGCTGGTTTGTCGTCGCCACGGAGCGGCCCCCGTGTCCCCTGTTTTAATTGTTCCGCAAAGACCCCGCTCTGGGTGCGTACCATGCGCTGTGCCTCGCTCGAGCACAGCGGGGGGCCCCTCGACGTTTTGTAGCCTTTTTTTTTTTATTTTGAGAAGAAGCGTCGGTACTGCTCTTGCACCCCGACGAGGGGTTTTTGTTTGAAGCGGTGTCCGGCTGACGGTCGACAGTTAGGGCGAAGGTTTTTAGGAGTTTTTGGGGGTCTATGCACGTGTCCTTTCTTAACTGGATTTTGTATTGTATGTGTTTGTTTTGCACCGCGTGGCTCCCATTGGTCTAAAAAGAGCGATATCTGATTGGCTCCTCGGAGGGCGGGTAAAGTCTTAGCAAAGTGAATATAGGCGCCTAAAAGCGCGGGATTTGCGGTTCATCGGCAGTTTGGGAACCGCGCGAAATAGGGGCGCGAGTGTGCGACCTGCTGCCTCAGGACGAGAGCCAAGTGCAATATGTGAGTATGTAAACCATTTTACATCGTCCCTTTGTTGCGTTGTGTGACTTCTTTTACTTTCTTTTGTGAGCGGACTTCGGAAACCGTAAAAATCGACACCAACGAACAAATCACGTGAGATTTTTGTTGGTTAGATCAGGTTAAGATAGGGAGTACTTTATGGTAGAGCAGCTTTCCAATGCTTATCGTCTATCCATCAAGATGTTCCGCGCTTCTACTTATGCATCATTGTTTTATCAGCCCCGATGACTGGAGGCTTTGTGCATTGGAGTCGTGCTTCATAAAATATTTGTTTTTATGATTCTCGTTTTCTGCTTACTCTGGTGCCTCCTTTTGACGTGACTTGTAAATAAAAAAAAAAGTAAAATGCAAATGCTTTTCTGGTGGGGAATTTCCGGGGCATCATTTTTATGTATCACAATCATCCCGAAACCAATATGACAACTTTGTTTTAATTACTTAATAGAAGAATGCACAGTTATTAAAAAAAATGAACATGCTTTTATTTTTTCTTGGACTTTCTTTTCTTTTTATCTTGTCCCCCTTTACTCTGGTTGGTCCGGCCCCCCGCGAAATGAAATCCTGCGTACGCCAGTGCCCTCTCCTACCCTTCTATCCTCCTTGGTTGACACAGTCCACGGTGTAAGATACACAGTCGCTTGCGTCCATGCGTCCGTGGATGGATTGTGCCATGGTAATGAGCATATCGATGGTGCTTCCATCGCACGTGCCAGAACTTAAAAACGAAATTGCTGAACACCCCTCCGCACCTGTTATCCTGGTTACGTCAGGCGATACGCCGACGTGGCCCTGATGTCAGTATGTCAAATTTTGAGTTTGCTGAAATATGGAACGTTCCATTTATATCGCAGTCAGGTTTGATTGTAAAGTCTGTTCTCGCTAGCACGGCACTCATTTCCTGCAACAAACTTTGTTCGGTTTGATAGACGTGCAAGGTATGGACAATTAAGGTGCATTTCCTTATCGTCAAATTAGTTACGGCGATTACACAATTTCCTTAACATATTGTTTGTTTGTGGGTCAGTGTTTGCGTCGTTCAGACATAGTTTATGACATTAATTCTTTGATATAAAAAAACGTTGCGGTTATTTTTGCAAACATGCATGCTTAATGTTCAGATAGTGTCTGATTTGTATTATTAGTAATGCCTAATGAACAACAAGACGGAGCGCTTCAACCTTGAGCAGTGTTCGTAGGTTACCTTTCTTTGTAAGTCTTTCAATGTGTAATCGTGCCTGTAAAATACCTTTTAATTGTGATTTATTTTGTACTAAAGTCCACTAGCGTGTGGTGTTTCGCGCGCAACGTGTTCCACAGAGTAAAATAATAATAAAAAATTAAGGAAAAAGTGCTGGTGAAAGATTTTAAACAGAAAACAAGCAAGAAAACCAAAACACGAACTAGTCCGCCTTTTTTTTTTTTTTTCTTATCGTTTATGTTATTTGTTAAAAATAAAAGCATACACGTGATAGTTGTGTCGTTGTTGAGTGCTACGGAGACTAGAAGAATCCAGCCCGACCTAGCGGAAATTGACCCGTCTGAACCTCGTAAAGGAAGGCAACTCATTCAAAGTTCGCACGAGGAAACCATCGGGGGCAATCGCTCTCTAAGCAGAACAGAAGATGCGACACAAAAAAGAAAGCAAATTATAAAAAAAAAGTATAAAACGGGCGCGCACAAACCTACGCACACGGGCGTAATGCAAATGCGAGTCACGGAAACTACTCGTCGCGCCATCTATGGAGTAACGTGTCAAGCTTCCAAGGGCACCCGTTCCTTGATTTCCGCCACCGTAAAAATATAAAAGCTGCAACAACCAAGGGGTTGAATCATCCGACACACCATAAACTCCGAACTAGTAAAACATGCGTTCCCCCAACACCAACAACAAACAAACGAACACGTGGAATGCACCCGTCCTAGCCAAGTTACAGATGAAGGGTCAAACTTTTTCTTCTTTTTTTTTTTTCTTAGTTCAAGCTTGTTTCCTCGGGAGGTCGTAGGTACAGATGGCGTTACGAAGGAGATTTCGGGGGACCCAAGTGAGCCAAGTTTCTCGATCAGTCGAGTACGAGGCGTCAAAAGACTCGAACCCGGACGTACGTTGGAAACCAGCGAATCTCCTCAAGCAGGCGGGGAGTGTTACGCAACGGGTGTCCTAATTCGCGAGCGAGTCGAAGCAGACGGTACGTCTGCGAAGCCGCCGAGCGCCCGTATGTTTATGTCTCGGCGTCGGACGAGTCCGCGCGCCGAGGTTCGAAACCGTCGGCGCACGGTCCCGTGCAATCTCGAAATCGATGGTGACGCCGGCCGGGAACCAGCGAACAATGCAGCCCGGAGGATGCAGCGACGAAGCGCTCACGGCAGCAGCAACCATGCCCGCCTCCCCGACTCTTGTAATGGGTCGACACGTGACATTAATGAGCACTAGCCTGGAAACAAAACTGGTCTCTTCGGCGACTGGCACCGATCGGGATGCGGCGGCCGCATGCCGCTAAGCCCAGAAATAAGCAGCAGCAAAAAAAAAACTTGACGAGAAAGAAGCTTAACCTTGACGCTGTCGCGCACGCGAGCCCAGCAAAAACGTTACTTGCCTGTTTGGAAGACGTAAAATCCGAGCAGAATCACGCTGACGGTCCAGAAGACGTCGCTGGCGCGACGCCGGCGTAGTTTAACCATCGCTGGACTCTCTCCGTCGGACAGCCCAAATCCGAAATCCAGCGCACAAGTCGAAAAAATACACGCACAAACACGCACACGCGCACGCAACTCACTCACTCACACACGCTCGGACGAACACACACTTGCAGAAGCAAATCCGCCGCGGGGGACAGTTGGAAGCGCAGGAACTTCACAGAGAAGCGACGGCGGCACTGGGAGACGACGACGACACCACCACATCACCGACGCGAGCAGCGCGTCGCCGCGGCGAGTGGTCGGCATCGACCAGAGGGGCACATCGCTGTTTTCACCGGGCGCTCGAACGCGCCGCACGCCACAACAGTGTCGGAATGCCGGCCGCTGGAAGGCAGCTTCCGTGCGGGCTGTGCCGTTGCACCGGGGGTTTCCGAAGGCGTCGCAGAACCGACGTCCAAGAGGTCGGTCGGTCGGCCGTGCTACGCGCCGATCTGCGAGCTCGTTCCTGCCTGCCGCGCCGCAGGGCCCTCTTTCAGCGCCGCCGCTGCCGTCGCCGCTCTCCGAAGGAGCGTGGAAGCGGACATATCGCGGATCGCCGCGCCGCTGCGCGGCGTCGAACCGAACCTGGCCGAAAATGCTCAGGGAAGGAGGAAAGGAAAAGAAACAGGCAAAGAAAAAAAAAAAAGAAAAAAAACCGTCGAAGTCGCCGCCGCTGTTGGCAGCCGGACTTGTCGATGCATCGCGTTCGACGTCTCTTGATTTCCGCACGGGTTCGTGGTGGTAGTGGTGCCGCAACTGTCCGCTGCGCTGCACAGCGCGCTCGGAACATTTTTTTTTTTTCCACGTGCACATTCGACATGGAACGGATGTTTATTTCGTTGCAATATCATTGGTACCTATCCGTGTCTGTTCTGGTCACCGGCGCGACTTGAACATCTCCCATCGACGAGACAAACAAAGGGACGGTGTAGCGACAAACAAATAAGTGCGACAGCATAAAAAAATATAAAAAACACACTTTTAGCAGATCACGTGACATAATTTTCCATCCTACCGGTCACAATAAAGCTTGATGCGTATTTGTAAATTTCCGTGTGTGTTTCGTAAACACAAACAGCCCGATGTAACACCCTGTTTGCTTTTATTTTATTTTATTTTATTTATTTTTTCAATTAAGCAAAACGTCTGACCGAAAAAAAAAAAGAAAATTCAGCAGAAAGCGTTACTGCTCTGGCAGTTTGAGTACAGCAATACATAGTCCGAACATGGGCGTCCGAAAGGGCCTTCCTTGTAGAACATGGGTGATAAAAAAATTGTCTGCATACTCGTGCGCAGCATACTGCATACGTACGTGCATCCATGCTTCATACGTAGCATCCATGCTTCATACGTGCATGTATGCTTTTATATGTGATCGGGAACTTTGACAGACTATTTTTTTCCCACGTGCGAGCTTTCCTTTGTTTCGTACATGATTCGCAAGAACTTTGGTGTCGTTTTTCTTCCTCCCTGCTAGAACTACGGGTAGGGTGGAGCTATGAGGGTGCAGCTGGGCAGTGAAAGGGGTGCTTCTGACCCTAGAGACGGCGCTGCCAGGGAGGGAGTTTAGAGGGACACTGACAGATGCTCGCCAAGGTTTTTATTTGTACATGACATATTGCTGCGCGCGGCAATATGTCACGTACACAGGGCCAGATTAAGGTACGGGCTAAGAGGGCTGCAGCCCTGGGCCCCAGGCTGTCAGGGCTGGCCCCTGAAAATTAAAAAAAATGTTAGTCGTTTTTTTTTTTTTTATTTATTAAAGAAAGTTTAGGCAGAAAGCAGAAGAGACACTCCGAAGGGCCTCTGGCGCAGTGGCCTTCTCGTTCTCTTTTCCTCAACAAGGAAACAAGGATACCATAAAGTTCCCGTCTCTAGATCAGCTGGCGTTTGTGAGCTCGTTGTACAAGAGCGTGCCAGAAGAAGAAAAATTAACGCGGCTTCCCATGCCCCCCGTTAGATTTTTTTTTTTTTTTTTTTTTTTTTAAATTGGAGTTTGATGGAAGGACGGTTGATAAGTTTGGAACAAGCGAAAAGCTGCCCGTAAATCTTCCGGATACCGTCTCTATAGCCACCAACAAAGAGGCGTTTCAAGGAGCCGTCTCTTTATACGCCCCTCAACAGTTTTCGATGGGTATACTGACTGCAAGGAAGTGCTCTAGAGTCGATATCTGGTCTGCCAGTGCAACTGAACACTCTTCCTTCCAGCGTCTCATACGAATACTGCAATGGTTTCACCAACCTCTGAGGTGTAACCTCTTGATTTTTAACGTTGAGTCACAGAACAAAATGGCCGCCGAGGTCTAAATTACTACATTTACAAAGAACAAGATTAGTACTAAATCTGATGCGAAACATTTTCCCCATTCAAAAGACAGCGTGTAGACACAAAAAGAAAACATCTTCTCGATTCTAATGATAAATTCTTGAAATGCAAATGTGCCCGAACGACAGCGGTCGATGTAGTTTCTCCCATGCTTTAAATGTGGAAGTCTGTGTTTGTTTGCGAAACGAGGGTTCAGTTATTATAAGAGCGTTTACGAAGTAGTTTGATCCCGATAAAGACTGCTTCAACCAACGAAATTTCTTTCTTGCCTATGTCACTTCATTCACTGTTCACACCAGTAATTAATTAACGGAGGGCTAGTTAAAAGTAAAAACACTTTCAATAATTTGGAACAATTAGAAGAATAAGGGCTCTAGATTTTCGTGGCAGTTGTCGATTTGCGAGGCATGCCATTTAGGGGAAGCGAAATTAGAATGGGAATTTTGCAGGTACCCTTTTCGGTTGCTGCATAACTCAATTCATGTGTGATTAATGATGTCACTCGACATGTTAGCAAGAGGGTCACCTGGGCTACAAGTCGACATCGTGACCAATTTTTATAAACTGGCCGGGGCATGTACTCTATGAATCTAGCTGTAATTCTAGTCAAACAAATTCGTGAACTTAGTCAACATTTTAAACAAAAGCTATTTGGCGTTTTTTTTTTTTGTTAATTTGCTGGATATGAACGACAAATCCTAATATTTTCCGCAATGTTTATTTTACTTCATTTTTGTACCTCAAAATTTCTATATTGTAAATTGCTAGAGCGGTTGATTATTTGCGAAGTAGCTTCTAAATAATCGCATCCGCCTCAATGCCAGCAAGGAAAACTTAAATTTCATTGAATCTACGGATCTAAACAAGACTCGACAATAATCATACGATGAAACATATCTGGATTTAACAAGTTAAAAAATATACATATTCCCGTCGTCATCGTTACCTCCACCGCCACCATCATCACCACCACCGTTATCATAGGTAGAGGTCTCATAACAGCCTCAGCCCAGAACCCCCAAATGCCTTAATCCGGCACTGCATGTACATATTGCCGCGTGGAAGGAGAGCGCAATGACTGTTTGGCCACGGCCGCGCTGCCAAGTAGGCAGCGCGGCCGTGGCCAAACCGCGCTCTCCTTCCACGCAGAAAGCCAGGGTGATTCCTGGCCGCGGGTACGCATTTTTGTTGACTCTCTTGCGATGAACTGGTAAATTCGACAACCGTGTTGCTAATTCGAGATTAAAATGTTCTACACGCCGAAACTTCTACGGTCATTGTTCCAGAAGCTTACGCGTGTACAAGAAGGGCTCCGCGTGCAGGGTGTCGAACCGAAATGTTTTTCGTTCCGGTTCAGGGAAAACGGTTCATCTCCGGTTCAACTCCAGGGTGAAAAAATAAAGGTTCAAATCGGTTTGTACTCATATGCTACAAAAAAAAAAAATTGACGACAGCGAACGATAAACTATGTATGTTTTATAAAAGTGTTACATATAAAAAGCAAGGTCTCATATTACTGTGTGGAACGAACGAGCTAGAGCTGGCCGGGGCACCTCAGGACGTGGGTGAAAGCGCAGTTCAATGTCAGGCAGCTGCCCGAAGAAGCAGGACGTCGTCAAGCGTATCCGGGGAAAAACGGCACCTCTGAGACGATAAAATGCTCTTTAGTGCAGAAAAGGCTTGCTCCACGCTGACCTGGGTCGCAGGCAATCTCAGGGCTACTTGCGCCAATGCGATGGCGCTGCCGTCTCTCTTCCCAAAACTGCAACACGTTAGCGTCCTCCGTGTCTAGCATTTCCAGGAGGCATGCTATAGACCTTTTCATTTTAGTGGTTGCCTCACCGGCGGATAGAGGGCGCTGACGCACTCGGTGCCATTCTTTCTTTCTGCCTCACTTTCTTTGCACTGCGGAGTGAATATAGATTTCACATTTAAATATTCTAAGCTTAAATGGTAAAACAAAATGGCTAGGTGGCGTAAGCTACCGTCCGATCCAAAGGGCTCAGCCGTATTCATCCATCCATCCATCCATTAGGTTGCTTCAATTTGATTGGTTTCGGTTTCAACGTGAACGCGGCTATGTTGCCGTTTTATGTTGTTTTTGCTTAATTTTGTGATACGAATATTTTCCTTGTAGCACACAACCAATGAAACAGCGGTATTGAACCACTTTGAAGACTACGAGGTGTATTTTAGCCTAAATTGCGGGAATTGTTTTTACCAATTCCTTTGATGTATCTGTATATGGTCGGTTGCAAAATGGCTGACTGATGTACAGGAGAGATTACCATCATCTACGGCCGTACCTGATGACACCAATTTCCAGAAAAACAAACTAATGAAGGGTCTAACACGTGAACATATAGAAGCATATCGACAGCTTGATTAGCAATTAATGTGCTGAATCGGCCATAGCAGATGAACTTGCGAGTTTACTACACACTGTTTGGTTTTCGTGGGCACCCAACCTTTAGTGAAATTCGCAGACTAAAAACGTATCGTGTAATGAGGCAGATAATTTATATAAACAAGTAATATCGTCTCGACCTCTTTTTGTTATTATTATTATTCAGTACTCGAGCATGTTTTGACAGGCCAAGTAGGAAATTTCTTAAATTATAAACCCTGCTAAAATATTCATAAGCAGCATTTCGCGATATTGACCCTAGAAAAAAAATTATTTTTATATAAACATTTGCTTACTCAAGATATGATGTAAGTGACAGGCCCGTCAAATTAAACCTAGCATTTGTCTTCCGTAAAACTTGCCATATAAAATTAAAGGGCGCAGGAGGACAAATACCTCGGAAAGTTTGGCTGAATCCTAGCGCTACGCACCACTTCACGGACCTGTGTGAACAAACATTTATTTGTTTTGTACATATTCGCTTTATAAATTTCGGCGTCGCTAGCCACCAAAAGTAAATCTCTATTCGCCATCGACAATCCTGGACTCAAATAATTGTTATGCAGACAACTATTTTTTTTTTCAGCGTTACATATTGCGGATCTCAGATACTGGCAAAAGTTAAAAAAGCATACATAAAAAAAACAAGAAAAGCGTCGTCATTATAGCGCATGCGCCGAACCCAAACCGCGTTTTAGATTTGCAAATATAAACGACGTTATTTCTTTGTGCACGCTATTCTAAAACTCGCTACTGTTAAGTTGTGTGTGGCAGTTTCTTACGCGGAAAGTCTAAACCTTTGTGTTAAAATAAACTAAGTGGATGGCACTTGTTATCTAAATATAATCAATAAATCACTTGAATGACTGTCGAAATGGGAGCCAGCATAGTATAAAATTTCCTAAACTTCATAAGTAACCGACCAACCGAAGTTTACGTAGCAAAAAATATTGAGAACCTCATACACATGGAGGTCTGATGTTATGAACAAACAAATCGCCTGATGTTGACATACCATTACTTCTAGCCTCAGATGAAATACAAGCTAAACGTTCGTTGTCTATCTCCTCCGCGCGTTTCCTCCCATAATCAAAAAGACACTGTTTTCGATATATTATGAATACAAAGAACGATACTTTCAGGAAATGCAGATAGTCTCCTTGCGCTGACTATTCTTGACGCCTTCCGATCCTAGATGCGCGATATAAATATACGCGCTTCTTACTGAGAATGTTCCGCCACTATTAGTAAACAAACCTCAGCTGTCATAAGGACCTTTCAACCCTTGTGATGTCTTAGTCGTCGAGTAGACGTATTGGACTACAGATTCCGAAGTAAGGCAAAAAAGCGCGATGAAACGCTACGAAAAACACGAATACAACGCATCCGCCAAGGCGCGGAGGGGAGAGCGGAGCAGCAAGTTGAAGCAACTTAATGGCTGCCGCATCACGTGATTCCAAGATGGCAGCGCCCATGCGGAGGAGGATGAAATGGTCTATATAAAGTGGGCTACTGGTACCCCGAACGTGCACGCCAGCCTCAACCTCTTTTTCCTTGAGGAGCGCTTCCAGTTCGTGTTCCGGATCTTCTGGTGCCGCCGCAGTTTCAAAAGACAGGGTAGAATCTTGCTCGCATTGCAGAGCTGTACTTGCCTCCAAGTCTTTGTCAAATGCAACGTGGCCCGGTACTTTTGGTACGGGGGAAGAAGGCGGTGGCGGAATCCATGTACATTGCTGCACAGAAGACACCCGTGTCAAGAAGTTGTCGCTCCTTCTTTTTCATTCACTGGACCAAAGTGTTTGCTAACGGCGACGATATCTTGGAAGTGTCCATGGAATATCTCAGCCATGCGCCGTAGGAATCTCCTACAGAGAGCTGTTCCTCCTGCAATGGCTTCGTCGCCACTTCTGCCGGGCAAAGCAATACTGCGATCGTTTCGACTTCCGCCCATATATACGTCTTTAGTCGATCTGGAGCTTTCTTCTTTTGAGAGCAACCGTCCAGCGAAGCCTCTTAGTTCAAGTAGCCTGGTGAGCATATGCAGCGTGGACATCTACCGCGTTGGACAATCAAGCATTGGCTTCTTATAGCTTCCTGATCAGGGACATAACACATTGGACACATAGTCTCTTAACAAGCGACGCTTTCTCCGGTTTGCGCAAAATCAAGTTTTTTTTGTTTTTGTTTTTTGTTACATTTTTGATTGATTTTTTAGGTTACTGTGTTTTTCGCCACGCACTTTTCACGCGACCTCACTTTACATATGAACCGAAAACCGCATGGAAAACATATCAGTTCTGCTCCGGAGCGAAAAAAAAAAAAAAATATTTCGTTCCGGTTCAACTCTGGTTCGAGTGAAAATAACGGTTTTTTTTTTTTTTTGTTGTTTTGTTTTTTCGGTTTTTGGTTTACGGTTCGGGTTCGGTCATAGAGTTATTATAATGTACGCTAGAGGTTCAAGTGGCGCTAGTGTGCTGACGCAAATTGAAGCAGACAGAAACCAGTCGAAAATTGACTTCCGGTAATGCACTTCTACGGGAAAAAGTGCGTGCATTTTCTCTCTGCGCTCGATCATAAGAGAAATATCCCAAATTATTCGTACGTGCTAGGTAGCTTGGAACATTTCTCAGTCAGGCCGACGAAAGAATTTGCCAGTTACGGTGTTTTTCTTTCCAATTCATAGCATTAAAAACGGTGCTAAAACGGCTTCGTATGTGTATTTATGTGCACTGTCGGACACTGTTAGCGCGAACGCGGCGTCGGCGGCTTCCAGCATGGGGGATATACATGCCAAACGAATCTGGAAAATCAAGAGCGGCGACAAGAACTACGCAGTAACACTGAATCAGTAACTCGCAGTGCATGTACGATCAAAATAAATTGAAGGCCACGTAATCTATTCCGATTTTAAATAAGTAAGTACCGCTTTATTCTTTCTTCCCTGAGCGAAGCTGCTTGTTCTACGTTCAAAATACCACTCGCGCGCTCGATGTCTTTGAAAACAAGTGCGCGATAAAAGCTCCCCGGCAGAGAAAACAATACGAAGAGAGGCCTTTCATAGCCCAAGGACTTTAGTCTCGATGTTTTGAAGGTTTTTATCCGCTCATGCACGACGGGATTATTTTCATATAGTGACAGGACTGGCATATTATCATACGCAAGCGTCACCGGAATGCTGGCGAGCCTTGAACACACTCCATATTCGTTTCTATTGTAATTTTGCTTTGAATCGTCCTTGTTTTTACACATCTGCTGCAGAACACACGTTTGGGACCGAAATGTAGGGAAATTAAAGATCGTTCACCGATGAAGAAAAATGCGCTAACTAAAACAATCACACTTTCATAGTGTTATTCAAGGTACATGTTATTCGGTACGACCCAAATAACCAAAGTGTTCCGTGTTATTTTCCGGCGAAAGAGAGAAAATGCACGCGCGTTTTCCATAGCAATGCACAGGAGCACTGCAAAAGAAGACTGGTTGCTGTCTGCTTCAATTTGCGTCACGGAAGTCGCATAGACACTAGCGCCAGTTGAACCTCTAGCGTACATTATAATAACTCTATGGGTTCGGTTCAATACCTTGTCCGCGTGGCACGCCGGAGTGAGTTTCGCCCCAGCGTTCGACTCTGCTGTCACGCCGACTTCGACGGCCGCGACGCTCTGCTTTCTTCTGTTCCTTGTTTCTATTTTTGGGCCCAAGTTCGCCCCATTAAGCGTTTAGTTTCTTCAGTTATTATCGCCTCATCGATTGTCATTCGTGACAATATGAGAACCCAACTACCCAGAATGCAATTTGCAGCTCGAAATTCGTTTTCTTTCTGCCCGAAAACCGCCGGTCGAGAACTGGCCGGTTTCAGTTGCGCTCACTGTCTACTCCGTGGTCACGTGCCCTTTTCTATGTTTTAAAAACAACCACCAAAGGTAATCAAAGTCGTAGGTAATCGAAGGCACACACAACGCAAATCCCGGCCATAGACAATTATCTTCAACACCTGTGGGAAGCCCGGCGCAGCCTCACGAAGAGGTGGAGAAAACAAAAGCTCAACCGTAAACTGAAACTCAGAATAACCAAATTAGCTGCAGAGGCAGATGTGTATGCAGCGGTACTCTGCCGACAAAACTGGCTTGGCCAATGCGATGACCCCAGAGGCACTCTGAGCCTTACAAAAACCTGGAACCTGCTCAGGTACCTAATAGACCCGATGCAAAGCAGAGGAGAAACCAACAAAACCCTCAAAAGGATACTACACCAATATCCAGGCACTACAGAAGATCTCTTCAAAGTCCTTCAAGCCAAATACATAGCCAGCACACAACCCCTCCAGCCAACACCCTACACCGGCCCACATAACTCACCGCTGGACCAGCCTTTCATTGAGGCAGAGTTCAGAGCAGCGTTAACAAAAATTAGGAAAAACACTTCCCCGGGCATGGATCAAATCACCAACAGCGCCCTTGCGAACCTTGACGACAAATCAGTCACTTTGCTCACGGCATACATGAATCAATGCTGGGAAAAGGGCAGCATACCTCCAGCGTGGAAAGCAGCAGAGATCAGACTGATCCCCAAGCCTGGCAAGGAGCCAAGCATAGAGAACCTCAGACCGATCTCTCTTACCTCTTGCGTCGGCAAACTGATGGAACATATGGTCCTAAACAGACTCCAAAATTACTTAGAGGATTCCCAACTCATGCCGCACACAATGTTTGGATTCCGTCCTCACCTCTCAACACAAGACATACTACTTCAGCTGAGAGAGGACATCCTTAGCCAAGCCAGCAAGCACACACCGAAGGCCATCCTTGCCCTCGACCTCAATGGTGCTTTCGACAACGTTAGCCACGAAACAATCCTCCAGAATCTTAATAACCTTGGATGTGGAGAACGGATGTATTCATATATCCGTGACTTCCTCACAGATCGAACAGCGGTCATCAAGATTGAAGATAAAAGATCACAGCCCATCAACATTGAAAGCAAAGGAACGCCACAGGGAGCAGTACTCTCTCCGCTTCTCTTTAACATAGCCCTTATCAACCTCCCAAAAGAGCTGAATCAAATACCGGAACTGCACCATGGACTCTACGCGGATGACATTACAATTTGGATAAGAGAGGGATCTGAGGGAGAGATGCAAGACAAACTACAACAGGCCACCGACATCGTCCGAACATACGCCGAGAGCTGCGGACTGAAGTGCGCACCACAGAAGTCGGAACTTCTTCTTGTGCGGAAAAGGTCCCACCTTAAAAACACCGCTGCATCCATCGAGATAGAACTGGACGGGGTCTGCATCAGGCCCTCCCCCTCCATCAAAGTTCTAGGCATGACCTTACAGGAAGACTGCAGCAACAACCAAATGGTACGAAAACTAGATACCACAGTGGGTCAGATCACTCACATGATAAGGCGCATCACCAACAAGAAGCACGGAATGAAAGAACAAGATACTTTACGCCTCGTGCAAGCCTTTGTCATTTCCAGGATAACTTATGCCACACCGTACGCGACGCTCAAGTCATGCGAACACAAGAAATTAGACGTGCTAATCAGGAAATCATACAAACAAGCATTAGGCCTACCGCCCAACACATCCAACGAGAAGCTGCTAGCCCTGGGACTACACAACACCTTGGACGAACTGATAGAAGCCCATCTCACGTCCCAACAACAAAGGCTTGCAATCACCCAAACCGGTCGCAAACTCCTACATCACCTTGGGTACCCGCCCCGGCAACCCGAAACCTCCACAGAAGATATCCCCAAGGAAATTAGAAGTAACATGGAAGTAGCCCCAATCCCTCGCAACATGCACCCAGAACATCATGAGGGACGGAGAACAGCCAGAGTTCGATGGCTGGAGAAAATATACGGCCAAAATGACGAAACAGTCTACACTGACGCGGCCGACTATGCTCAGGGACCCGCTATGACAGCGGTGGTCACTAACTCCTCGAAGATCCTCACAAGCCTCACACTTAGACAGGCTGCTACGCTACATGCGGAAGAGGTGGCCATCGCTCTCGCTGTCGCCCAAACCCCAGCCACAACAATTATCACAGATTCACAATCTGCCTGCAGAACCTACGCGAACGGAAGAATCTCTAGAACCGCCTTGAAAATTCTACTTCAAGCACCCCCCACAAGAACCGTGACTATCGTTTGGACACCTGCGCACTCGACCCTCCGTGGAAACCTGGCTGCTCATGCGAGCGCCCGAGAACTAGCCGGCCGGGCTCCACAAGAGGACCAGAAGTGGGTCAGCCAACCACTAGTAACATTCAGAGACATCACACAACACTATAAACTTTCCCGGCTTACCTAGCCGCCGAGCCACAAATCAACTACGAAAGAACAAGAAACAATGCTCAGGCAATTACAGACTAACATCTTTCCCCACCCTACAAGACTCCACGCCATTTTCCCAAACTTACACAAACCAAACTGTCCCCATTGTAACGAACCATCCACACTCTACCACATGATCTGGGCCTGTCAACGCAATAAGGATATCACAGCAATACCCCATCCAACCATCGAGCAGTGGGAGGAAGAGCTGTGCAGCTCTGACCCGGACCGACAGCTACGGCTGATCGAGAGGGCTAGGACGGCAGCGAGGTCCATTGGAGTCCTGGACTGAGGATTCCACTCACGGCGCTCAATTTTTTTTTCCTTATTGAATAAAGTTTTTCCTCCTCCTCCTCCTCCCATTTTTTGTGGCTTCTAAAAGCTGGAAATACGTTGACTGAAACTTTATTAAAAATGTACGTGACACTGTAGCAAAATACTGATTTAGTAGTCTTCTGACACCATAATGAATCGCCTGGTAAAAAAAAAAATACATCTTGGGGGGTGTTAGTGTCACTTTAAACAGTGAACTCACTCACGATTCGTTTACTTGTACAGTTAGTTAGCAGTTAGCCGTTAGTGTCAGGGCCCTCTATTCGCTGGTCAGAAAACTACTGGGATTGAAAGGTCTATAATAAAGGCATGCCCTTGAGCCGGCCCCCGGGCCCACCTCCTTCCGCTTCCTCCTCTGCACCCCGAGTCTCCATCCAGCCACCTCAGCCCCCTCAAAAACATTTCATGGCTACGCAACTGGTGGGCAAACCTATAGTTTTCGGGGGAGGGAGGGGGGGGGGGGGGGTGTAGGTTTTGCGCCCCCCGGAGAGAAAGTTCTGCCGGTGCTCATGTGTCCGAAAGATAGTTTTTTTTTTTTCTTTTACGGGGTGCGGGGGTTTATAAAAGCCAGCAGACAGGAACAAACCCTTCTCGGCGTAGGATTCAAGTGAAATGACAAGTGTCCTATTCCTATTTGTACACCCCGAAAAGCCTCAGAGCCTTATGTACCGACACATTGAAGGGTGCCTTGGCCAATGTGCGAGCTGAGGTTTCACAAGGTGTCCCTGATGGTATAAGCGTAAATAAAAAAAAAATATTTCTATGACTAGTTTATTGGCCGGAGCACACTGAAACTTTCCAGAAACATGTATTTAAGTGGTGCATTTATCATACTTTTTTATGATTAGTGTTAATTAAAAAAAGATCAAAAATCTTTTTTTTTTTTTTTTTTATGACCACAGGAAGGAAAACGGTGAAAGCCGACTTCTTGGCGCTGCTACTCGGTCGATTACATGGTTGACTTTGCTAAATCTGCCTTCATTATTCATCCTGAAAAAAAAAAGTGAATTTTTTGTTTTGTTATTTTTGAGTAGAAGCGGAGTCTACCAAACGGTTTTCCTTCCTGTGCATAAGAAAACCAGGATATTGTATGCTTAGATTTTTATGCTTCGAAGACCTACACTCATGATATTTATGTACGGTAAATCCAAAACCTAAAAACACATTTGTGCAAAGTTTCATTACAGTCGGTTCATTGGCTTATTCATACAAATATGTTTACGTCCACGGTCACAGTAATAGTTACCAGTTACACAAAAGAAAAAAATTGTCGGTGCATATTTATCATCAATTCAGAAGCCAGATTCTTCGACAGAGGGAAGTACAGGGTACGTGTTATTGCGTGTTATGAGTCGAGACACTCGAGTCGTTCTGAAATGAGCCGTAGAATCGACGTTGTCGTGTAACCAGCTCAAACTTTCAACAAACGTGTAGTTTAGTGGTAGAATTAGCCTTGTGGAATTTAAGCACGTATCTTCGTTCCCGTGAAAAATTAAAACACCCTTGACATTTCCAACGATAAGATCCAAAACCCAGGCGATCGAGTCGTTCGAGAGTGGCGCTCGTTGCGCCATCTCCCGATACACGCAGCAGACACCTCGGTCGAAAGCAGATCACGCCACCGTCTGCTAGCTGCGTCTGTCGATAGTCGGCGCAACAAGCGCGAGTTAGAGCTTCCGGCAACACGGTCGTCTGCTTTGGTGCCCGCCGTTGAAAATATGAAGTGTTTTCTCATTTTGCACGGAAATGGAGTTAGCGGTTAAAAATTCACGAGGCAAGATCCACTGCCATGGTATACAATGGATGGACGTCTGAGCTTGATAACTGCAAAAGCCAATTTTTCCGGCTTATTTTGCAGGGAAGCACTTTATTCGTAACACCTTATACTTGCAAGATGTACTTGACAGAGGAACACTTGACTCATAACACCATATTTATAACACAAAAACTTACAATTTTTTCTCGTATGAAAATTTGAAGTCTTTGATCACGACGATATATATAATAGGCGGAGAACCGACTTGTTACCAAAACGTAAGAACTACATAAAAAAATATTAATTTTTACATACCTATTTCAACCGTCAGTATCATCTAGGATAAATGTTCAATCACGTGAATCAGTTAGCGATTCAGTAGAACCTAAATATGACATCGTAATAAGAAACCCTGTTGTGAAATTTGAGATAAATTTCAATCATGCCAAAAATTGACTTCAGATCAAATATTTTGTCTGTTTTTGTATTTGGAAGTATATCTACGAACAAATATAAAATATCTGTGCTATTTAACTTGACCAAACTGGGCGAACGTGCATATCTGGTGAATCAACGGAATAAATCTCACTTTAAATAAACGGGAAAAAAATCAGATTCGCATGCTCCTCCAACGTAATTTACCACGTGGGCATAAAATGTGCTTGGGAGCTAGGCCCTCGCCAGACCAATCAACGGCCTCCCTTTCATCACCTGATCCCGCTCTCTGTGGGTGGGTGTGGGCGAGAGCGTGATCACGTGACGAAAGGTAGACGTATGACCTCTCCAACGAGCACGTAGCTTCCACAGCACTTTCATCTTGTGGACGAAACAAAATGCGTAGATAATGCATTTTGTCTGTAAAAATCATTAAAAGAAACCCTGCCAAAATCACATATAAATCTTCGGATGTTTCTGCATAAAAAATATTTGGTGTATGTTTGTCGGTGTTTATTCTTTCTTTTCAGATATCGGTGTATTTCGGTGATATGTTTTGGACGGGCGCTAAAAACGGTAAATATTGGTATAATCATAAAAAAAAACTCTCAGTTTTTTTGTTTTTTTTTTTATGAAGAAGGAAGACCAGCGGAGCTGTAGCTTCCGTTCTCGACGGTGGCTTTCCGGGCGAGCGATCTGCTTTTCCTTCGCAAGGGAATTCGAAGCGCTAGACGCAGTGGAAGTTGAGGCGATAGCGGCCTCGCGGCGGTTGCGGAACCATTCCCGCTGCTGCGAACATCGCTGCACGTTCCGCTCCCGTTCTTCTTCCTGATGATGATGATTATGATGTATGTAGCTATCCCCTTTGGAACTGGGGGTCACGTAGTAATCGCGTCCAAGCCGGTGGGCTCCTTTGTGTAGCCCGTCACATTATTCTCTTTTCCCCCACCAATTTGCCCGCCGTTGTTTTGTTTTTCGGACCACCCATCTCTCCGCGGGGTGTGCTCCGGAGTCGACCGCCTCTTGAAATACCAGTGTCCGCTAGTGATGGCGCTTGTGCAGGCTGTGGAGCTGTAGTGGCTGTGGCTCTACAGCCTCCATGCACACTCGCCGGTAGCGTCGCCTGCGTTCCACTGTCGTGACTGGATGCTTGGTCGGCTTGGGTGTAGGCTAGCTCCCATTTTTGGCGTCAGGGCCGGGCAGCGGAGGATCAGGTGCTCGATTGTTTCTGCTTCTTAATCGCAGAGCCTACACTGTATGGTCATTATCGTCGGGTCGAACCTCTGTCGATATGCCAGTGTCCGTAGTGCTCCTCCTCGCGCCTCAAACAGGAGGCGGCTGCCCAGGCTGTTGTTATAGACTCCTCAGCTCTGATATTGTCACGAATTAAGGCGACGAGAAGACGAAGAGTGAACTGAAAAATAAAGGTTTAATTGGCGAACTTGTGCCAAACAAAAATAAGTAACGGAAGAGCGTCGAGGCAACAAAAAAGCGGGCGGCGCTTCGGCGGCACTACAGAGCGCTAGCGAGACTGAGACTGACTCGACAAGGTCGCGGGCAGCTGCTTATCTACCGTGCGTCACTATCTCGAAAGTTCGGCAAAGAAGGTTCGAGCGTCGCGCGCTCGAGGCGAGGATGAACTGGCACTTTCGAGAATAACTAAGCAGAGGGAAAGTTACGTCTGCTGCGAGAATGACCGGGAATCTTCTAGAAGACCATGACCAAGCGTTGCCTTCTCGGCTCTGCGGGCGGCAATATTATGCTTGTGGGCCCTGTATACGTCTAGCGTCGACTTCTTTTCTGCCTCCTCCGTCCGGTGTGCCGCCTCCGCATCTCTTACACGCCCTATCGCCTCCCTTGCCCACTTGCCTTCCGAGTCTTCCTGAACTGGGTCGGTGAAAAAACCGTTTTTCTTGCGGAGCTGGTAGACGCGCTTCACCCACCGTGTCTGAAGGCATCGGAGACCCAAATAGTCAAATATCCGTCTTCTGGCCCATCGACTTTTATCCATGTGTAGGAGCCGTCCTCGATAGCAAAGCTTGCTGGCTGCCTCCCTTGCCTCGAACGTCGACCACCCCACATCTCCCTGAATCGCCTCACTCGCCACTTGCCCATGGCAACCGAGTGCCTGGAGGCCGACAACTCTCTGTCTGCGTTCTAACCAGGCTCGTGTGTCTGCCATGACACAAATTATTTCATTGGCGAACGTAATTCCAGGCACATGCACAGCCTTCCATAGTTCCTTCACCATCAGGTATCTTTTGCGTCTCCACAGGATTCGCCGACGTAAGATGCTTTGCCCTCTTTGTGCCGTCTGTCGAATATGTGCTTGATATTTGTCACAGTAGTCGGGCGCGTTCGTCAGTGTCACTTCAGATATTTGCACTGATTCGACACCGCGACAGCTTCCTGTTGCAGCCTCAACACTTTGCTTCCTGTGTAGTTCCCAGAGAACTGCACTACTGCTGATTTTAAAACATCGAATTTAAGTCCCAGTAGTGCCACTTCTTCTTCACAGACGTCTACCAACTTCTGGAGTGTTTCCATGTCCCCCGCCATGAGTACGAGGTCATCAGCGTATGCGAGGCCCCGCAATGTCCAGTGCGTTTGACAACCCTCTTCTACGGGTGTCAGTGAAAAACCGAGCCCTGACTTGAAGAGATGTTCTAACTCGTCCGTATACAACATGTACAAGAGGGGCGAGAGAGGGCAGCCCTGCTGCAGGCCCCTTTTCACTTCAACCCTTCTGGACATCACGCCTCCGAACTCAGCCGTGACAGCCCCTTCGTCGTACAGTCGTCGTATTAAGTTGGTCCATTGGCTGGGCATATCTAGTCTTATGAGGCATTGGATGGGGGACCCGTGGGGTACACTATCATACGCTTTCGCTACATACAAAAAGCAGCATATAAAATCTCGTTCCTCTTTTCTGGCAATCTCTATGAGTTGCGTCAGACTCAGAACGAACAGGTTATCCTGTAATCTGCGGTCTCTGCGGAAGTATGGCACGTATGGCACAAGTATGGCACGGAATCTGTACTTCATGAAGAAAGATTCGAACGGTAAAAAAAAGTTACAAATATGAATCTAAGCAGAACTACAATGAAACTCGGAATCACTGGAGAATCGACGTTTGAGTACGGAAGTTTATGTAGTGTGCTTTCTTTTTTAATCAGCCTTCTTTTGGATTTTGAAACGCTGACACCCCGAGTTCCGTAGACAACAATTTTTTTTCACGTCTGTAGAGCCACCTATCGCAAAGTTGTTCGAACTGGAAGTACCGTTCACTGGTTCCTTCCTACCTGTAAAGTGTGCGCCTCCCACGATGAGTGGTATTATCTTGACAGCCTTTGACTGTCAAAACCGGTTCCCATTTAGTTACGCCGCCCAAACTAAATTTCCGCCTGGTTTCGCCATGCCACCTCTTCTTGGTATAATAAGTGTTGTGTCAAGTTACGGTCATGTCAAAGTACCCGTCTGCCGAAAATGAGCACCTCGCACTGCCAGTTATTTCACAACAGCTGACCGCAAAAGCCTTTGACGACCAAACCGTGTGTTGGCCGACAACTTTGTTTTCTCGGCTTTGGAACCACCTTTCGTAAAGTTGTTCCAATTGGAAGTACAGTGCACCAGTCCCTTCCTACTTGTAAAGTCTCCACCTCCCACGACGAGTGGTATTCTCTTGACAGCCCTTTCATGGTCAAAACCGGTTCCCAATGAGTGACGCCGCCCAAACTAAATTTCCACCTGGTTTCCCTATGCGACCTCTTTTTGGTTTAATAAGTGCTGTATTATGTTACTGTCAAGTCCAAGCACCTGTGTGGCCCAATGTGCACTTCGCACAGCCCGGTTATAACATAACATTTTGGGTCCAATATTGGATATCCCGTGCAGCTTTATTTCTTAATTCGTTAGAAAACATAACTTTCACACCTGCTGTCTTAATGAAACTTTGCACACTTCGTGCAGAAACTTAGTGAACATCTCACTCGCCTCCAAATATCATCGTTCCAGCAGTCCTACGTTTGCAGCGACGACCGAAACAAATTTCCCACTCAGAGCAATTATGGCGGCAGCCGTCTTGCTTTTCGGAAAATTGCTCCAACCCCTTTTTCGCCAGCAACTAGAGCAATTACCCCTAATAACGACTCAAACTCAATATATAAGAAGTGGAGAACAGCTAGATGCCCTTCTTAGGTCTGCCCCAGCACTAATGCAACGTCACCCTCAACGTATCGGCTCAAAAAGCAAAAGTTTCGTCCGTGCGCGCTTCCACCGCCACAGCTTCGCACGCGGAAAGGCGCCGCAGGCTGCTGAACGCGCCTCACTGCCGAACGCCAGCTCCTCCGCTATACTTCGTTTCAGCTTCGGTCCGAGCGCGGCCGATGTTACGAGCAAAAGGGCCAATCAAACAGCGTAAAGAGCGCAACGTCATGGCGTGCTCTCTGCGCTTGATAGGACTAGCCGGCAGAGGAGCACGCACAGAGAGACGGCGAATACCGGCTGGTCCTATCAACTGCAGAGAGCACGCCATGACGTTGTGCCTTCTTTGTTGTTTGATTGGCCCTTTGAATCATAACATCGACCGCGCTCGGACCGAAGCTGAAACGAAGTATAGCTACGCGCGTTTCTCAAAGCGCCCCCTATAGTTCCCGCACGCAGCGTAGAACAAATCATGCTTTTTGGATCGCCCCAAGCACTTTCCTTAGCGAGGCCTCAAACCCACTCCGTGTTTTCTTTTTTTTTTTTTTTTTTTTTTTAGCAATTTTGGCAACGACGCAGTTTTTTGAGCGACATTAGGCAGAAAATGGCCCAAATGATTGATCATACATAGTATGCTTCGTACTTCCGACGCGTTTGTCGGTGATTTTATGTCTTTGACCGCTTGCAGCTTTTTCGGGTCAGGCCTTATGCCGTCTGCCCTCAGAAGATGACCGAGAAAACTAACTCTTCAGTGTCATGCTTGACTCTGCGAATCTGTCCATAACCTTTTTACGCGCTAATCGGGTCGTGCTTTGTCCGAAGCAAACACCAGGATATCATCTATCAGGCTAACTACGCCACGGCAGTAATCTAGGATCTCAGACATTCTCTTTTGGAATCATTCAGGCGCTGATGTAATGCCGAAGGGCATTACATCAGAAACAATACCTCCCAAAGGGCGTTATGAACGCCGTTAGTTCCTGGGATGGCCTCGCTAGTTTTACCTTGTGGAATCCCAAATTAGCATCTAGCATTGACAAATACGCTCGCAGACAATGAGTACGGGAGCAGTCCCAATGTCTGGTCTACAGTTGGGAGCATGTTTCGCTCTCTCCGGACATTTCTGTTTAATCGTGTGAGGTCAACACACGCGCGTATACGTCTTCGGACGGTTTTAAGACCGGAACGATTCCGGCACACCAGTCTGTAGGACCCTCGACTTTCCAGATGACTCCCATCACTTCCATTTTTTTCGATTTCTTGCTTTACCGCCGCACGCATAGGAATCAGGACTCGTGGGGGCGCGTGTATAGCGTACGGGACCGCACCCGAATTTAATCGGATGTTGTATTCTCCGGAACAGTTCCAAGACCATTGAACACCTGCAGGTAAAGAACATCATAATTTTGTTTATTAAGAGACACACCACCGATTGACTTTGCGACACCCAAATCCTCAACGGCTGGCAACCCTAGAAGTACATGACGAAGCGGGCTTACGACGTAGACAGTTTGCATCAACGCTTGGTCCTTCCAGTTTAACTTAGCGTTGAAGTTTGCCAGTACCGTAAGAGAATTTTCTCCCGACCAGTCAGTACTTCGCTAGCTGTTTCCAGCATAGACGGAATACCGGGAAATGTACACGGCGTGAGGGTGGCCTCTGCTCCTGAATCGATTTGAGCAAATACTGGTAGCGAGTTTAAGGTTATCTGGACATACCGCGCGTTCGCGTCCGGAACATTTATCGCCCCCAGAAAAATTTTGCCAGTCTCTTGTTGATGACATGTGTACCTTTCTTGGAGACGACGCCGATTCCGTCCTGCAGGTCCGGATGAAATGTCCCTTGGTGTAGCAGTTGAAGCACTTCTGTGCCCTTGCAGGGCACATCGACCTTGGGTGCTGGTTGCCTCCACAGAACGAGCTCTGCTTGTCCCGATAATGTTTCCGACCCGTAGACTTTTCTTCGAGGTGCACCCCGGCGTTGACTCACGGCGTCCACGCTCATGTCTTCTTTCGTCGACGAACAGGCCTGTTGGCCGGGCTCTCCTGAACGAAGCTATCGCTGCTGCTGGTGCACCACATCCTTGGGCGTGCCTTGGCTAACGCCGATGACGTCAGCTTAGCGTCCATTTGCAGGTTTCCGGAAAGTTTGTTGTCACGGAGCCCCACCACGAACCGGTCGCCGATCATGCGTTGTTTCATATCGCCGAATTTGCAGCGGTCTGCGAGGACGTGCTGTGCCGTATCGTACTGGTTCACGGACTCTGCTGGCTTTTGTAGCCTCAGGTGAAAACGCGTACTTTCAAACACGACGTTTAGCTCCTTGACGATATGCCCGTCGAACTTCCTCTTGACGAGGTCGAAGTCCTTTGTCTCTTCTGCCGACAAGTCGAACGAAGCAAAAATTTATCTCGCTTGAAGGCCCATCAGCCAAGTATCCAGGGGGAGGTAGGGGGGCATGGCTGTTGCCCCCCCCCCCCCCCCCCCCCCGAAATCTTCCATTTTACTGGGGCCTCATCTCCCCTTCCGTCTCATAAAGCATTCTGTCGTGGGCGCCCCGCCCCCCCCCCCCCCCCCCCCCACACACACACACACACACAAATAAATCCTGGCTACGTGCCTGAGGCCCATTGTGCACAAAAACTTGCGGACTTGTGCCTCACCGGTTCTTTAGTTGATGCCTGTGGCGAAGCGGTAATCGTTGAAATGCTCGATCACGTCGGCCACTTTGTTGTGTTGTCAAAGTACACCTGTGGTGACTGTTGGTACAAACGTTCCCGTATGTGTCGTTCGTGTTTTGTTAGCCATTGTCTTTTACGCTTCATTTCGCAAACCTAGATGACTGGTGATACGCCCACTTCTGATACCATGTGGGGCCGCCGTACTCTCAGCGCTCGATTGCGAGTAACCAAGAATAAAACACTTGAACCGGCCGTCTAAAAAAAAAAAAAAAAAAAAAAAAAGCTCCGTGTTTTTATTTCGCCGGCCCTTTTACAGGTGATCCTGCGGACGTCACCGATACCCATAGCATACCACGTGAAGCGTGGTCATCTGCCACACTGCTATCACACCGATATCACAGGTTAAGCCTTAATTATGTGAAGGCTAAACAAAAATCAATAAAGAACCCTTATTCTGAGCCATTCGTACGATTGATTTTTTCAAAAACAGGAAAGGAAGGGAAGAAAGTCCCTCTTGCTCTACTCTCGTTCCCTGGTTTGCTTGATAAATTGTCTCAGTGGGCAACAGAAACATTTCATTCATTTTTTTTTTATTGTACCCCGTTCGCCATTTCCTAAATGAAATCCTAAGTGCGCCACTGGCTAGAACTAACAACAAATCTCTTAGGCTGATCAACAGTTTGGGCTTTGCTTCTCGAATCAAAAATCACGCTCTTGGGTTTTTGTTTCGTTCTCGAAAGTAACCGTCGTATTTTCATTGCCAGTGTTAGTTCTCTTTTCTTTTTCTTTTTTTTTTTTAACATTGCATAGATATTTTTTTATTAGGAAACGAGAAGGCAGCAAAATAATTGTGTTGAAACCGGAAACTCGGACTTTGAAACCTACATCGTAACTGACGCCGTTTACTTGAAGAATATTTCGTGAAATGTACTTTCTGTGCTACTTGAAGTGCAATACCCAAAAGTTGCTTTGTACATTACTTTGGATGCGTTTTTACACACCGTCTACTTTGTATAACACCGCTATAGCATAGAGTCTTAACAATGGCGCGCAATGAATGACTAGACAAACCAGATGGTCGGTGAAGAAATCATCCTGAAAGATATGACTGCGATGCGAGCAATAAACTATGGGTGGTCTGGTAAAAGCACTTAAATACTCTAGCAACAACGATAAGGTAATTATGATGCAAAGAGAGAACTACACTTAGAAACATTTTGTTTATTAATATGTAACTAATTCATAGTTCATTTTGAATCTGCAACCACATGTAAACTATATTTTCTCAAATTGACGACATGTAAAAATATAACAAGCTAGTTTAGGTCGTTTCAAAAATAATTTCGCGTTATTTTTTTTACTATATATGGTCATTCCCACTATACAGAATCATAATAGTAATAGGATTTCTTAGAAAGCACTATTCATAATAAATAAGATCACTATTGTGAAAAGGGAAAATGTGCGACGATAGTTGCCCACAGTTAAAGCTAATTACTGTTTATCTATATAGTGTCAAGTTTACAGATATCGGGTCATGAGAACATTTCAAAAGCCAGTAACACTAGGCAAAAAAAAAAAGAAAAAAAAAAAGTTGAGCATGTGATTTTTTTTTTTTTTTTTTTCCTTTTTGTTTTACTTTGCGATTTATGGAGCTTGAGGGATATAGAGTTACTCCAGAATCGAAAGCTTTATGAGATAGCTCCGTTACCCGCGATATCCCCGATAACGATTCGATGGGTGCGCAAAGGCGGCGCCGGCGTATTCAGAGTTATCGGAGTCGACGGACCAGTCAACTAAAACTCTCCATTAGATCGCTGCATCGGTCGCGGACACCTCTATGAAAGTGGAAGGAAGGCGCGCGGCGGCGAGGCAATGCGCGTTGCAATGACATCACTACGTCATATATACACCTCACAGACTACTCAGACCTATTATTTGTAAAATTATCGAAGCACCAAAGAAAATGTCGGGAACATAGGTACAGACGCTGCACGCGCTCGGCTTCTCTGTATGAAATATACGCAGTAGATAATAAGACTAAGGCGTTGAGGGACGCACATGCAAAGTGCCATTTGCTTTAAATTTTTGCTTTCGAATTCTTACTGCTGCCAGACGCCAGTGCGTGTGCCAACGTTAATATTATACTCCGTTTACCTTAAAGTTGAGACTGGATGCTCCACCCTCAGCGCGAGCTTTCTGCCCTTGCTAACGCAAGTGTGAACGCGTAGGCACGAGCAACCAAAGCACTCCGGAATCCACTGAGCTCGTGCTAAAAGCAAAGCTCCTGGTCTCAGCATGAAAAAAAAAAAACAACAACACTGCAAGTAAAATTTATTTAAGGGCATAACTGAAAAACATTTTTTTCCATAGATTTTTTTTTTTTTTTTTTTAATGAGCAATGTTTACGCAGTTAGACGCAATTTAGGCGGAGGTCACAGCCCTCTATAAGCCTTGCCCACACATCACTGCCATCGCCAATTACTACTGGACTGGCTTTGCTGTTCCGAACAGACTAACTAGCGTAGTGTCTCCCTTTCGTGTCCTCCGGTGTGTCTAGTCTGGAAGCCTAACACCATTAATATGGCAATTTGGGCCAGATGGTTCATGATCAAGGACAGGCGCCGAAAAAACACGAGAGCAAGAAGAGACGTAAACATAGCGCTAGTGTTTACGTCTCTTCTTGTCCTTGTGTTTTTTCGGCGCCTGTCCTAGATCATGAAGCCTAGCACCGTCTGCTAGTCGTGCGAGCAGACGAGCGGCAGCCTCCGGCATCGTCTGCTATTTCGCTGCCGTATTTCGTCGTTTCCAATGCCGCGAGACGCGGACACAAAAATCTGCGCGTCGGCGTCCGTTTTCGCCTCCGTCCGTCTGCTATTCATTCTCCATGTAAAAACTTCTGCAACGTTCAGAAGACGCGACCACAAAAGCGGCGTTCTAGACTCCCATCACGCACGAGCCCCAGTCCAATAGAAGCGTCTGTCAGCGTCTATCTATGCGCGTAATAAGCGATTAGGAGAACTAAAAAAAATAAGCAAACTAAATATGCAGTCTTTCTAACTTTACTGTTCTTGTTGTTTGTTTTCACATGGCATCCGTGAGCGTGGTGGGTGAGCGCCTAGCCTCACAAAGCCTGGCAATTCGACGACGGAGCCATAGAGTGCCCCGTCGCAGATTTGGAGCGCGAGGATCTGGTAGCACAAAGCATTTCTCGGAGAACCTGATCGTCATCGCTCAGCTTTTGCAGAGGCGAGGACACGAAATATGGTTTTTAAACCCGACGAGAAAAGAAGCGGTAGCGCGAGGAACGGGAGGAGCGCGAGCGGACATTTCATCGCTCGGGGCAAGTTGTGTTTCGGCGTCTCGCCGCAGCAGGGCGCCCGTCACGTGGCTCCCCTCTGATCCGTTGTCTGCCGCTCTACCTTTTCAATATCTGCGGCCGCGGCTCGTGGCGATCTGCCAAGCTTCGTCAGTATAGAGGAGGCTATGGTGAGCGTCATGGCCACAATTAAAACGCGACGTAAAGATTTTCGCCTTGGTAGGCCAGATGTACTGCAAAACTTGAAAGCTTGCCTTTCAAGGCGCAACGACGGCGACATACCTTGACAAACTTGATGCGATCTGAACGCCCGACTGGCTCCAACCAAATGGCTCGCAAAGTCTTACCTGTGTTGGTGTCTTCTCGGTATTGAAACCATGGTCCCAATCACGACCGTTGCACAATTCAAAGAGCAGCGGCGCCGCTTTTGCGGGAACCCCAATCTTCATTCAGCACCAACACACGCAAGGAAAGAAATCGAGCCAGATCGATCCAAATATTTGACCTGGGACTTTATATATCTTAGGCCAGTCCTGACACGAGAACAAGCATCCGCTCCGCGCTTCCGAAGGCCCGTACTTGCGGCACTTATTTGTTGCAAACAACGTCGTTTGAGAAGATCTTCCCCTAAACACCTCTGTAAACTCAATAACACGCGTACACATAAATATTGACGAGTGCAACGAGCTGGGCTCGTTCAGCACTCCGCAGACACCGGCAGCCATCTTTGTTTACGCTTCAAACCAAAGCGGGTGAAGCAATCTCAGACTACATTTGAAAACAATAATGACTATCTGAATTATTTGCGACCCAAGCTTAGAAAAAATATCGTCAATTAAAATACTATTACGGCATGGAGATATAAATTAAAAAAACTGTTTATTCACATGCCCAAGCACAACTTGATTTGACATAGTTGGAACACTGCGGAGGCTAGGCTAGTCTTGACAATGTAGCACGAAGGAGTTGACGCCGAGTATAGACAAGGCACAACCTGCGAAACCTCGGACGCCCACAATCACTACAACACACAACGGCGTAGACTCTCGGTAGAGTCTACGGTTGGATACATTTGACGTGGCAATCAATCACAGCGCCGCCGTTGCTCGCTGTTGCCATGGTCTTGCCTATTTGACTTTTTTTTTCTTTTGGCAGCAGCACCGAGCAGGCAGCAAGTGATTAGGGTTTATACGCGGAAACCTTAAAATTCATTTTCTCACAAGAAAATGAATATTTTGGCTTATATTTCGTGGGTATTCAAGGGTAAATAATTAATGCACGGTGAACTATTTTTTTAATAAATCATTTTAATATTTTGCCGCAGCTCCCCTCTAAGATCGAGATATTTTGCTAACTGCACATCGTGTGGTGATTGACCGAGGAAATTTGTGCACGAGGGTAGAGAGTCGAACGTCTGCTTTTAGGCACAAACCTGTGAAACTAAAACCACACTACTTCTCATCTCTTCTCCCTCGAAAAGCTCTCTGCATTTCGCTGTGCCAGGCGTCCGCAGAACCGAAAAGCGTCAGCCAAACCCAGCTCACGTATTGGGCACGATCGAGTAGTGCGTCACTCGGATATATGCGCTCGTCAACAATAGGGAGTTGTAATAGATCGTATTTCTCCTCCGCTACGGTATCCGCGAAGAAAATGCCGCAGCTGCGCATGCGCGCCGCCAGCCTTGTCTGCATAATTCAAGGTCTTGTGGCGGATTACAGAGCGCTACCCGGGTGCTTAGCGGGCTGCGGAAACGGTCTACTAAAACTCCCTAATCAGTCCGTACACGAATATTCGAATTCGTGTTCGTGGCTATTTAACGCCGTGTCGGTATTCGTCATTAGAGAGTTTTAGTAGATCGTTCCCATGACTCCGATAACGATACCCGATACTCCGCCACCGCCTCCCTTGCGCATGCATGGTATCAGTAGAGAGTTTTAGTAGATCGTTCCGATACCTCCGATAGCCCCGATAACGATACTATGCATGCGCAAGGAGGCGGTGGCGGAGTATCGGGTATCGTTATCGGAGTCATGGGAACGATCTACTAAAACTCTCTATTATCGGGGCTATAGGAGGTATCGGAACGATCTAGTAAAACTCTCTATTACTTGCGAATGACAAGTTCGGGCGCACGAAGCGCGGTGAAAGCTTGGGCTCATCGCCTTCGGAAATCAACACCGTCAAATTCAACAATACGATGTCACGTTCATTTTCGCCAGAGAAAGCAAAATTAATCAGAGTCTGACCAGTCGTAGAATGCCGACCACGTCGGCAAGTATAGGCTGGGAAGGCTGTTGCACCAGACGCAAGTAACACGAACGGCTAACCCCACCGACTCACAGACGGCTGAGAGAACTTCCGGTTGCGGACAAGTACTCTGTCAGTACTCTGTGATTTCCCATTTCTCTTTTAAGTTGAGTAAGAAGGCTGAGGGGGAAGAAATGTTAAGGTAATGATTTATTGGTTTTCGAAAAAACGCAGCCGACTTTTTTTTACTGTAGTTCACATCCTCGAGCTGCCTTGTTCGCCGTTTGTTTCGTAGTCATTCCACTAAACTCCCCACTCAGAGTGTTCAGACGACATCATATCTGTCTTCTTTTTTTTTTGTTGTTTTTTTTTAATAAGAAAAAAATGAAAGAGATTATTAACTGCGTTACGCATAGAATCGAACAAATAAATAAATATGTACCCCTTTGAATATAGATTTCTTGCAAATTTGAAGCGATCCAAGCGGCATAGTGCCGCGCAAAGGATCCCGGGTAACTTCTGACCACCGTTTCGGTTTCGATTTGCCAACCTCAATAGACGGTAATAAAATAGCGCAAACTGAACAAGGACGACGAGGCGCACATACGACAGCATTGGCGCACACATACGACAGGACTAGCCTTCTGCAAAGTCGTGTTACATCAATAGGTGTATTGCAAAAGAACCCCAGCATCAAGGAGAATGGTCGGAATGTAATTCTACACGCCCAGCACGCGCTCGCCTTCCCCGTATAAAAAGATTCCAAGTAAATAACCAAAATGAGGCGTTGACGAAGCCGCACGCAAGATGTTATTTTGTTTTAGATTTTTGCTTTATGACAGTTACTGCTGCAGACGCTAGTACGTGCAGCGCGTGTAACTGGTGTAGCTACACTCCTAGCATGCTCCTCAGTGCTTGGGTAATTTAATAAAAGGTCTATTCACAGCATCCCGTCACAACCAAATACAGTGCATGCACTGGAGCAGTCTGGATCGCGGATCGGGAGCCCGTCACTGGCCTCACCGGCGGCCATTGCTTGACAACAGGCAATACTCCGCGTCCTGTCTAAATCTCTCTTCGTTTCGTCCTTGTTGCTTTGGCGTATTACACCATGAGGCAATACACGCAAGCCTAAGGGAGAAACACGCAAAAATAGGAAGCTTGTACGCGGTGCTCGAGGGCGAGTATTTTATGACGTGCTGCGATGATTATATCGGGTGCTTGGATATTAAATAAACATTCGTCAAACGTTCAAACATAGATTAAAAAAAAAAAAAGAAATAGGCCGGAGCACCACCGACTTTACCGACGTCGCTTGCTTCGGTTGCTCAATAAATGGCACGTTCAGCGGCTGAACGGCACGCTCCGAGTTTCAGTTTGTCACGGAAGCCCTCAGAGCAGTTCAAAGAAAAAGATTTCACCATGAAGTACTATGTACAAGCGGTTAAAATGATGCGAATGTCCCCAGTGAAGGCCTTCTAACTTATCGTTTGCAGAGCTCTGATGACTC